>NW_027528798.1:5371469-5377027 GCF_008692635.1 Crocuta crocuta
AAAAAAAAAAAAAAAAAAGACAGGAATAGTGAACCTACATGTGTGGCCCTCTGCAAGTCTTTCCCAAGCATCTTTATGTCCTCACGGCAGCCTTGTGAGTGGGTTTAAGTAAGTTAAGTAACTTGCCCAAGGTTTTAGGAGAATAAGCAGCAGAGTAAGAATTGAAGCTCAGTTTTGCACAAGCCCAAAGCCAGCCTACTTACCCTTCCACTACAGAGTATGCACTAGTTGTCCCACTTCTTCATGTGAGGAAATAGGAGATCAGAGACATCAGAGGACTTTTCAAAGATCACACAACAGCTCCTAAACTAGCAAGCAAGGCTGAGACTCAGGGTTTTATTCCCTCCAGTCTGGGGCTTTCTCACTTCATCATACTGTGAAGCAAATCCCACTCAGTGACTTTACCAACAAATACCATACAAAAAGAAAAAAAAACTGAACGCCCATTAGGATCAACTTATTATGCTTTTTTCTTCTAGAAAATATTCCCAATGACTGATAATAGTGATTAATATTTATTGAGCATTTTATTTGTGCCAAGCATTATATTAAGCACTATATTTCTTTTTTTTTTAATGTTTTTTTATTTATTTCTAGGAGAGAGAGAGAGACAGCGTGAGCAGGGGAGGGTCAGAGAGAGAGGGAGTCACAGACTGAAACAGGCTCCAGGCTCTGAGCTGGCAGTCAGCACAGAGCCCGACGCGGGGCTCGAACCCACGAACCGCGAGATCATGACCTAAGCGAAAGTCGGACGCCTAACCGACTAAGCCACCCAGGCGCCCCTTAAGCACTATATTTCTATTAATACATTTAGATCCTTACAACATGAGAGGACACGGATGCCATCATCATCATCATCCCCCCATTTTACATATGGGGAAACTGAGGCACCAAGCCATGAAGCAGTTTGCCTGAAGTCACGTAGCAAGTGTTAGATCCAGGATTCATATCCAGGCAGGACAGCTTTGAGGGCTGTGCTTTAGCCACTACCCTGTGCTGCTCCTTGCTTGGGAGGCTTATGCTATGACAGGATTTATAATATGGAAAAATGGAAAACAAGTTACATGCCCCAAAACAGGACACTGACCAGATAAATCATGGTATACTTCCTGGAAGAGATACTCTGAAATCATTAAATATGAGGCTGGGACAGAACTTTCAATGTATGGAAAAGCATTCATAAAATTTTTAAGTGAAAAAGCCAGGTTCAAAAACAGTATTATTCACTATACAAGTCCATTTATATAAAGCACAAAATTAGAAAAAACTAACCTCTGTTTTAAAGGTCAAGTTAGTGGTTACCCTTGGGTTGGGGGGAAGTCAGGGACTGACAGAGGGCACAAGGTGTTTCTGGGGCAGGTCATGTTTTGTCCCTTATTCTGGGTGTTGGTAACATGTGTTCAGTGTCACTTATGATCTGTTCACTTTTTTGTTTAAATGAAAAATTTAAAAATATAGCACAACTATGTGATACTGATTTTTAAAATAGTATGTATATGTCTGCATAGAAAAAAGACTGGAAGAAACCTAAATTGAGGAACATTTTGTAAAATAACTGGGCTGTATCATAAAAAAATGTCAAGGCCAAAAAAGACAAAGGCTGAGACACTATTCCCTTTTAAAGGAGGCTGAAGTGATGTGACAGCTACATGCAAAGCAAGATCCTAGTTGTTTAGATACTGGATTGGGAAAGAATTATTGTATATATATGTATATGTGTATGTATATGTATATACATATGATATAAGATATAATATATATATATACACATACACACACAAAGCTGATTGGTTTAAATATGGACTGTAGATTAGTACCGTTAATAATAGTACTGTTGCAATATTAAATGCCCTGAGTTTGCCAATTGGTCTGTGGTTATGGATGGAAATCTGAGGAAACACACACTGAAGTATTTAGGGGTTAAAGGCCATGATGTCTCCAATTTAATCCCAGGCCCATATAAATATTTATATGGAGAGAGAAAATGATAAAGCAAAGGGTAAACAACTGGTTAATATAAGTAAAGAGCTTCTGGGAGTTTACTGCACTATTCTTGCAATGTTTCTATAAGTTTGAAATTATATCAAAATTATAAATTACCAAAAAAGGCAGGGAGGACAGCACACAAACTAATACTCTCCTGGGAATAGTACTAAAAAAATAAAATTAGAGAAAGTTTTTTCAAATAGTCTTTCAAAAGTAATGAAACACTGGTACTCTTTCCTGAAAGTGAGAGAAGATGGAGAGCAATACACCAAGCATCGGCTGTGTCCAGGTGGAAATGTGACCCAGTGGTGACATGCGAGGCCTCTGGCACTAGGTAGCTTGGATTGAATCCACACTCTGCTGTTTGCTAGATGTGACACCCTGGGTGAGTTACTTACATTCTCTGTGTCCCTGTCTCCACCCCTCCCCTATGCAATGGGGATTGCAATGTGGGGTAGCCCCATCAGTCACTGGAGTATTAAGCATTTGTGAATGTGGGCTCTTGTATTGAGGCTCATGTAAATATCAGCCACTATGATTGGTTATGGGTGAAATAGCTTATGTACTTCTAAATTGAAATTTAATTGACATATATATTAGTTTCAGGTGTACAACATAATGATTCAATAATTGTATATATTGTGAAACAATCACCAAAATAAGTCCAGCTGACATCCATCATGACACATAATTACAATTTTTTTTCTTGTAATGAAAACCTTTAAGATCTACTCCCTTAGCAACTTTCAAATATACAATACAGCATTAACTATAGTCATCACACATATAGTACATTACAGCCCCAAGACTTACTTACCTTCTCACTGAAAGTTTGTATCTTCACCCATTTTGCCCACCTGCCTCTGGCAACCACCTATTTTTACTCTGTGTCTATGAGTTTCATTTTGTTTCTGTTTTTTTGTTTTAGAGTCCACATATCAGTGAGATCATACAGAATTGGTCATTCTCCAACTTATTTGACTTAGCAAAAGGCCCTCAGTCTATGTATTTTTTATTTTAAACTCCAGAAAATGATCAACAGTAATTTTGTTTTTTGTTTTTATTTTATTTTATTAAAAAATTTTTAATGGGGGCACCTGGGTGGCTCCGTTGGTTAAGCGTCCAAATTCAGCTCAGGTCATGATCCCACAGTTCGTGGGTTCAAACCCTACATCAAGGCTCTGTGCTGACAGCTCAGAGCCTGGAGCCTGCTTCGGATTCGGTGTCTCCCTCTCTCTCTGCCCCTCCCCCGCTCATGCTCTGTCTCTCTCTGTCTCAAAAATAACATTNCGCCCCAATTTTATTTTTTAATTTTTTTTTTAAAATTTCTGACACAGAGAGACAGCATGAGCAGGGGAGGGTCAGAGAGAGAGGGAGACACAGAATCTGAAACAGGCTGCGGGCTCTGAGCTAGCTGTCAGCACAGAGCCCGACGCAGGGCTTGAACCCACAAACTGTGAGATCATGACCTGAACCAAAGTTGGAGGCTTAACCAACTGAGCCACCCAGGTGACCCTTATTTTTTAACTTTTAAATATTTATTAATTTTTGAGAGAAAGGAAGGAGGGGCAGAGAGAGAGGGGGACAGAGGATCTGAAGCGGGCTCTGCACTGACAGCAGTGAGCCTGATACGCGACTCAAAGGACCCAAGCTGAAGTCAGATGGCTCAACCGACTGAGCTAGCCAGGTACCCTGGAGTAATTTTGTAGTCAGAGCAACAAAATGCGACATTAAAGTATCATTAATATTTTTTTAGAGGATGAGGGGAGATGCCTTTCCGATGGCTCAGTTTCTCTGTTTTCAGGCCTCCCTATCTCTCTCCCGGCCCTCTGCCTCCAGTCCCCTTCCCTCTGCCTTCCAGATTGCATTCCTCACTTTTCGCTCTCTCAAAGAACTGTAATTAAGCTCTGACTCTGTAATTGCCATTTCATGGTTCCCCATCTGAAATCACAGTCCTGCTTAGCCTGGTTTCCATCTCCTCAGCTGTGGGAAGCAGAGGGAGGATTCGGCACAGCCCAGGATGGGCCTGTGCTCTAAGAATGATATGACTTCTCTTTGTTGAATATTTGCTCTGTGTGTGCTATGCGCAGTGCGTGTACTCTGCCCCTTCCCTCCATAACCTGTGTAATCTTCACAACAACCTATGAGGATAGTGAGGCTGGGGGAGGTAGAGTAAATCACCCAACTTCGCAAGGTAGCTGATGGAGCTGGTGTTTAAATCCAGTTTGATCTGGCTTCAAAACTGGGAGGTGATTCCCCTGCTACCTCAAGTGACATGTATATTCTGAACTCCCCACACCAGGCACCAATGTTCTGGTGGTAGTTTGATATCAAAACTGGCCATCCTGGCCTTTCCTGGTGTCCTTACCCTTCATAATATGACTTTGCACCTCCCCCCTCTAAAAGGTAGGGTCTATTTCTGCAGCCCCTGGATCTAGACCAGCCTTAGAATGCAGTGGTAGTGATGGTGTGCCACATCTGGACCCCAAGAAACCTTTCATACTTCTGCTCTTTCTCTTGGAACATTGCTTCTTCCATGAAAACAAGCCCAGGCTAAACTGCTGGAGCATCAAGACCCAGTCACTCTTGCTGCCCAACCAGAAGCCAGACATGTGAGCGAGGCCATCCTAGACCCACCAGCCACTGGCAGCCTGCTTGCTGGCTGACTGCAGATACATGAATGGGCCCAGTAGAGATTAGACAAGCCCACTCAGATCAGCAGAACTGCCCAGCTGGCCCACAGGTTCACAAGGAAGTTTTTTTTAATGTTTTATTATTTATTTTTGAGAGAGAGAGAGAGGCAGAGCATGAGTGGGGGAGGGACAGAGAGAGACGGAGACACAGAATTCGAAGCAGCTCCAGGCTCTGAGCTGTCAGCACAGAGCCCCATGTGGGGCTCAAACTCACAAACCATGAGATCATGACCTGTGCCGAAGTTGGATGCTTAACCAACTGAGCCACCCAGGTGCCCCCACAAGGAATTGTTTCAAGCCACCAAGTTTTGGGATGGTTTATTATACTGTAATAGCTAACCAATATAGTCCTTTAGAGAGGGGACAAGGTGGGAGGCAATTGGGATTACCCTAATGTTCCACAATGAAAGACCACACTTAGCAAACATCTATTTAATGCTTGCTGCATGCTGAGCATTTTATTTTATTTTATTTTTTTAAAGTTTTTTTTTTTTTTTAATTTCTAGGAGAGAGAGAGAGAGACAGTGTGAGCAGGGGAGGGTCAGAGAGAGAGGGAGTCACAGACCGAAACAGGCTCCAGGCTCTGAGCTGGCAGTCAGCACAGAGCCCGACGCGGGGCCCGAACCCACGAACCGCGAGATCATGACCTAAGCGAAAGTCGGACGCTTAACCGACTAAGCCACCCAGGCGCCCCCATGCTGAGCATTTTAATTTAATTCTCACAACAACCTTATGGGGTAGGTTCTTCTATTTTTCCTATTCTATAAGTGAGGGGACTGAGTCAGAGAGGTAAATAATTTGCTCAGAATCTCACAGCTAGGAAATGGCAGGCATTCAGTCAATTAATAAGATGTAGAAAGAAGAGGCCAGAAAGCCACC
>NW_027528798.1:5377168-5465841 GCF_008692635.1 Crocuta crocuta
TACTGGAGGCAGAAGATGGGCATTCAGAAACCTGATGATGGAGGCACTTCCCTACTGAGCCAGAGGGGTAATACTTTGAGGAAACAGGTTCTTTAAAGAGAGAATAATGATGATAATTCAATTTATAAATATTGTATATATATTAAAATTTTTCTTTTATTTATTTTTGAGAGACAGAGTGAGACAGAGCGTGAGTGGGTGAGGGGCAGAGAGAGAAGGAGACACAGAATCTGAAGCAGCCTCCAGGCTCTGAGCAAGTGTTTAGCACAGAGCCCAATGCGGGGCTCGAACCCACGAGCCATGAGATTATGACGTGAGCCAAAGTTGGATACTCAACTGACTGAGCCACCCAAGTGCCCCAATATTGTGTACGTATTAAACCTTATTTATATTTATTACATAATTGAGAATCTCCCCAGAGGCCAGTGAATAAAGAACAGACCAGGGGACGCAGAGTTAGATATTGTATTAGTCAAGGTTCTCCAGAGAAATGGAACCGATAGAATGTAAATATATATAGAAAGAAATTTCTCTTAAGGAATTGACTTATACAATAGTAAAGGCTTGGAGAATTGAAAATCTGCTGGGGGAATCAGTTTGCTGGAGACACAGGGAAGATTTGCAGTTCAAGCCCAAAGGCAGTCTGCTGGCAAACCAGGAAGAGCCAGTGTTGCAGATGAAATCCAAAAGAAGTCTGATGACAGAATTTCCTTTTGCTCAGGTGACATCAGCCATTTGTTTTGTTTAGGCCTTCAACTGATGGGATGTGGACCACCCAAATTATGGAGAGCAATCTGCTTTACTCAGAGTCCACTGATTTAAATGTAAAACTCATCCAAAAACACCTTCACAGAAACATCCAGAATAATGCTAGGCCAAATCTGGGCACCATTGGCCTAGCCAAGTTGACTCATAATTACCCATCACATATGCCAAGACAGGTTAATACCTCTTGGTTCAGAGCAAGCAGAGAAGTGATCTCTTGATTGGTGACATGGAAGTTGTTGGCTGCTACAGTGGATTTAATGCAACAGATAACTCAAAGTTAGCCAGTGCAGGATGAGGAGAGAAGGAGGAGAGAGGGACAGCAGTGTGGACAGAAGCTCTTTTGTGAAGGGGAAGCATGCTATGAAGTAGGAGCTCAAGGAAAAAGTGAGGTTGAAGGAGGACTACTTAGTTTGCTCACTTTCTTTTTATTTATTTCTTAATGTTTATTAATTTTGAGAGAGTGAGTACACGAGCATGGGAGGGACAGAGAGGAGGAGAGAGAATACCAAGCAGGCTCCATCCTGTGAGCATAGAGCCCAGTGTGGGGCTCAGTCTCACAATCCGTGAGATCATAACCTGAACTAAAATCAAGAGTTGGTCGCTTAACCAATTGAAGCACCTAGGCGCCCCTAGTGTGTTTTTCAAACTGTAGGTTTAGACCCTTTTTTCGGGCCAATTAAATGAGTAATGACTAGCACTTAAAAAGGAAAGAAAGAAATAGTACCAGAAAGAAACAATAGAACACATCACACATACTAAGAGTAAGCATTGTTTCATGAAACTTGGGTATCCTGACTTCTAACACTATAGATTTTTTTTTGCTTATACTTGGACTTATGTAAATGGAATCATAATGCTATGTACCCTCCTGGGTCTGCATTTTCCACTCAGTGTTATGTCTGTGAGATTGATCCGTGTTAGTGCACGTTGCCATAGCCCATTCATCTCATTGCTGTGCAGTATTCCACTGAGTGACTGCATCAATTGATTTATCCATTCTACTGTCAATGCCCTTGAAGAGTGTGCAGTCTTGGCAGCGGCCTAACAAATGAATGGAATAATGTGCAGCAGGTGTCGTTATCTGAGTCTCCAGGCCCTACCCACCTGGGGGTAAAGATGGAGGTGCCACGATATGTTTGAGACACAGAATGGGGAGGATTTGGATAATAGGGGGTGAGGACATGACCGGAAAGGCAGATGCTTCCCGGAGATCCTGTAGCTCCCTGGGATTACCTTTCTCCTACTGTTTACCATGTGTTCTAGAAAATGTCTGTTCATCTAGCTGAGTCCCCAGTAGATGGTGGAGGAGACTACATCTTATTCTTGGGGAATCCATCCCTGTGCCAAGCCTGTGGCTGGCACACAGTGGGCACTCAGGAAATGCCTGTTGAACTGGACTAGGTTTGGGCCGGTTTAGGAGAGCCTTTGTTACCAGGAGTTGGGACTTAATACTCAAAGGGGATGGGAGCCATAGAAGGTTTTTGAGTATGAGGAGGTCATAATCTGACGAGTGTTTTAGAACAATTAACTGAGCAGCAGCAGTGAGGAGGAGGATGTTTGGAGAGGGGAAAACTGCAGGTGGGGGTGCTGATGAGGGCACGGGGGCTGGTTGAGTGGTTAAGAAGCTGGTTACAGAAATGAATAAGGACCTAAATTAGGGTCGTGGAGGAGGGAACAGAAAGGAGAGGACCAGCTTGGGCCACGTTGTTTTTTTTTCAAAATACGGAATATTATCTCACGTTTATAAAACCACATATTATTTATGTGTGTGTTTTAAAATATAATATGTACAAAGCATCTTATAAATCTCTAAGCTTGACAATAGTCAGCCAAAGAGGCTTCAGAGGAAATGGTGTGGGTGGGTGCGTGTTTTTTAAAATAAGACCATGTACTTTTTCATCTTTACAAAAACTCTGTGAGGGAGGATGTTGTTAGCTTCACTTTACCAGTAAAGAAACTAAGGCTCAGAGAGAGTTTTAGTCTCTTGTTCAAGGCCACACAACCAGTATTCTTACCATACAGTAGGCTTTCCCTAGAGATACTCTGGAGGAATAATCAAAAAGGCTTCATGATTAATTAGATGAAGGAGGGGAGGAAGGGAAGAAGAGAGGCAGGGATTAAAAATGACTGGGACAGTTTGAGCCTGACCAAGTGGGAAATAATCAGTAAGTGAGGAGGGAGTACCAAGTTATTAGGAGAAGGTTTAAGTCAAAGGAATGAATATCTAATGATGGAATTTGGTGCATCACATCAGGACTTAGAGGAAAATTCCTAAATATACTCCTAGCTGGCGCTGCCACTTCAGGAGCACCTGAAACCCCCTAGGAACTGGGCATTTTCAAGGGAAAAAAAATTCAGCCCCACACTTCCAGGCAAGTGGTGTGTTCTTCTGGGTACTTGGGTCCTTCTGCATCAGCAGATTGTACTTTCTGTGCCTCTATGTGGCCTGATTGATTGACCAAGCTTAAAAGGCCTGCTGTTGAATTTGAGATCTCAGGCTTCCAGCCTCTATAGGTCATCAGCAAAGACCTAAAGGCCTGGCATGAACGCAAGGTTATTATTCACCCACAAAGGCATTAGAAACCACAAGAATACAAGCCCAGCAGACAGGAATGGCTGCCCAGCTCACTGGGCACACTGTGTCCTCATCCGTCCATCCAGCATGATTCATAATTAAATCTGTGGCAGGCAGGAGGCAAACTCGAATTTTGTGTAAACTGGTGTTGAGAAAGCACTTTCACAACAATTTAAACTCAAAGTTCTAGAGCTCCAGAATTTGAAATGCTTGCGGCATTCAGAGTTGAGGCTGTTCCTCTCTACCTCTCCCTGGGACCATCATTTGGGAAGGAGATGACTCAAAAGGGAAAAAAAGGTTGGGTCACTGGGTCGATTATTTAGAGTTCTCTAGAGAAACATAACTGATAAGATAGATATATATAGAACAAGATTTATTATGAGGGATTGGCTCATGCATTTATAGAGGCTGAGAAGTCCCACAGTCTGCTGTCCTCAAGCTAGGGCCCGGGAAAGCTGGTGATGTGGTTCTAGTTCAAAGCCAAAGTCCTGATAAGTGGGGGAGGGGCAATGATGTAAGTCCCAGTTTGAGTCCAGGGGATTGAGAACCAGGAGCACAGATATCTGATGGCAGGAGAAGATGGATGTCTCTAGCTCAAACAGAAAAGTAAAGTCACCCTTTCTCAGCCTTTGTGTTCTATTCAGGCTCTCAGTGAATTTGATGATGTCCACCAGCATTGGTGAGGACAGTCTTCGTTACTCAGTCTACTGACTCAAATGCTAATCTCCTCCAGAAACACCCGCAGAAAAACATTTAGAAATAATATTTAACTGGCTATGCAGGCATCCCTTAGCCAAGTCAAGCTGACACAAAATTAACCATCAGGGCACTTGGGTGGCTCAGTCAGGTTGAGCGTCCGAGTCTTGATCTTGGATTAGGTCAGGATCTCGAGGTTCAGGGAATCAAGCCCTGAGTCGGGCTCTGTGCTGAGAGGGGGTAGCCTGCTTGGGATTTTCTCTCTCCCTCTTGCTCGGCCCCTCCCTGCTAGTGCGCATGCGCTCTATCTCTCAAAATAAATAAAAATAAACTTTAAAAAGTTAACCATTGGGGCGCCTGGGTGGCTTAGTCGGTTAAGCTTCCGACTTTCGCTTAGGTCATGATCTTGCAGTTCATGGGTTCGAGCCCCGCGTCGGGCTCTGTGCTGACTGCCAGCTCAGAGCCTGGAGCCTGTTTCAGAGTCTGTGACTCCCTCTCTCTCTGACCCTCCCCTGCTCACGCTGTCTCTCTCTCTCCTAGAAGTAAATAAAAATAAAAAATAAAAAATAAAAAGTTAACCATCACACTAGGTAAAGTTTAGGTTTAGAAAGCTGTGGTACTGGAGATGCCATATTCTCAGACCCCAAGTATTTCCAGTTAAATATATTGTGAAAAAAGAAAGCCAGCATGTGAGCAAAGTACATAAAGAATTTGCAAAAGGAAATTCAAATGGTATGTAACCATATTACAGGGCCATCATATTGTACAACTCCAGGGGGCAGCATCGACACTGAATACTGAATTCTATGCACAGAGATGCACACTGTGGTGGTCTCTAAGAGAGAATACTCAACCTCTCCCATAATAAGAGAAATGCCAATTAAAACAATCAGGTACTGTTTTTCATGTGTTAAATTAGTAAAGCTCAAAGAGTTCATAAGTTCTGTGTTGTTGGGAGTGTAATATGGTGTCACCTCTATGGAGGGTGGAGTGGATTGGCTCTCTCAGATTGATTTATTCTACCCTCTTCCAGCTGGAGATGGAGGAAGAACACTTCCCATACTCCCTTGCAGTGAGGGTTCCACTCTCAATGAATGAGACCTCTGTTGTTCGGCATCCCTGTCTGCATTTGGTGTTATTCGTGTCCTGCCCGCTGGCTATTCTAGGTGTGTAGTGTTATCTCGTGGTTTTATTTTGTATTTCCTGGGGCACTTGGGTGGCTCAGTTGGTTGAGCGTCTGACTTCAGCTCAGGTCACAAGCTCACAGCTTGGCTCCTGAGTTCAAGCCATGCATCAGGTTCTGTGCTGACAGTTCAGAGCCTGGAGCCTGCTTCAGATTTTGTATCTCCCTCTCTCTCTGCTCTTTCTCATGCTGTCTCTTTCTTTCTCTCTCAAAAATAAATAAGCATTAAAAAAATTTTTTTTTAGTTTGCATTTCCCTGAAGACCAGATGTGAAGCATCTTTTCAAATGCTTATTTTTCAGCTGTATATCTTCTCAAGTTTTTTGCCCATTTCTTAATTGGGTCCTTTGTTTTCTCATTGATTTTTAAGAGTTTTTCTGTATTTTGGATGATAGTTCTTTATCAGGTATGTCTTTTGTAAATGCAGTCTGTGACTTCCTTTTCTTCAAGGAGCCTTTCACAGAGCAGACATTTTTAATTTTAATGAAGCCTAGCTTATCAATTCTTTCTGCCATAGATTATGTCTTTGGTGTTGTATGTAAAAGGTCATTACTGGGGTGCCTGGCTGGCTTAGTCAGTGGAGTATGTGAGTCTTGATCTTGGGGTCTTGGGGTCATGTGTTCAAGCCCCACCTTAGGGGTAGAGTTTACTTAGAGGGAGAGAGAGAGAGAGAGAGAGAAGTCATTGCCAAAGTCAAGGGCATCCATATTTCCTCCTATGTGATTTTCTATGAAGGATTTATAGTTTTACCCTTATGTCTACGATGGATTGTGAGTTAATTTTTGTGAAGGGTGTAAGGTCTGTTGTCCATCCGTCCGTCCTTCCTTCTTTTCTTTTCTTTTCTTTTCTTTTCTCTTCTCTTCTCTTCTCTTCTCTTCTCTACTCTACTCTTCTCTTCTCTTCTCTTTTCTTTTCTTTTCTTTTCTTTTCTCTCTCTTTTGCATGTGGATGCCCAATTGTTCCAGTACCATTTGCTGAAAAGAATATTCTCCCTTGTGTTGCCTTTGCTCCTTTTCAACGATAAATTGACTATATTTATGTGGGTCTATTTCTGGGCTCTCCGCTCTGTTCTATTGATCTACTTGTCCATGCTTTTGCTAATACCACACTGTCTTGATTATTGTAGGTTAATATTAAGTCTTGAAGTTGGGTAGTATGAGTATTCCAACTTTGTTCTTCAATATTGTGTTGAGCATTTTGGGTCTTTTTTGTCAGAAGGGAAATGATTCGTTCTCAGAAATACCAAATAAAACTCTGTGCTATCTAATTAATAGGTTTACAACCTACTGGAAATATGTACAAAAGCCACTTCCCTCACACAATGGAGTCCAAAACCCTTAGACACTTCACCTTCTGACTCTTCTCCTCTCCCTTTCATGGGCTTATTTTTGTGGGACTTGAAATGAGCATGTGCTTAAGAACCAAGGGAGGAGGGACTGACTCACCTCAGGGAATGTGGATGTAAATCACACATTAACCAGATCACTTTTTTTTTTTTTGAGAGAGAGAGAGACAGCATGAGCAGGGGAGGGTCAGAGAGAGAAGGAGACACAGAATCTGAAACAGGCTCCAGGCTCTGAGCTAGCTGTCAGCACAGAGCCCGATGCGGGGCTCGAACCCATGAACCGTGAGATCATGACCTGAGCCGAAGTCGGACACTCAGCCGACTGAGCCACCCAGGCGCCTCTAACCAGATTACTTTTTGCCTTACATGGGCATAGGCCAGGTCTGGGTAAGGCTGTAACCTCTGTAGTACTTAGTACATGCTAGGAGATAAATTGTAGGCTGTGACGCCCTGAGTGTGCCTGTCCCTCAGACCCCAATCTTGCAAGAACATTTTTTAATATGTTTATTCATTTTAGAGAGAGAGAGACAGAACACAAGCAATGGAGAGACAGAGAGAGAGGGAGACACAGAATACCAGGCTCCAGGCTTTGAGCTGTCAGCATAGAGCCTGACGTGAGGCTCAAACCCACGAACCATGAGATCATTACCTGAGCCAAAGTCAGATGCTCAACCGACTGAGCCACCCAGGCACCCCAACAAGAACACTGATTAAAGCCTCTCACTTCACTGTGCTCTGAGTCTCTGCATCCCTCCTTTGATTGGGTCAGTGGGCTTATTTCTCACATTTTTGGTGTAGGCTGCCTGGGTCTGAGAACTCAGAGGGGGTCCTGCAGGACTAGCCGAGAGGATCCTTGGTTTCACATAGGATAGAAATCAAATGTAAGCTGAGAAGAAGTGAGAGCAGAGAGCCCCTCCTTTTCTCATCTTATTGAATTAGTTTCAATATTATGATGTTGAAAAGCAGTAGTAAGAGGGGACATTGTGCCATGTTCCTCATCTTTAAGTATGAAAGCTTTAAGTTTCTTGTCCCTAACTATGATGTTAGCAGCAGGTGTTTTGTAGATACTATTTATCCAGTTGAGGAAGTTCCTCCCCATTCCTAGTTTACTGACAATTTTAATCATTAACGGGTGTTGAATTTTGTCAAATGCTTTTTCTGCATTTACTGATATGAAATATTTTTTAGCCTGTTGATGTGATGGATTACATTAATAGGTTTTATTTATTTAAAAATATTTAATGTTTTATTTATTTTTGAGAGGGAGATAGAGACAGCATGAGCAGGGGAGGGTCAGAGAGAGAGGGAGACACAGAATTAGAAGCAGGCTCCAGGCTCTGAGCTGTCAGCACAGAGCCCAACACGGGGCTTGAACCCACAAACTATGAGATCATGACCTGAGCTGAAGTCGGACGCTTAACTGACAGAGCCACCCAGGCACCCTACATTAATAAATTTTTTAAAAGTTTATTTATTTGTGAGAGAGACAGATTGTGAGTGGGGGAAGGGCAGAGAGAGAGGGAGACACAGAATTCTAAGCAGATTCCAGGCTCTGAGCTGTCAGCACAGAGTCAGATGTGGAGCTCAAACTCACAAACCTCAAGATCATGACCTGAGCTGAAGTCACATGCTCAGGTGACTGAGCCACCCAGAGGCCCCACATTAATTGATTTTTGAATGTTGGACCAGCTTTGCATACCTGGTATAAATTTCATTATATACAGTTTTTATACATTGGTGGATTTGACTAGCAAATACTTTGCTGATATGACAAATATGTCCATGAGATATTTGTCTTTAGTTTTCTTTTCTTGTAACGTCTTTGTCTGGTTTTGGTATTAAAGTAATGTTGGCCTTATAGAATGAGTTCAGAAGTAATCCCTCTGCTTCTATCTTCTGGAAAAGATTGTGGTGAGTTGGTATAATTTCTTCCTTAAATGCTGGATAGCATTCACTGGGAACACATCTGGGTATGATGTTTTCTGTTCTGAAAGGTTATTGATTATTGATTCCATTTTTAAATTAATATAGATTGTCTATATCTTCTTGTATAAGTTGTAGGAGATTGTGTCTTTCAAGGAATTGGTTAATTTTATCTAATTATCATATTTGTGGACATAGGCTTGTTTATAGTATTCCTTGATTATCCTTTTAATGTCCACAGGACCTGTAGTAATGTCCCCTCACTCACTTCTGATATGAGCAATTTGTACCCCCCTTTTTTCTTACCCTGGCGATAAGCTTATTGATTTTATTGATCTTTTCAAAGAACCAGCCTTTGGTTTTATTGATTTTCTCTTTGATTTCCTGTTTTCAATTTAAGTGATTTCTGCTCTAATTTTTATTATTTCTTCTCCTTATTTTGGATTTAATTTTTTTTTAATTTTTCTACTTTCTTAAGGTGGTAGCTTAGATGATTGATTTTAAATCTTTCTGCTTTTCTATATTAGAAAGATTCAATACTATAAATGATTCAATACTATAAATTTCCCTTTAAGAACTATTTTTGCTGTATCCCACAAATTTTGATACGTTGTGTTTGCATTTTTTTCATCCAAAATATTTTAAAATTTACCTTGATATTTCTTCTTTGCCTCATCTAGAAGTATGTTGTTTAATCTCTAAGTTTGGGGGGGATTTTCCAGCTATCTCTCTGTTATTGATATCTCATTTTAATTCCATGTGGTCTGATAGCAGACATAGTATGGTTTCTATGCTTTTAAATTTGTTAAGGTGTATTTTATGGCCCAGAATGTGGCCCATCTTGGTGAATATTCCATGCGAGCTTGAGAAGAATGTGTATTCTGTTATTGTTGGATGAAGTAGTCTATAGATGTCCATTATATCAGTTGATTGATGGTAATGTTGAGTTCAACTGTATACTGACTTATTTTCTGACTGCTGGGTCTATCCATTTCTTTTTGTTGTTGTTGTTATATAAACTCATTTATTATAGGCTAGCAATGTTTCATTTCTTTTTTTTTTAAAGAGATTTTATTTATTTTTTAAAAATTTTTTAATTTTTTTTTAAAATTTATTTCTAGGAGAGAGAGAGAGACAGCGTGAGCAGGGGAGGGTCAGAGAGAGAGGGAGACACAGAATCCGAAGCAGGCTCCAGGCTCTGAGCTGGCAGTCAGCACAGAGCCCGACGCGGGGCTCGAACCCACAAACTGCAAGATCATGACGCTTAACCGACTAAGCCACCCAGGCGCCCCAGGCTAGCAATGTTTCAAATGTTGGAGTTTCTACTGGTCTTTCAACTCCTTCAGTCTTTTGATGGCCGACTTCACTGTGATAGCAGAAGTGCTGTGGTAATAGTGTTGTAGGTCCAGCACCACCAGCTACACTTTTCATGCAAAAACCATGATGCCAGATTTCCACAGCTCATCTTTTCATCTTGGTTTTGCCACAGAAGGAGCAAGTGTACTTGGCATGCCGGCTTATTTCAGTCTTCTTCACCATTTTCCTGAGGGAGGCACCTTATTGGGTCCCATATTTACTGACAATTCCAACCTTCTTGGTGCAGTTAGTCATGGATGGGCAAACTAGACCTGAGCCCAGAGAGGACTATCCATTTCTGATAGAGGAATGCTGAGGTCTTCAACCATGATACTGGATTCATCTATTTCTCCCTGAAATTCTGCCAGTCATTGCCTCACATATTTTGAATCTCTGTTGTTAGACATCTGTATGAGAAGAATTGTTATATCTTCTTGGAGAATTGACCCCTTTATCATTATTCAGTGCCCCTCTTTATCCCTGAAGAAGTCTGCTCTGTCTAAAGTTAGTATAATTAGTCTTGCTTTCTTTTAATTAGTGTTAGAATGGTATATCTTTCTCCATCCATTTACTTTTAATCTATATGTGTCTTTATATTTAACGGGAGGGTTTCTCATAAATGACATATAGTTAGGTCTTGGTTTTTGATCTTCCCTAACAATGTGTCTTTTCATTGGTGCATTTAGACCATTGGTGTTCATAGTGATTATTGATATAGTTGGAATAATATCTGCCACATTTGCAACTGTTTTCTATTTTCTCTCCTTGTTCTTTGTTTTTTAAATGTTTATTTATTTTGAGAGAGAGAACAAGTGGAGGAGGGGCAGGGAGAGAGAGAGAGAATCCTAAGCAGGCTCTACACTGTCAACATGGAGCCAACACGGGGCTCCAACTCATGAACCATGAAATCATGACCTAAGCCAAAATCAAGAGTCAAATGCCTAACCGACTGAACCACTGAGGCACTCTTTGTTCTTTGTTCTTATTTTTGTCTCCTGTTCTTTTTCTGCTTTTGTGGTTTTTATTGAATATTTTATATAATTCCATTTTCTCTTCTTTCTTAGCATATGAGTTTACTTCTTCCTTTTCTCCTCCTCCTCCTCCTTTTTTTCTTTTTTTAGTAATTGCCTTGAGTTTGCAATACACGTTTATAACTTATCCAAGTCTACCCTCAGATAGAGGGTAGCTGCTTTACAGGTTGTGTGAGTACCTTATAATAAAAAAACAATCTTGATTCTCCATCTTGTCCCTTTGTATCACTGATATCACTGATATCATTTATCTGACATGTGCATAAGCATATGTATAGATAAGCATACATAATCAAATACATTGTGGCTATTTATTATTTTGAAGAAACTTCAAATCTTATATTATTCAAATCAAATATTATTATTTTGAAGAAACTTATCTGTAGATCAATTAAGAATAGAAAAAAGAATAGCTCCTTGGTGGCCCAGTCAGTTAAGCATCGACTCTTGATTTCTGCACAGGTCATGATCTCACGATTCATGAGATCGACCCCCACATTGGGCTCTGCACTGACAGTGTGGAGCCTGATAGGGATTCCCTCTTTCCCCTCTCTCTCTCTTCCCTTCTCTTGCTCTCTCTCAATGAATAAATAAACACATAAAAGAGAATAATAAAAAGAGAAGTTTTTATTTTACCTTCAGTTATTCCTTCTTTGATGTCCTTTTTTTCCCTTTTTTAAAAATGTTTACTCATTTTGAGAGAGAGAGAGAGAGAGAGAGAGAATCCCAAGCAGGCTCCACACTGTCAGTGCAGAGCCCAGTGTGGGGCTCAATCTCATGAACTGTGAAATCATGACCTAAGCTGAAATCAAGAGTCTGATGCCTAACTGACTGAGCCATCCAGGCACCCCAGTGCTCTTTCTTTCTTTATGTAGATCTGGGCTTATGACCTATATAAATTTCCTTCTCTCTAAAGAAATTCTTTTAACATTCCTTGCAAGGCAGGTCAACTAGCAGCAAATTCTCAATTTTTGTTTGTCTGAGGAAAACTTTATTTCTCCTTTACTTTTTTCTTTTTCTTTTTTTTTTTTTGAGAGAGCATAAGCAGGGGAGAGGCAGAGAGAGGGGGACAGAGGATCAGAAGCGGGCTCTGCACTGACAACAACCATGGGATCATGACCTGAGCAGAAGTTGGACACTCCATCGACTGAGCCATCCAAGTGGCCCCATTTCTCTTTCACTTTTGAAAGATAATTTCACAGCATACAGAATGCTAAATTGGTGGAGTTTTTCTCTCAACACTGTAAATATTTCACTCCATTCTCTTCTTGTTTGAATGGTTTCTGAGGAGAAAGTGTATTTAGTTCCTAACTTTGATCCTCAAGGTATTTTTTCTCTGTCTTCTTTTAGGAATCATCTTCTTACTTTCTTTTTTTTTATTTTTTATTTTTATTTCTTAATGTTTTTATTTCTGAAAGAGAGACAGCATGAGTAGGGGAGGGCCAGAGAGAGAGGGAGACACAGAATCTGAAGCAGGCTCCAGGCTCTGAGCTAGCTGTCAGCACAGAGCCCGACATGGGGCTCGAACCCACAAACTGTGAGATCATGACCTGAGCCGAAGTCGGATGCTTAACCGACTGAGCCACGCAGGTGCCCCCATCTTCTTACTTTCTACTTTTTATTCTTTAACTGACTTTGTATAGTTTGAAGATGATATTCCCTGGTGTAGCTCTCTGGGGGGCATTTATTCCATGTGATGTTCTCTGAGCTTCTTGGTTCTGTGGAATTTAGGGGAAATTCTCAGGCATTATTGTTTCAAAGATTTCTTTTGTTCCTTCTTTTCTTCTCCTTCTGGCATTCCCATTTACATGTCTGTAACATCTTTTGTAGTTGCCCCCAGTTCTTGGATATTATGCTTTATTTTCCCCCCACTCTTTTTCTATTTTCTTTTTAGTTTTGGAAGTTACTACTGAAATATCTTCAAGTTCAGAGATTCTTTCCTCAGCTGTGTCCAATCTACTAATAAGCCATCAAAGACATTCTTCATTTCTGTTACAGGTTTTTTTTTTTTTAATGTTTGTTTATTTTTGAGAGAGACAGAGACCGAGTGCGAGCAGGGGAGGGGCAGAGACAGATGGAAACGCAGAATCCAAAACAGGCTCCAGGCTCTGACTCAAACCATGAGATCATGAACTGAGCTGAAGTCAGACACCTAATCAAAATCAACTGAGCCACCCAGGTGCCCAGAGCTGTTAGCATTTTAATCACAGTTGTGGCAAATTCCTAGTCTGATACTTCCAACATCCCTGCCATTTCCGAGTCAGGTTCTGAGGCTTGTTCTGTCTCTTTAAACTGTGTTTTTTGCCTGTTAGTATGTCTTGTAATTTTTTTTTTTTAATAGCCAGACATGATGCACTATGTAAAAGGAAGTGCTGCAAATAGGCTAAGTACTACAGTGGTAAGGTGTTGGTGAGAGGAGTGTTCTCCAGTCCTGTGATTAGGTCTTAGACTCTGAGCCTGGGTCTCTGGACTGTGAACTTCACATGTGCTTCTTGGTTGTCTCCCCCTGTAGCTGGGACATGATGGCTAGGGTAGACTGGAGCTGAATATTTCCCTTCTCTCACATGGATTGCTGGAGCCAGCTGGAGTGGTATATTTATTTTTTATCATAGTACTTTCTAAAAATAAAATGAAATTACCTTCACACCTGCCTAAATTCAGAGTCTTGGAGACTCCTTTCCTTTGCTCTTATTTTCCTCTCTATTGCCTTCACTGTAACAATCAGCTCAGGGTTTAGCAGCATTGTGGTTGGAGCTGACCTATTTTTTCAAAATTTCTCTTTCTTGAAATTTCTGTGAATTGAGAGGAAAAGGTCTCAGCAAATCCCCCGGCACTGGTTTGTGAGAGGAGAGTGTATTAGTTAGGCTTTTTTGGACAGCACAGATGACCCTGTGGGATGGATGGTTTATTGCAGTCCCGTGGCTGGGACAGCCAGCAGGCAGCACGGGGAACTGAGGTCCACCTCAGCACCACCAGGGGATCTCCTGAGCACAGCTGCCGCCCTGTTTGCGCTTCTTGGGGGAGCCGGTGAGGCTGCTCCTTGTCTTTTCAGCCACATCCAGGTCTGAGAGGACTGCAGCCCACTGCCTCCGTGGCTGTGCTGTGTCTCGTGACTTCACCGCTTGGGCCAGGGCTGACCGAACGTAGAGTGGACAACAGATTCAGGAGAGGTGGGACACCAACTCTCAGGCCAACCTGAGCCAGTCAGGCTCCCTGTCCTGAAAAGAAAAGAAAAGAAAAGAGAAAAGAAAGGGATGGGAAGAGAAGGATGGAAGGAAGGAAAAAAAGAAAGAAAGAAAGAAAGAAAGAAAGAAAGAAAGAAAGAAAGAAGGAAGGAAGGAAGGAAGGAAGGAAGGAAGGAAGGAAGGAAGGAAGGAGAGGGAGGGAGGGAGAAAAGAAAAGAAAGAAAAGAAAAGGAAAGAAAAGAAAGCAGGAGGAAGGGAGGGTCTCCCCAGGGGCACCTGGGTGGCTCAGTTGGTTGTCGATGACTCTTAATTTTGGCTCAGGTCATCATCTCACAGTTCGTGGGTTCAAGCCCCATGTGGGGCTCTGCACTGGCAGCATGGAGCCTTCTTGGGATTCTCCCTCTCTCCCTCTCTCTGCCCCTCCCCTGTGCACATGCTCTCTCTCTCAAAATAATAAACTTTAAAATAAAATGTTAACCCAAGGTACAGCTTGAAAGGAGGTTTCAGGCATTACCTGCTAGTGGGAAATTAGCTAGTGTGAGAGTGGGGAGCCGAAAGCAAAGAACCTTAGAGTGTCCCTTAGATGTGTTTGTATCAGGAGAGAGAAAAGGAGGGAAGAGAAGCTTGGGATGGGCTGATCCAACCTAGCAGCTGGGTCATTCATTCAACAAGTATCTAGTAGACACTTAACAGTGCCAGGCCTGTTCCAGACTTAGGAAAAAAATACTCAAAAATCTCAGCCCTCTTATACTGACTTGGCAAGGGTGAGGATGGCAGAGTAAGAGGAAGGGAGAAAAATAAACATAATAAAAGGTAAATTATGTTATATTAGAAAGTGAGAAGTGCACAGGGTGTCTGTGTGGTTCAGTTTGTTAAGCATCTGACTCTTGATCTCAGCTCAGGTCTTGATCTCAGGTTGTGAGTTCAAGCTCCTCTTTGGGCTCTGTGCTGGGTGTGAAGCTACTTAAAAAATAAAATTAAAAAACCCACAAAATATATGTCCACATTAGAACCTGTATATAAATATTCATAACAGCATTATTATTAATAGTCAAATAGTAGAAACAACCCCAATAGCCATCAACTGATGAATGGAAAAACAAAATGGGGTATGTCCATACATTGGAATATTACTTGAAAATAAAAAGAAGTGAAATACTTGTATATGTGACAAGGACATATACCATATATACCATATCCTTTAAAACATTATTTAAAGTGAAAAAAAGTAAAGTCACATATTGTGCAATTCTATTTAGATGAAATATCCAGAAAAGGCAAGTCTATAGAGACAGGAAGCAAATTGGTGGTGAGGAGTCTGGAAGGAAATGAGCACTACTAAGGGGCACAGAGCTGCTTTTTTAGGGATGATGAAAATACTCTAAGATTGATTATGGTGATGGTTGTTCTAGTCTGTGAATGTACAAAAAACCCTGAATTCTGCACTTTAAATTAGGGAACTGTATGGTAGATTAGCTGTATCACAAATAACACTATTATTTCTTAAAAGCTTAAGAGAAAGGCACAGAGCAGTTTCCCTAAGGGGGCTGTTACTGCAGAACACCTCATGTGAGCATGTGTCACGGCCAGACATTGAGACCAATTAGACCACAAATGTCTCCAGCCAATCATACTTGGTGATGCTTGGTCACGCTCTGGTCACACGGAGCTGTTGGTACTTAATCCTGATCATGGGAGCCTGGGCTGACAAAGCTAATTGCACATAGCATGTATAGCAATGGCTAAAGGCACAGGCGCTACAATGACACAAACCTAATTTTGAACCTTGGCTCTCTGTCCAGTGAGCACTGGCAAGTTAACCTCTCTCAGCCTCAGTTTCCTCATGTGTAAATTAGAGATGATAATACCTGCCCCATAGGGAGGCTAAGGGATTAAATGAAATACTACTGTAGAACAATTAGACCAATCCCTACAACTGGATGAAGGATCTCCAAGTGGTAGCTAGCATCACGATTAATAATGCATGTAAATGCTGAGCACAGTCCCTGGCATATAGGAAGTGCTCAACATGGTAAAAGTTATGCTTTTTACCAGAAGAATGTTTATGAGACAGAATAAACTTTACAGAAAAGGACAGAGAATTTGAATTCTGTTGCTTCAAGACCAAAGTAACGACTTTGGAAGCCTGCTACTTGCTCTACACCTGGCTTTCATCTGGCTCTTCTGTGGCAAATGCTCCCACAGCCTAAAGCACTGGGCTCTGCCCTGGAGCCTCTCGGCCACCTCCACCACATCACTAATGAGCAAATCTGAGCTTCCGGAAGCTTCTAGGAGAACATTCCAACTACGAAACTGGAGCTTTTGATGAGGATCCAGAATATGAAACAACATTAACCCTCCAAAGCCTGAGTTGAGACAGGGAGCTATAAAAGAAACTCAGAATAGAAAATAATTGCAGTTGGTTACCCCAGGAATGCAGAGGCATTTCAACAACAGGAAATCCATTAACGTAATACATACACCACACTGTATGGTTAAGGGAGAAAATGTGATCATCTCAATAACTATAGGAAAAAGTAGGTGCTAAAATCCAATACTCATTTATGATTAAACATTAGTAAACCAGAATTAAAGAGAAAGTCCTGTTCCTGACATATGCGTATCCAACAGCATACATAATGGTGAAACAGTAGAACTATTCCCAAACTAGGAACAAGGCAAGGATGCTTGCTATTATTCTTACTATTTGATATTGTAATAGTAGCCAATTGATTTTCAACAATGATCTCCAAACTACGCAACAGAATAGTCTTTTTAGCAAATGGTACTGAATATCCAAAGGAATGAAGCTGGACCCTTACCTCATACCATATACAAGAATGAGCTACAGAATGGATTAAAGACCTACATGTAAGAGCTAAAACTGTAAAACTTTTAGAAAAAAACTAAGTGTAAATTGTCATAACCTGGGATTATGCAATGATTTCTTAAATATGACACTAAAAGCATAAGCAACCAAAGAAAAAATAGATAAATTGGACTTCATCAAAATAAAAACTTGTGTGTTTTATTTTTTTTAATGTTTATTTATTTTGAGAGAAAGAGAGCACATGTTGGGAAGGGGCAGAGAGAGAATCCCAAGCAAGGCTTATGCTCAGCATGGAGCCCAATGCAGGGGCTTGACTCACATCATGAGACCATGACCTGAGTAGATATCAAGAGTTGGATGCTCAACTGACTGAGCCACCCAGATGCCACAAAACTTCTTTGTGTGTGTGTGTGTTTTTTTTTTTTTTTTTAGTTTTTTTAAGGTTTATTTATCTTTGAGAAAGAGACAGAATGTGAGCGGGGGTGGGGGGGCAGGGAGAGAGAGAGACAGAATCAGAAGCAGGCTCTAGGCTCTGAGCTATCTGCACAGAGCCTGACATGGGGCTCAAAGTCACCAACAGTGAGATCATAACCTGAGTCAAAGTTGGACGCTCAATCAACTGAGCCACCCAGGTACCCCAAAACTTGTGTTTTTTAAAGGACATTATTGAGAAAGTAAAAAGACAACCCACAGAATGGGGAAAAATATTTGAACATCATACATTTTATTAGGATGCATTTCCAGAATATATAAAGAATTCTTACAACTCAACAATAAAAAGACAATCCATTTAAAAAATAGACAAAGGAAGGGCGCCTGGGTGGCTCAGTTGGTTAAGTGACTTCAACTCATGTCATAATCTCACAATTTGTGAGTTCAAACTTTGTGAATTGCTTGTAGAAATTATAAACTGGTGCAGCCACTGTGGAAAACAGTTTGGCAGTTCCTCAAAAAGTTAAAACAGAGTCACCATACAACCCAACAATTCTACTCTGAGATGTATATCCAAGAGAATTGCAAACGTGTGTTAGTACAAAAACTTGTGCATAAATGTTCATAGAAGCATTATTCATAGTAACTGAAAAGCAGAAACAACATGAATGTCCATCAACTGATGCATATTCAACCACGGTAAACAAAATGTGGTTAGTCAATACAGTGGAATAGTATTAAGCCATAAAAAGGAATGAAGTGCTGATTCTTGCTACAGTGTAGATGAACCTTGAAAACATTATGCTAAGTCTAAGGAGCCAGATACAAGAGACCACATATTGTATGATTCCATTTATATGAAATGTCCAGAATAGTTAAATCCACAGGTGGTTTCCAAGGGCTGAGGAGGAGGGAAATGGAGATTTCCTACTAATGAGTTAGTGATTTCTTTTGGGGTTAATAAAAATGTTCCAGAATTAGATAATAGTGTTGGTTGCACAGCCTAAAAAGTCTTGAATTCACCACTTTACTTTTTATTTAAAAAATTTTTAATGTTTATTAATTTTTGAGAGAGAGAGAGAGAGAATGAGAAGAGGACGTGGGGCTCAAACTCATGAACCATGAGATCATGACCTGAGCCAAAGTTGGATGCTTAACCGACTGAGCTGCCCAGGTGCCTGCTCACGCTCTCTCTGTCAAAAATAAACAAATATTTAAAAAATAAATAAAATAAAATGGTGAGTTTTATGGTATGTGACTTATACTTCAATTTATAAAAAACTATGAAGTTAGAAAATCCAGTTCCAGAAATTCTAGTTCTTGGTACACTTTAGAGACACACACACTCTCCATACATCAGGGATATAAATAAGGATCAATAAGGATCGTTACTTTAGTAGATTCAAGGTGGCCACAAATTCTTTGCTTTCCCTCCCATCAAAGGTGGAGTCTATTTTCCCACATTTTGAATCTGAGCTGGACTTGTGACTGACTGACTTCCTTCCTTCCTTCCTTCCTTCCTTTTCTTTCAATGTTTATTTATTTTTGAGAGAGAGACAGAGCGTGAGCAGAGGAGGGACAGAGAGAGAGAGAGAGTGAGAGAGAGAGAGAAAGAGAAAGAGAGAGAGAGAGAGGCACACGCACACAGAATCCAAAACAGGCTCCAGGCTTTCAGCTGTCAGCACAGAGCCCGATGAGGGACCCGAACTCAGAAACAGTGAGATCATGACCTGAGCTGATGTCGGACCCTCAACCGACTGAGCCACCCAGGCGTCCCTGTGACTTTCTGAAGCAAATATTGCCGAGACCGTGCAGCATCTGCTCTCACTCTCTTGGAACATTGCCACCATTTTCTGAAGAAGTCTAGCTGGGAAGTGACAGCCAGAAATCCCAGCTGAGGCTCCAGACATGTCATTGAGGCCACCATAAGCCAACTAGTCAAGTTGCCAGGAGACCACAGCTACTAAGTGAGTCCAAGTAAGATCAGAAGAATCATCTCGTCACCCTACAGAATCATGAGAAATAACAAACTATTATTGTGTTAAGCCACTACATTTTGGGGATGGTTTGTTAGCGAGCAATAGCTAATTGATACAATAATGGGACGACTCGTCTGAAAGATCAAAACTTGGGAAGCAACTCAAGTGCAGGCTGGATGGTGCAGTGGGTAAGAGCCTAACTTTGGCCCCAGACTTGGGCCCCAAATCTTAACCTGACAACTTACCAGCTGCGTGATGATGAGAAATTTGATTTATCCTAATGCCCTCCTAGGTCCTTGTGAGAATTAAAGGGGTTCATATACAGAGAGGACTTGGAAACTATTTCGGGAGATAGGAATGCTATTAAGTGTTGGCTATTGGTATTACACGGCCACCAACAAAATGTGGTCCATGTATGTGCTGGAGGTGATAAAGGAGTAAATAAATTCATGTATATCAACTTGGAAAATTCTTACAAATATATAACTTATTGGAAAAAGTAAGTTGTTAGGCTATTACAATTATGTAAAAGTATTTTTTAGATTCAGAGAGCAGCACCTAAGTTATTTCAGAGTGTTTGCATCTTTGAAGGTAAAGATGGGAATGGATTTCTAAATAGAAATCAAGTATTTTTATTTTAACCACACTACTCTTGTTTTTAATTTTTTTTTAATGTTTTATTTATTTCTAGGAGAGAGAGAGACAATTAACCACACTACTCTTATTTCTTAGTATACACAAAGTACACTGGTTGCATCATTTGGGAAGCAAACTAAAGCTCCAACTCTACCATTTGTTAATTTGGTTTGGTGGGAATGTTTTCTATTTCCTTGTCCTTCCACCCCTCTCCAACTCCCCAGTTTCCTGTAACTAATTTAATTACAATTGTTCTGAATTCTTTCTTCTTGCATGCAGCTTGGGGACCTGGCCTTCTCCAGTCAGCCCTGACACCTGTCTTGTCGCAGACAGGCTCAGCCAGTGAGCACAGCACCTGGCGCTGCTCTCCAGGGCCCCCCAGCCTGGGCCCACCTGTGCCCGCAGGTGGCTGTATTATTGCCAAAGTTTCAGATCTCACGCTTTGATCCTCAACGTGCTTGAAGAATATCAACTCATTAGGTTCACTGTCTGAATATAAGGGTTTTCCCCACCCTTCACTGCAAGGGGCCCTGACGCCCTCCTACAAGCAGCTGCAGGTAAACCTTAGGGAGGGGTGTTTGTATAAAAGGTGTCTGGGAAGGGGGAGCACGGCAGACACACATGCCAGAGGCAATTTCCGTCCGTGGCAGATGCCAAATGAAGGACTTTATCAGGCTCTTTAAATTTTTAAAGACTTGTTGGTGATGTTTTGTCTTGCTGTCCCTGTTTTAGTGAGGAGGGCAGACAAATTGGTTCTGGGGTCTGTAACTGCTGTGTGTGAGGGTGTGAAAGCAAAGACCACTGCAAAGACCTACAAAATACAGATTAGTAAATGAGGGAAAGGCTTGGAATCAGGGGACTTGCTCCTGGATTCTTCTATTTGGACATTTCTCTCTTCTCAGTCCAGGGTTTTATATCTACAGGGAGATCCTGATGTTGTTCTTTCTGGTTTTCATGGATAAATTCTGGATTAGACACTCTGGAAAATTGGAGTTTGGATAAGATTGGTTGTTTTTGTTTTTTTAAGATTTTATCTTATTTTTTTTAAATTTTTTTATTTATTTCTAGGAGAGAGAGAGCATGAGCAGGGGAGGGTCAGAGAGAGAGGGAGTCACAGACTGAAACAGGCTCCAGGCTCTGAGCTGGCAGTCAGCACAGAGCCCGACGCGGGGCTCGAACCCACGAACCGTGAGATCATGACCTGAGCGAAAGTCGGACGCTTAACCGACTAAGCCACCCAGGCGCCCCATATTTTATCTTATTTTTTAATTTTTATTTTTTTTATAGCTTATTGTCAAGTTGGATTCCATATAACACCCAGTGGTCTATATGTACAATGGAATACTACATGGCAATGAGAAAGAATGAAATCTGGCCATTTGTAGCAATGTGAATGGAACTCGAGGGTGTTATGTTAAGATTTTATTTTTAAGTAATCTCTGCACCCAACATCAAGCTCGAACTTAGAACCCAAGACCAAGAATTGCATACTCTACCAAATGAACCAGCCAGGTGTCCTGGATAAGACTGGGTTTTAACTCACAAATAACACACGCTCTCTGCAGAAAACTAATAGGAAAGAAACATATAGATCAGCCATAAAGGAAGAAAGAGAGCAGCTACTATGTACCAGCACTGTGCTAGGTGCTAGGGATCTCATGGGGAGCAAACTGTAAATTGCATGAAGATACACCCTTTGTCTGTTTTGTTTAAAGGCTCGCCCTGGCCTGCTTGGTGGGAAATTCTAGAGCTTGAGTTGGGTGCTGGTTACACTGGTATATACATATGTAAAAGTTATTGAAGCTCCACATTTAAGATTTGTACACGTAACTAAGTGTAAGTTATTTCTCCAAAAAAAAGTTCTAAGAAGTATTTCTCAGAGTATAGGCCTACTATTAGGGGGTTTTAAATCACACAGGCCACCTACCTAAAAAAAATTCCTTTTAATTCTCTTTCAGTTCTTGAAGGAGAAAATCTCACTTTGATGTCCACATGTCTTTAACATCTAACACTTAGTGATTTCCCTTTTAAAACAGAGCTGATCCTGGGCTGAGCCCCCAGCAGGCAATAATCTCCAACTGGAACTTAGTGACATTGTTTTATTTTTATTGAGCTGATTTGCTATTTATGGCAAGTGGTGTTGGTTTCCCATTCGATGTAGTGATAGTGCTTTTTTTCAAGGAAATGTTTGTAGCAAATTTAAATTAAAAGTGAGTTGATTTTAAGACTGATTTTACGGGGCGCCTGGGTGGCTTAGTCGGTTGAGCGTCCGACTTTTGCTTAGGTCATGATCTCGCGGTTTGTGGGTTCGAGCCCCGCGTCGGGCTCTGTGCTGACTGCCAGCTCAGAGCCTGGAGCCTGCTTCAGATTCTGTGTCTCCTTCTCTCTCTGACCCTCCCCTGCTCACGCTGTCTCTCTCTCTCCTAGAAACAAATAAAAAATATTAAAAAAAAAAAAAAGACTGATTTTACATATAGAATACCTGTGGTACATGGATGGAGCAGAAACAAAAATGATTCCTTTTCTTTTTTTAACAATTTTTTATTTTTTATTTTTTTATTTTAGAGAGAGAGAGCATGCAGGTTGGGGGAGAAGGGCACAGAGAGAGAGAGAGAATGTGTGGAGCCCTGTGTGGAGCTTGATCCCACGACCCTAGGATCATGACCTGAGCCAAAATCAAAAGTCAGATGCTCGAACGACTGAGCCACCCAAGGTGCCCCCAAAGATTATTCTTCAATGACTGAAGTTTGGAGAATATGGTTCTAGTAAATTTGATCTAGAAAAACAAAACTTCATTTGGCTCCACACACACTTGCAGCTACACTCTCCGTTGAAGGAAACTTGAAAATAATTGTCTATACATTTTTCCTCACCTCTAATTTACTCTTCTGTCTAATCCAGTCTAGTTTCTGGGTTGATTTCTTGGCAAAACTATGCTCCTAGCAACCTCGAGCAGCCAAATTCAACAGACATATCTCTGACCACATCTTTCATGGCCTCCCAGCAGCTTTGACCCAACTGATCACTTCCTCTTTTCTGAAACCCTTTCATTTGTGGACTTTAATCTTCTGGTTTTCCTTTTACCTCTCTTAGTCTCTCCTTCCCTGCCCAGTCCTCCAATGTCAGAGGCCAACAGGGCTAATCTAATGCATTTAAGTATCGTCTGTTTGGAGATACCCATGTTGGTTATATCCAAGCCAGCCCATAGCCCATGGTGAACTTGACATCTGCATCTGGCTAGCTCCAACTTCATAATCCAGATGGAACTCTTGATTCCTACTGCACTTGATTCTGTCTCAATAAATAGCATGATCTCCTCTTTTCCTTCATCCTCAAAATCAGTCTATCGTCAAGTCTTGTCAATTTCACCCCAAAGCTCTATCAAGAATCTGACCACTCTTGGGGCGCCTGGGTGGCTTAGTCGGTTAAGCGTCCGACTTTCGCTTAGGTCATGATCTCGCGGTTCGTGGGTTCGGGCCCCGCGTCGGGCTCTGTGCTGACTGCCAGCTCAGAGCCTGGAGCCTGTTTCAGTCTGTGACTCCCTCTCTCTCTGACCCTCCCCTGCTCCCACTGTCTCTCTCTCCTGGAAATAAATAAAACATTAAAAAAAAAAATTAAAAAAAAAAGAATCTGACCACTCTACTTCATCTCCTCTTATGGTCCCAGGCAAGCTCATCATCTCCTGTCTGGACCCAGCACCAGCCTTCTCTCTTATCCTTCATTCATTCCTCCTGCGTCAGTTCATTTTCATACAACAGTGAGAAGGATTGTTACAAAGTATAAATCAGGCAGTATTCCTCCTCTGCTTAAAATTCTTCAGTGGCTTTATTTTATTCTGGAATAAAAGACTACTTTCTGTGGCTATGGAGCCCTGTATGATCTGACATGCACCTGTTTCTCTGATCTTACATCATCTCTCTGTCTCTGACTCATTCTGCTTCAGCCATACTGACTTCTCCTTTGTTCCTGGTTTGTAGAAGTTGCTTACCTCAGGACCTTGGCACATGCTGTTCTGTCTGGCTGGAATACTTTCTCCCAACTTTTCCATGACTGATTCCTTCTCAGCCTTCAGGTCTTAGCTTCAGTGTTGCCTCCTCAGAATGTCTGCCCTGACTATTCTATCAATAAATGGGCTTCCCTAGAGATTATCTTGTTACTTTATTTCCACCTTAGCACTTTCAATAGCTTCTAATTATCTTGTTTGTTAACTTCTCTATTTTTTTTCTTATAAACCCCATGGAAGGACCTTGTTTATTTGATTTCCTGCTGCATCCTCAATACCCAAAATAGCATCTGATACATGGTAGGCCCTCAATAAGTAGTTCTTGAATGTAATAAATGGAGAGGTAGGTGTGGACTAGATGAGGCAGAACTTTGACAGAGCATAGTGTGGAGGTCTTTAGGAATTTTAATCAGAGAAACAAAGTGATCAGACTATTTATTTATTTATTGTTTATTTATGTTTTGTTTATTTAGGTGGTTTTATTTTAAAACGTTTATTTATTTTGAGAAAGAGAGAGAGCATAAGCAGGGGAGAGGCAGAGAGAGAAAGAGAAAGAGAGAGAGAAAGAGAGAGAGAGAGACAGAGAGAGAGACAGAGACAGAGAGGGGGAGAGAGAGAGAGAGAGAGAGAATCAAGCGGGCTCCATGCCATCAGCACAGAGCCTGATGCGGAGCTCAAATTCAGAAACTGAGAGATCATGATCTGAGCCAAAATCAAGAGTCAGATACTCAACCGACTGAGCCACCCAGGCACCCCTATTTAGGCAGTTTTAAATGATCAGTCTGACATTAGTGGGAAAAACAGATTGGAGTGAAATTAAGGAAGGCTATTGCCATTGTCCAGAAGAGAGATGATAGAATAAGATGCACAAAGCATTTAGCAGTTGATGATGTGGATAAAGGGGGAGTTACTATTACCAATAAAGCAGGCAAGCAAGGGCTGCTTGAACTAATGACTAAGTAAGGTTCTGAGTTCACAGAGAGATTTGTGTATCCTCTGGACTTTTTGAGTCTCCAATCTCCTCCTCTGGTGAAAGGCTAGAATTTCTTCCCTTGTCAAGTTATTTGAACCGTATTCTGAAAGTTTGTTCTTCATTCATATGTGCATCTTCCCACTTGTATTTCTCTCATCACCATCAGCTGGGAAGGGGGAATTTCATGGAGAGAGCTTCTAACACTTCTCATTAGTTGTGTGACCTGGTAGGTCACCCAGCCTCTCCGTACTCAGTTTCATCTTCTGTAAAATGACGACTCTGAGAGGCGCCTGGGTGGCTCAGTCAGTTAAGTGTCCGACTTTGGCTCAGGTCATGATCTCACAGGGTTGGTGGGTTCGAGCCCCGCATCGGGCTCTGTGCTGACAGCTAGCTCAGAGCCTGGAGCCTCTCTTCGGTTCTGTGTCTCTCTCTCTGACCCTCCCCTGCTCACGCTGTCTGTCTCTGACTCTCAAAAATAAATAAAAAACATAAAAGAAAAAATTTTTCAAAAAGACTCTGATATCTATCCTGTCCATTGTGGGGATCAGGGAATAACCTATTTTCAAAATGCAAGAAAAAATATTACTATTATTATTTAATTCAATAAATATTTATTAAGCACCTGCTGTGTGCCAGGCACTGCTGTTGGTGCTGGAAATATAGCAATGGCATACGAAGAAGAGACAAAAATCAAGCCTTTATGGGGTTGGTTATTACGAAGTCCATTTAGATTGTGGGCTTTTTGGATTTTGCTCATCTTTTCCAAATTGTCTGATCACCATAGGCTCCTGTTAAAAAGTATAGATTCTTCACCCAACCATAGTCTTGGTCAGAATGGGTAAGGTAGATTAGAGGATTAACTAACTCCCTGAAGTTATTCAGAAAGGACTGAAAATAAGAGATTATGTGGATTAAACTACCTTCTTTTTCTTTTCCAGACACTAATCAGCCACTTAGAAATCCTGCTCACATGTCTGTTTATACACTGAATTTTCCAAAACAGTTCTAATAAGAAGTGGCTTCAGATGCCTCCTAGGGAAAGCAAGTCTAAACATCAGATCCAGCCATGTGACCTTGAAGGAGAAGGCAGTGAAGGTAGCAGAAAGTGCTGTCCTGTCCTTGGTGGTGTTTTTTGTTTTTTTTTTTAATTTTATTTATTTCTAGGAGAGAGAGAGAGAGAGAGACAGCGTGAGCAGGGGAGGGTCAGAGAGAGAGGGAGACACAGACTCCGAAACAGGCTCCAGGCTCTGAGCTGGCAGTCAGCACAGAGCCTGACGCGGGGCTCGAACCCATGAACCGCGAGATCATGACCTAAGCAAAAGTCGGACGCTTAACCGACTAAGCCACCCAGGCGCCCCCCTTGGTGGTGTTTTTGTCTGCCGTAGAGCTTGCTGTACAGCTGGGGTAGGTCACCTTCCTGATCTGGATCGAGGTGTTTTCATCACCAGAACAAGGTCAGGGTTTCCTGAACACCAGTTCATGGAGGGCTGCTGGGTTAGCAGCATCAGAATCACCTGGCAAGCTTTTAAATATCTAGATTCCTGGGCCCCACAGACCAACGAGTTTGATTCAGTAGGTATAGGATGGCATCCATCACCTCCTCTATTTTTAATTTGCTTCTTGAGCAAATTTTTGGTATGCATCCAGATTTGGGATGTTACTAGAGTAGATCAATCTCTCTGTGCCTCGGTTTTGTAGGATGTAAATGTGATCTGTAGAATGTAGTCATTCCTCAAATGGTAAAATTGAGAACGTTAATTTACATAATACACTTAGAACACTGGCGGATAGTAAGTACTTTGTAAGTTTTCTTTTTTCTAAATGTTTATTCATTTTTGAGAGAGAGTGCAAGTGGGGGAAGGGCAGAGAAAAAGGGGGACAGAGGATCTGAAGTGAGCTCTGTGCTGACAGCAGAGAGCTCGATGTGGAGCTTGAACTCACAGACCTCAAGATCATGACCTGGGTCAGATGCCCAACTGACTGAGCTACCCAGGTGCTCCACTACTGTTGAAGTTTTAGCTCTTCCATCAGTCAAAGTCCAATAGGGAAGGCAAAAACCACTGTGAGTCTTTAAAGCAAAGGGCACTTAATGCAGAAGTGATGGAGAGGCTGAGAAGTCAAATAGAGGACAGTGATGCTACCTACAGATTAGGCAGCAAGAAGTCATCCACCACTGAGCAGGAAGAAGAGAGGGAAAAAGTGGCGTTACTGGAGCCCAGGGTCTGGCAGAACCTGGAACCACAACAGGAGCTGGCGCTGTAGACAAGACGCAGCCATTGCCAAAACATCGCTGTAGGAGAAGGGATACCCTAGCTTTTCCATCGTCCAGCCCTCTAGTCTCCCTCTAGTGCTTCCCATTGTTTGACCCCAGCAGGAAGTCATGCCTCAAGTGAGCCTGGGAAACCTAATTTGCAGGTCACCTGCCTTTTAAAGGTAGGATCAAGAATGGCTTTGAGGATAGATGACGATGATATGATGATGACGATGATGATTTTCTTTAAGGCCCTTTTCAGCCATACGGTTCTCAAAATCTCTAGACCTTGGCCAACCACAAGTCTTCAGGGCTTTGTGAGTGCTTATCGATTAATTGATTCTGTGTGCTCAGTGTACACACATACATAAATGCTTGGCCTCTGATCTCTAGAAACTGACAGCTCAGGCCTTCGCAAAAATTCACTGGTGCTGAAGCACAGCCCCTCCCAAGACTCAAGGAAAGAGAAGGCATAGGGACCAGGTTTCTTGCTGGGGATCAGCTGCCTCAGAACCTTGAAGGATTCAGAAGTGATAGATGGAAAGAGCTGGCCAGTGACATCACCAGACAAAAAGGAGGGTCCCAGAAAAATCACAAATAAACATAAAGAAGTAAGACTATGGAGTTATTTGTTCAGAGCACTGGGCAGTGGAGGGGAGGGACAGGAAATAGAACTTCATCCAGTTTTAAGGCTACTTCCTAGAAAAGACTGCAAAATACCCACTTGTCTTTGGGACACATCCCCATAAATGTGCTGTGTGGGCGTGGAGATCTAGGAATTTTGCTACCAAAAATGGGCAGAAAAGCTCTTTCTAAATGTTTCTTGGAGGACCCAGAATTTAACCTTGAACCAGGGGCAAATATGTTTATTTTAAGAGGTTTTTAAGAGAAAGGATTGGATATTGTGGAATTCTTCCTAATATACCAAAAACCTGCTTCACAAATTCATTCTTCCAGCAAATATTGATGGATAGCAGCTTGGCAACTGGTTCAGGCAATGAATTTTGGAGTGAGGCAGGACTGGGTTACACTGCGGCTCTGCCTCTGCCTTAGCTGTGTGGTCTTGGGCAAGGGGCTTAACCTCAGTTTGTCTGTGAAAAGGGAATAATATGAACTACTGTGTCAAGTTGTGAGGATTTGAATGAATTCATGCATAAAAGTAATTAGTACAGAGTCTGTACCCAGTGTGTGTTCAGGAAGTGATAGTGGTTCATCTTATTATGACTTGTTTTATTTGTATGACACTTTGCAAAACACTTATCCCTATATTAGCTCACTGGATCTCTCATCAGTTAGATCTTACTGATTTCACCCATTCAATAAATACTTGAGTATTTTATGCGAGGTTGTTCTAGGCACTGAGGATACAACAGTGAACAGCAGACAGAAATACCTATCAGGGGCACCTGGGTGGCTCAGTTGGTTAAGTGTCTGTGGTTTCGGTTTAGGTCATGATATCATGGTTCATGAGTTCGGGCCCAGCATCAGGCTCTGCACTGACAGCGTGGAGCCTGCTTGGGAAAGAGGGATTCTCTTTCCCTCTCTCTCTGTGCCAATCCAGCTCTCTCTCCCTCCTCCCCCACCTCTCTCCCAAAATAAATAAATAAATAAACTTAAAAAAATACCTATCTTTCACAGAGGATACACCCAATGAGGGAGCCTGACAATAAATATAATTTAATAAGCACTTATGTTTCTCATGTTCTAAAGTGCTTTACAAATAATCATAACCTATGGAAAAAGTATTATTATGCTATCCCATTTTCTAGATGAGAACACTGGAGCACAATGGAGTTGATCAAGAGTCTCACGCTCTACCAACTAAGCCACCCAGGAACCCCTAGAGAATACTGGAATGCAAAGAAGTTAAAAATCACCTACCTAAGGTCTCATAGATCAGAAGAGCTGGATTCAGGATTCAAAGCCTGACAGTGTGACTTTGCAGTTCTTGCTTTTTTTTTTCTTGTCCTATTTTTTTTTTTTTTTTTAGAAAGAGAGAGGGAGGGAGGCAAAGAGAACATACGCAAGTGACACAGGGAGGAGAGGGGCAGAGGGAGAGGGAAAGAGAATCAAGCAGGCTCCACACCCAGCTCAAAACCCAACACAGGGCTCGATTCCACGAACCATGAGATCATGTCTCGAGCCAAAATAAAGAGTCAGACACTTAACCGACTAAGTTACCCAGGTGCCCCTGAAGTCCTTGCTCTTAATCGTTACTGTGTGTTGCCTCCCAAAGGAAAAAAAAAATTAATGTATGTACTAATAAATTAGTGTGTGATAAGTGCTATGAAAAAATACAGCAGGGTGAAGGGCGAAAGAGGGTGATGGGAGAATGCTATCTATGCATGGTGGTCAGGAAGGCATCTCGAAGGAGCAGCATCTGGGCAGGAGCCTGAAGGAGCGAGGGAGAGAGGCAGGCGCACATCTTTGGGAAGGGCGATCCAGCCGAGGGAAGCCCAGGAGCAGAGGCTGGAGGCAGGCCCACGCCCGGTGTGTTCTGAGAACTGCAGGGAGGCAAGTGCCGGAAAAGGAGGGTGAGCAAGTACGAGATGAGTCAGGGAGTGAAAGACACCTCAGGCTGGAAGGACGCAATTGCCTTTCGCCGAGATGGACAAACTGTGAGAGGAGCAGGTTTGCAGGGGAAGGTCGGGAGTTCAGTGTGGGACAATTCTCACCATCACCCATCAATCAAGAACGACTAATTCCAGAGGGCTTTGAGGGATTAAATAACTCACCCCAGGTCACCCAGGCAGTCTTTAGAGGCAAGATTCAGACTTGTGTCTGTCAACCCTAATTTCAAAGCCACAGGCCTTCTCCTGGTTGGGTGTTGTGGGGGAATCTGGAGAAGTTATATTCTGATCCCTGACCCAAGGAGCTTCCAACGAGGGAGAAAAGAGGTGCTAGAGAGTGAAGCAGAAAGACAGAGGAAAGTAACAATGCCAGACTCCACACCACAGTAAGTAGCATGAGTTTATTATTTATTTATTTTGAGAGAAAGCGGGCACATGAGAGCATGCTCGGGGGAGGGGCAGAGGTACAGAGAGAGAGAGAGACTTAAGCAGGCTCCGCACTCAGTGGGAGCTGACACCTGGCTCGATCTCAAGACCTGACTATGAGATCATGACTGTCTGCCAAAATCAAGTCGCATGTTTAACTGACTGAGCCACCCAGGCACCTCTAAGCAGGAGTTTAATTTTTTTTTAATGTTTTATTTATTTCTGAGAGAGACCGTGTGAGCAGGGGAGGGTCAGAGAGAGAGAGAGATACAGAATCTGAAGCAGCCTCCAGTCTCTGAGCTAGCTGTCAGCACAGAGCCTGACGTGGGGCTTGAACCCATGAACCGTGAAATCATGACCTGAGCCGAAGTCAGGCGCTTAACCAACTGAGCCACCCAGGTGCCCCCCTAAGCAGGAGTTTAAACGCAGACAAGAAGCTCAGGAAAAGTGCAACTCTTATTTTTTGAATCAGAGAGAAGTTTACTTTTCTTATGTTTCTTTTCTTTTCTCTCTCTCTCTCCCTGTACTTCTTTTCAAAAGAGCAAAGAGTGAAAAACTCCTGGCTCTGTGTATGTGGAGGGTGTCCCGGACAGTACAGACATTCTGACCGCTGAAGGCCATGCTTTATGAGAGATGGGAAGGCCCAGAGGCTCAGAATTCTACCCTGGCAGGTCCTTGTCTACAGATGGCCCCAGAACTGATGCTTTCCCATTGTGACAAATGTATATCCCCAGGCCAGACGTCTCCCCTGACCTGGTGTCTCCAACCACAGCCTCCTCGTCATACCACTACCAGGCATCACTAATCATGCCCCGATTTGAAGTTCTGTCTTCCCCCAATTCCAAACTTGCTCCACCTGCAGTGGGATTCCAGGAAGCCCACTCTGAGACAGGGATTCGTGTGTCTGGACGACTAAGGAAGGGATCCCAGGAGGAGCAGGTAAAGAAAGGAGTGGGAGAAACAGGACAAAAAGGGCGAGAGGTGGGGCCTCTGCTGGCTCAGTCAGAAGAGCACGTGACTCTTAATCTCAGGGTCGTGTGTTGGAGCCCCATGTTGGGTGTAAGATTACTAAAAAAATAAACTTAAAAAAGAATGAGGAGAAGGAGGAGGAGGAAGGAGGAAGAGCAGGAGGAGGTGGTGGAGGAGGAGGAAGAGGAGGAGGGAGAGAGGAAGGGGGAGGGGGAGGCAAGACGCTGAACAGGGTTGTGATTTCAGACCAAGTCCCCAGAGAGTAGCTTCAGCCTGATCCCACAGAGGAATGCTGGGTGTGCGTTACCTCTCGGAATTTGGCTGGCTAGGGGAAAGGGACCTGGGCTTCCATACTCCTGCACCAGCTGGTTATTGGGTAGGAGCTGGGGATGTGAGCTCCTGGGCACTTCCTTGCAAGAACAAAGGAACCCCAGTAGCCGACAGGCAGATCTCTGAAGAGAGTCACGTGTGCAGGCTGCTAGAAGAATCAGCACACAGAAGCCAAGAAAGAGGAGCTCAGAAACCATCAAAAGGATCCCAGGGAGGCACTGAGTGGTACCCTGACAATGTCTACTACCTATACCTTCCCAACTCCAGAAATGGTGTTGCCATCCTGCTGGTTGCTCAGGCCTCAAACCCCGGAGACTTCCTTGACTTACTCTTTCTGTCACACCCATATCCAATCCTTGTTCTTGGCCAATCTTGTTGTTGGCAAGATCTTTATTGAAAAACAAATTTTTTTTAAAGCAATCTCTACATCCAACATGGGGCTGGATTTCATGATCGGGAGATTATTTATTTATGTGTGGATGGATGCTTGGATTGTTCCCACCTCTTGGCTGTTGCAAATAATGCTGCTATGAACATGGATATTCAAATATCTAATTGAGTCTCTGGTCTCAGTTCTTTTGAGTATGTATCCAGAAGTGGAATTGCTAGACCATATGGCAATTCTATTTTTAGTTTTTTTTAGTAACTGCTAGTCTGTTTTCCATACAGACTGCACCATTTTACATTCCCACCAACAGTGCACAAACATTCCAATTTTTCCATATCCTTGCCGACACTTGTTATTTTCTGTGTTTTTTAAAAATCTGAGGGATGAGCAGTGAGTGTTATATGTAAACAAACTTGACAGTAAACTAAGGGGGAAAAAAAGAAAGAAAAATGGTGCAGCTACTATGGTAAAAAGTATGGCACTCCCTCAAAAAATTAAAAATACAACTACCATAAGAAGAAAAAATCTGATAATTTCTTATCCCTTCTACAATGTCCACCCTAAACCAAGCCTTTTTTTTTTTTTAATGTTTTATTTATTTCTGAGAGAGAAGAAGAGACAGTGTGAGCAGGGGAGGGTCAGGGAGAGAGGGAGACAGAATCCAAAACAGGCTCCAGGCTCCAAGCCAGCTGTCAGCACAGAGCCCTATATGGGGCTCGAACTCACGAACCGAACTGTGAGATCATGACCCGAGCCGAAGTCGGATGCTCAACTGACTGAGCCACCCAGGCGCCCCCCCCCCCCGTTTTTAAATGTTTTATTTATTTCTGAGAGAGAAGAAGAGACAGCATGAGCAGTAAACCAAGCCTTTTCAGTTTTTGCCTGGATGATTGCAGTCGGATCCCAGCTGACCTCCCTGCTTCTACCCTCCTCCTCTGTGGTCTCAACACTATTCCTCTGCTCAAGGCCTCCAGTGCCTGCCTGCCTTCCCACTCAGTAAAATCCAAGTTCTGACAGTGGCATATGATTTAGTCCCCACCCTTCCAACTCTGACTCATTTCCTACTTGCTCACTCTACTCCAGCCACTCAGGCTCTTTTTCTTCTTTTTTTTTTTCCCTGTCCCAAGTAAACTACTGCCTCAGGGCATTTGCCCAGATTTCTCTGCCTGGCATACTCTTTCTTCAGAATCCTTGTGTAACTTACTTCTTCCCTTCCTTCAGGTATTGTTCAAATGTCCATTTCTCAGCGAGGCCTCTGGACTTTCACCCTTGCTCACCCACCTCTCACCCATCTTATTTCTGTCTTTCCCCATCCTGCCCTGTGACGGGGGAGAATGACCCCTAGACACACCACTTACCTGGGCTTTCTTGCCCCCAGGCGCTTGGGTGGGTTTAGTCCATGGGAGGCTCTGCCAGGAGATGAATGGCAAACGGAAAGAGATGTTGGGGTTTCCCCACATGCTCCCTGCTCTGGGCAGCGGCTGGGTCCGCCTGGGTGGCAGCCGCATCTGGGAGAGGTGGTTCTCCGCTCTCCAGCTCTCCCCAGCCCCCAGCCTTCAGTGATACCATTTCTTCCCTTTGCTGGTCAGCCTTTGGAGTCTGAAGGCCTTGCTGCTGTTGTGGGTCTCCACTGCCTCAACGTTCCTCTTGATTCTCTGAACCGCTGTCCCATCCACCGGACCTGGACTCTGTCTTCTGCTGGACCTGACTGAAATACCTTCCAGATCACTTTATGCACGATTTCCAACCCTACCTGATGTCTCATGAATTGGCACTTCCTACTTAGACCTTGTTCATCTACACAGCTTGTGTTATCTAACATGTATTTACTTATTTGGCTATTTTCCTCCGTTCCCCCCAGCCCCACCCCACGCCACACTTGGGGATGGAAGGTCCAACCAAGGGTGCAGAGTTGTCTGTTTTGTTCACTATTGTATCTCCTGTGCTTGGCACATAGCAAGCTACCAGCAAATATTTGTTGAATGAATGAATGAATGAATAAACGACCAACAAGGGGGAGCTACAGAGAAGGAGCGTGGTCCAAGTTGCAGGCGGAAGAGCTGACTCTCAATTTCTCCTCTCCTCTCCCTCTCCCGGAATGCTGAGTGCCCTAGAAGGAGGCGGAAATGAGCCGCTCAACAGCCCTCTAGCTGGTGTTTTCTTAATTAGGGCCTGTATCTCCAGGCTCGTCTGTGTTTAACGGTCCACTTAATGGCTTCATCTGGTTCCGGGCCGACTCAACGGAACCTGCGAGGCGAAGACAGGTGGAGCCACCGGGTACTCTTTGGGGCCTTCGCTGATACCATGCGCCCCAGCACTGACCTCTAACCTCTCCAGCACGGAAAGCGACCACTGCAGGGAGGGGGTGGGGGGACGGGAGAAACGACCCCTGCGGGGAGAGCGTGGCGAGCAAGGCAGGCTTGGAGCTCAGCAAGCTGCCTCAGGCTATTCCTGCGCATTGTCTACGCCCAACCCGCAGCTGCTGGGACCACAGGCCAGATATACGAGCTCTCCCATAATACCAGATGCCAATTGCTTGCTTTTACCATGAGCCGTGAAATTGAAGGGTTGCAGCGTTTCTCATTTCTTAGTTTGGGGAATGTGAGGGTGCTAAGGAGGAAAGAAACCATTCATGAGGTGGAGGACAAATGAGCCAGATCCTAAAGCAATAATACCAGGCAACATTTGGGCACTTGTTCTGTGCCAGGTACTGAGATGTGCGTTTTAAACGTATTAATTTAATCTTCATTTGAATGTATTAAATCCCTTAATCCTAGTACTTTAGGGGGCAGATGTGTTAATAGCCCCATTTGATGCATGCAGAACTGAGCCTCAAAGAGGTATTTCACTTGCCGGAGGCTATAGCACTAATCATGGCGGAACACAGGTTTGAATGCAGGCAGTGGGGCCCTAGAGCTGATGCTCAGGTCGAGAGAGGACTACCATGGTTGCATGGCAAGTGTTATCCTAGTTGCCACAGGTCTGGTGGTTAGAAAGCCAGGCAGGCCACCAGGTTAGCCCTTGAGGGCCAAATAGTCTCTAATTAGAGACTCTAGTCCCCTCTTCAAATCTCTGAATCTGAGCTGGGGAGGAGGAAGAGGGACGAGGAGGTGTCAGTTTGGGATCTCAGGGCAGCTCAAGAAGGTGGAGAGGCCTCAGGGACCAGGAAGATGGGAAGAAAGCTCAGCTTGGTTGGGAGAGGGCGGGCAGGGTGGAGCGACTGGGTCTCAGGACGGTGTCTGGGGCTCACTTGTGTGTCTTGAAAAGGAAAGCAGTTCAGGTGTAAAGTAGAGGAGCAGATCCTAGCACCTCCCCCTCAAGTGTTCGGTGTTTTCTACAGAAGTTTGGTGGGAGAAGGGTGGTGGGAGAGTGGTTGCCAAAGGAGGCTCACTGAAAGGCTGCTTGCATATAGCACTTTTCACTTAGATTGTATCAGTATTTCAGATCAATAAAAACAGCTGCATTTAAAAAAAAAGTCTTTATCTTTTATTTTGAGGTGGGGGGAGGTAGGGACGAGATAGATAGGGAGAGAGAGAGAGAATCCCAAGCAGGCTCAACCCCATGAACCACGAGACCAAGACCTGAGCCAAATCAAGAGTCTGGGGGCGCCTGGGTGGCTTAGTCGGTTAAGCGTCCGACTTTCGCTTGGGTCATGATCTCGCGGTTCGTGGGTTCGAGCCCCGCGTCGGGCTCTGTGCTGACTGCCAGCTCAGAGCCTGGAGCCTGTTTCAGCCTGTGACTCCCTCTCTCTCTGACCCTCCCCTGCTCACACTGTCTCTCTCTCTCTCTCTCCTAAAAAAAAAAAAAAACATTAAAAAAAAAAAAAAAGTCTGACGCCTGAATGAGCCACTCAGTAGCAGGTAAATGTCTTTATTTTTTTAATGTTTTTATTTAAATGTTACCTACAGTTGGGGCACCTGGGTGGCTCAGTCCATTAAGCACCTGACTTTGGCTCAGGTCATGATCTCACAGTTGGTGGGTTCCAGCCCGGCCTGGGTCTCTGTGCTGATAGCTGGGAGCCTGGAGCCTGCTTTGGATTCTGCATCTCCCTATCTCTGACCCTGCTCCACTCACGCTCTCTCAATCTCTCAAAAATAAACAGTAAAAAATTAAAATGTTACCTAGAGTTGAGAAAGTGTCCTTTATACTTAATGGGGGAAGGGAGTGGCTGGAGATGATGGGGCTAATAACCACCCCTCTACCTTGCCCAGTTGGGCGTCACGACAGCCTCCGAACTGTCCCAAACTGGGACCTTCTCTCCAGCCTCCATTTGTTAGGCTGTACAGTGCACGTAATGAGTTGCACCTCACTGCCAGTTTTGAGCCTTGCTCTGTGCGGGCTGGCGTGGGAGGTGGAGAAAGAGGGAGGGGGTAGCCCCCGCTGTAGCCGGGTGTGGGGCGGACCCACCCGGCCTCCATCAAAGCTTTGGATAACAGAATGCCTCGGGGGAGTATGAATGGGGCGCCTCTGTTTCCAGTCGGGTTCAGATGCATCTCCACCATTTTTTCCACCGTAGCCGAAAGGCACAAAACATTTTTCTTCGCGTGCTGCGGAGGCTGAAGAACCGGGTGGGTTTTTGTTTGTTTGTTTTTTGGTTTTTTTTCCAGAATCTGTGAGACAGGGCCTGGGTGCCTGACGGGAGCAGCTCCAGAAAAGCCGAAGGAAGGCAGAAAAGCATCAAAAAGGACTGGAGGGTGTTCGCTGGTGCCTTGACCACACCAGCCGCGGCCCCACCTGCGAGGGGGCGGGACCCTGCGGCGCCGGGCCAATCAGCACCCACCTGCGCTCACCTGGCCCCCTCCCGCCGGCTCCCGCGGGCTGCTGCTCTCAAAGGGGCGCAGAAAGCACTGCCGAGCCCTGGCCCGCCGTCGCGGCAGCTTCTTCGTCCTCTCTTCAGCCATGGGGCTCCCTAATGGGCTTCTCGCGTCCCTCCTCCTCCGCCTCCTCCTCCTGCTTCAGGTACTCCACTGTCTTGCCCTAGCCCGGGCCGGGCAGTTCTGTCTGCGCGGGGTCCGCACGCGGTGGTGGCGTCGGGGAGAGCGCGGGGCTGGGCTCTTTGGGGTCCAGGTGGCCCGGAAAGCCCCGTAAGGAATCTCGGGTTGGGTGTACAGAGCCGGGCATGCCTGTGACCCAGCCTCCCTCTTTCCACCCTCTTCCCTCAGGCGCAGCTTCTTTGCTGGCTGCCTTGCGTGGCCTCCGAGCCGTGCAGGGCGGGCTTCAGGGAAGCCGAAGTGACTTTGGAGTCGCGAGGCGCGGAGATGGAGCCTGGCCAGGCGCCGAGGGGAGGTAAGACCCTCCGGGAGGTAGCCCCGTGGAACCGCAGGGCGGGGGGCTGCACGTGGTCCGCTCCGGTGTGGTCCGCGCGAGGGGCGCGCAGGGTAGGGCGGGGGGCTTCTGGTGCCGCCGGCTCCGCCTCAGGCAGCCTCTCGGGGCTAGCGCGTGGGTGGATGGCTGACCGAAGAGGAGGGAGAGCATAGCGCCCTCTCACGTCCAGGTACCCCTCTTTGCCCCTCTGCGGCGGCTTACCTGGACCTCCTTCGGGGTGCGGGGCGCCTGCGCTCCTCAGGCAGCCCGGGCGGGAGAAGCTCTCCCCCACTGGCCCCAGCGAAGGAATGCGCGGCCCACATTCCTCCCCCAACCCCCGCGCAGGTGTGGGGATGAGCCGTGCCCCGGGCAGCCCCCTTCGCCCCTGTCGGGCCCCCTTTGTGTACCGTGCTTTGTGTCTCCGACAGACAGACCGGGTCTGTTTCTCTTCTTCGCGCTCCCCTCCTCCGCCCCCCTTCTTCTCGGGCTGCTGGAATGCACTCTTAACCCTGCCCTTCCCGGAGGGCCTGAGCCCCTGCAGCCTGCCTGGAAACTGGGCTTGGCACACCTGGGCTGGGGCCATCACGCACTTGGGGACACCCCCGCCCCACCCCAACCCCCGTCTTGAGACTGGAATGTTAGGGCACTTGCGGGAGTGGGGGGTGAGGGGTCCCGAGCCGGAAGGTCTTGAGCTGAGGGGGAGGTGGATGGGAGATCAAAGCCCGCTTTTGATCAGTTTATTTGTCTTCCCCCCGCCCACCCCAGTTCAAGAACTTGTGAGTGGGGAGTCATTTTGGTGTTAGGGGAACCAGTGTGTTAGGAGACCTGGGCAGCTGCCTGCTGATGGGGGCCTCTTTCCCTCCATCCAGGACAGTGGGGGTTTCCCCACGGGTCAAACCCCAGATCTTAAAGAGAGCTATAACCCAGGATCCTTGGGTGGGGCTCCAGAGGATCCCTAACCTGTGAAATTGTTGAAGAATTTGTGTGTGCATTTTCCCCAGGGAGGGGATCTACAGTTTACCTGGCTTTCAAAACAACTGAAAACTGTTGCCACCTAGCATTTTTCCAATGCCCTCATCAGCGCACCCCTCACCCCCACATACAAATTTCCACAGTTTGAATGTTGGGGTGTCCGAGCCTAGGCGATGGCTCTCCTTTGTTTCTCCAAAAGAGGACTGGGGTCTGGAGTTTGTGGGGGCCTTTTATTCCCCTTCTTTTCCCAAATAACCCTGCAGATTGACAAAACAATTAACACCCAGGCTAGGCCAGGCTCCTTAAACTCTTGGCTGTAGGGAGCCAAGCAGAGGCATTAAGAGGCTATGCCTCATAAACTTTGAATTCTTGCACATGGGTTTATTACTGACTGGCTAACAAACTGCAACTCAGCCAACCTGTAAAAATGTTAACTTGGGCAGGGCCCCAAATCCAATTCCGGCTCCCTGAGGAAGCTTTATTGCTAACCAGACCTCTGCCAGATCTGTATTCCCCCTCATTGTCAAGTTCTCTGACTACAATCTCGTGGCTTTTGAGTGTTGACTGTGCCTTATCTTTCTTACTGAAGCAAGAAATATCAGATTAACTGTCACTTCACTAAGCTTGAGGTTGTTGAGGGGAAGCGGTGATCGGGTTTTCGATTTCATGGTCCGGTTGGCTGGCAAGTGTTTCCCAGTGATGTCAGGCATTTTAAACCTTTTGAGAAAATTCTGCTTTCTTGGATGTCTGGTTTATGGTTGTGCAAATGGTGGGTTCATGCCAGGAGCACACCTGGGTTATAAAAAAGGGGGGAGGGGTTCATATGCTTGGCTAACCTTGAGCCTCCCCTTAACATGACTGGTTCTTAGAGTAGTTTTCCTGTGAGATAGACTGCTGCCTTCTTTTTTAAGTAAAAGCAAGTTCCTTGGTCCAATTGATCTCAATTCATTGAGACACCTCAACAAAAAATAGGGGTAATTCTCTCCTTAGTCCTCAGTTGCTGACATCTTTCTACCTCCCCCCTCCACCTCAGGCTCTCTGTCCTCAGTGCACAGGATGGATCCAGCCATGTTGAAAGGGCTGTCCTGAGGGTACATACAAACTCTCAAGTTTGGCCAAGCAGACAAGTTTCCTTATTGCCAAGGAACAATTGCCTCTGTTGTTCGCCCCTGGGTTATGAATATCACAGGTGTCTATGAAGTCAAGCTCAGAGAAATTATCTGATATAATTAATACCTTGTTTGCATGTGCACTTTCCTCTTCAAAGCACTTCCACAGCTCTGAGCTTGCTTTGTCCTCCTGACATTCTCTTGAAGCTGGTAAGGTAACTATTAAACAGCTTGAGCTCTTAATCTCAGAGTTGGTACTTCAGAAAGCCTGTAGCCTAGCCCTGCTGGGGGTTTTAAAGGTGGAGAAACAGGAACAGCTTAATGGATTCAGTTTGCTAGGCTGAACAGCTCATGAGCTTCCTTGAGGGTCACAAACATGACTTTTACCTTTAGGTTTATTCCCAGGACCTGATACTTCACAGGATGCCCAGTAGGTGTTCACATGAATCATGACAATCTGGTGAAGGCCTGCCTGTTTTACAAATGAAACTTGAGTGGTTGTGGCTTCATGAAAGTCATTAATACAGTGACTTGAATGGAAGTTTCTGACTCCTAAGTTCAGTGGCATTTTTTTACTACCAGAAAGTGCGAGGTGGATGAAATGAAGTGGAATGTTGGAGGGCCAGATCCCAAAGACACCAATTACAACCCCCTGTCCTAAGAGCAATTAATCATTTGTTGGTTCTTATCGTAAGGTTTTCCAGAAACATTCCTGTAGGGAAACTGGCTTAGATACAGTCTCTTAAGTGTCCTAGTGATGGGGCTTGGGTGCCATCTCTTGGGTGCAAGAGATTAATCTGGAGGAAGAGCTGGAATGTTCCCCCGACCCCAACCTCACAGTCTGGGGGGCTGCCTTCAAGTGCAGTCTGGGGAAGAGAGGGGAGGCAGGAATTTGCATGGTATTAGTACACTATTTAAAAGTGATTGACCTAATCATGGTCTATACATCATTAATGGCAAACAATTGAGAGAGGCAGCTTAATCACAGTAAAGAAATCCAGTACTTCATTATGGCCCCTCAGCAGGTTCAACTCACCCTTAGTCAGTGTTGGAGTAAGATTAAAGCTAACCCTCATTAGCTTTGGTAGGAAACTTCAAAGTTCAGTAATGAATCTGACTGAGCATGAATTCACTTCAAGATGCTTTGGCTATTTGAACTTGTGTAAAAATTGCCTTTTGTTTTGGAGCTTCCAGCCTGGGCATGTTCTCTGTTTGTATTTTATTCCTTGAGTAAACATATATATAGCATCTGCACATATCAGGCAGAGTTCTAGAACTACAGCTAAAGCAATGGACAAAACCAAGCTCCTGCCCTTGGGGAGCTTATAGTCTAATGTTTTTTATGCTTATGATTGTTTTGCGAAGCAGGTGGTGGTAACTCACTTTTGCTGTAAAAGGGTTGTTAAGCAACTTGGTGTGAGGTCACTGGGGCAGTCAGCAGTAATCCAGTGGAATTTCACAGGGTCAAATAAATCTGCCTCAGGAATGAATGATTTGGGAAATGGGGCTTTGAGCCTGGCTCACTGCCTTCCTGGCTAAGCAGCAGGTTGCTAAAGCCTGTTGCACATCCCTGTTAGCTTGTGCCTGGGGATCAGGTCCCAAACCTCTAATCTCCCTTCCCACCTCCTCACATGGCACTCTGTTCCTAGGTTACCCAGTGCAGGGTGCCCTCACCTCCCTGCTGTGTGAGGAGGAAGGCATTGCTTACATTAAGTAGTGGGTTTCTAAGGCTGGAAACTATAGTTGTGCAAAACATTTGGAGGATGATGGAGGATCAGGAGGGAGAGAAGGACCTCCCCTGTCTAAATCAGTTGAGGCTTTGGTTCTGAGGCAGAACTGTCTCCACTCAGAGAATCACTGTTATTGAAGAATAACGTAAATGGAGGAAAGTGCCCAAATGATGAATGTACTGCTCAATGAGCATCACAGATTTAAAACACCCATATACCAAGATTAAGAAACAGCATTGCAGCACCTCAGATGCCCCTTCCTTCCTGTTCTCTACTCTGCCCACCAAGAAAACCACTATCTTGACTTCTAATACCGTAGGTTAACTTGCCTGTGTTTGAATTTTATGTAAAAGAACCAAATAATATCCTCTTGAACATTGCACATTTTGTGAGATGCTTCCATAGTTCTGGAAGTGGTTGTAGGTGATTCTCACTATCCTATAGCATTCCGTTATGTGACAATTGACACTTTGACTAGAGTTTCTGGGTTTTGGCTGTTAAGACTGGTACTGTTGGGAAGATTACTGTTCGAGTCTCTGTACAGTCCCTGTTAGGCACATACCTGGGAGCATAATTGCTGGGTTAACTGAGGATCTCCATACTGTGGCTGTTGTACTGAGAAGTCAGCTTTTATCTTTGAGAGGGAGAGAGAGAGAGAGAGAGAGACAGAGCAGGAGTGCGGGAAGGGCAGAAAAGAGGGAGACAGGATCTGAAGCAGGCTCCAGGTTCTGCACTGTTAGCATGGAGCCTGATGCGGAGCTCGAAACCCCAAACTGTGAGATCATGACCTGAGCCGAAATCAAGTTGGAATCTTAACCAACTGAGCCACCCAGAAGCCCCATCCATCCTGGATTCTTGATTCTCCCCTAGCACTCTACTAAGAGACAGCAAGTCTTTATTATACCTTTGGTCACATCCTATGTGTTGAGGGGGAAGTCCTTCCCTTTATTTGTTCATAAGCCAGTGCCTGTTATTTTCCCGCCAAATATGAAGGGAATCTGAAAATGTCCCTGAATTTTTTAGGTGAGGGCTTCCTGTATGATAATTATCTGGGACAGTGTCTGAGTGGGCAACAGCTTCCTCACACGGATAAGGTGATTAAGTGTAGCTCCTGCCTCATTATGAGGCAGTGAAGTGTCTGAGACCCAAGGCCAAACTGAGTGATCATTCAGCCAACCAATGTTAGATGTTCAGAGATGACAAAGACCCATAGCTCCTTGACGTCAATGAGCTCCCCAGTTAGAGGAGGAAGCAGATCAGCCACCAGGCAATTTAATTATAAATCCGACCTACAACAAGTATTATTGAGCACCTACTAAGTGCCAGATACTACTGTTCTAAGTGCTAGGGTTGTATTAGTGAGCAAAACATCCACAAAACCCAGGCTTTTGGGGCCATTTACTTGTAGTGGAGGAAGACAGACAAAATAAGTTATATTTTATATATATATGTATATATATATAAACATATGTTGTATATACATAGGATCAAGCAGAAGGTGAGGGAGAAAAAATACAGAGTCAGATGTCAAATAGGAAGGGCTGCTGACATGTTCTTGGGGGGACCCGAAGGAAGTGATGTCCACAGTGAAGGCTGAGGAAGGATTCTGCAGGGGAGTTGGGGCCTGAGAGGTGGCAGGGAGTGTTGCTGGCAAAGGGACAGCAGGGGGGCCAGGAACTTAAATACACGTAGTCTGGCTGGACCATGGTTTGTAAGGTGGGCAGAAGCTGAAGAAGTTGGCAGGGCCCAGTCCAGCTTAGACTGTCACCCACCCTATCAGGGAGGCAGCAAGTGTTTGGGAAAGGCAGATGTGGCTCAAGTCCTGATTGTGACTTCATGGAGGCCAGGGTCTCTGAAGTCTCCTTTGGAACCAGGACAGGCCCCACCTTCAACGTCGCTCCCTGACTCCCCTTCCCAGCTTTTCTCAGACCTCAGGATGTTGTAAGTCTCAGTCAGATTTTCCCCCTCATTTCATTTAGTTGCCTGTCATTGCCGGTCAGCAGGGCTCCCCGTCAAGGAAGGGCTTCAAAACAAAACATTAAAAAAAAAAAAACGCAACCTAAATACCATTTACTGAGAGCTTACTGAGTTCCAGAAACTACACTATGTACTTTATGTAATAAGCCCTTTTAATCCTCCCTAAAGCCCCGTTGGGGGAGGGGTGGAATTGCCCCCATTTAACTGGATAGGAAACCCAGGCTTGTAACTTTGTAACCTATCCAAGGTCCCCCAGCTAGTGAATTGTGGAGGTAGGATTTGAACCCAGTTCCGTCTCCCTAAGTGTGAGAGAGGGGAAGAGGTGTGAGTCCTCTGGCTCCAGCCAAGCTAAAGGAGGATTGGAAATAGTTAACTTCTGACCCAAGGGCTTTGAATTCCTTTTCCCTCCACAGGCCTCTTGTTAATCACCAGAAGCTGGAGTTGGGGGGCGGGGGTATTTCTATCCAGGACCCCTGGCCGCCTCTAGGATGTGGGAGGGTAGGGCAGGTTCAGATAGCAGGCCTGATAGCAAGCAATGTCTCTGGCAGTCCTCAGGAGAGAATCTGCTTCTGGTGGTTATCTCCTGCCTCTCCTCACCCCACCCCTACCTTTCTCCCCCTCTCCCTGCCACCCCCCACCGTGCTCTGAGTGGAGGAGCCTGATATACTCTGCCTCCCTCCCTCTCCCCCAGCCAAATCTGGGCACCCTGGCGGTTCTGGTTCCCTAGAGCATCAGTGGTCTGCAAATTCCTCAAGCTGACCGAATCCCCTCCAGGCTATGGTAGCCATGTCTGGGGTGCTGGCAGCCTGCTGTGTTCCCAGTACACCAAACTGCCTTATTCTGGAAAGAAAGCCAAACAGACATCTTCCTGTTTCCTCTTCCGCATCTTTGAACTCACAGCTCTGACTCTGTTGTTGCCTGACCTCCAAGGAGGCGGCTCAGAGCCAAGGACCCACAGCCAGGAGGCAGGCGAGTTGGTAGCTTCATGAGAGCCTCTCTGGGCTACACAGAACTCCAGGGAAGAGAGAGCTGTTCTCCACCGGCACCCCCAGGCATCCCAAGGGCCGGATGAGGAGATCGGGCCAAGGAGGCACAATCCCAAGGTTTCCTCTTCCCTCTGTCTCAGGACCCTGACTTTTGCTTAAGAGCATATAAAATTAGTTCAATGTTATATCTCTCTTACCAAGAAATCTTAAACCTATAAGGAGGCCGGAAGTAGGTTGATCTTGCCCAGAGTTCTGACCTCAGGGTCTCACATTAGCTTTAGGAAGTCTTTGCTCCCCTGGAATTCATTATTTTTCTGAGAAGATTCCCCCTTCCTCCCCTGCCCCCGCCAAATTTGGGAAACCTAGCATATTCCGCACTGTCCCCACAAAAGCCCCCAGCCCACGTCCATTCAGTTCTTCAGAGTCTTGTCAAACGCGGTGGTGGGGACAGACCTGATGGTGTGCATCTGGGCACAGGCAGGGGGAAATGGGGGTTCTCAACCTGGTTTCGAATCCCAAACTGTGGTTTGAGGCAAGTTACTCTGGTCCCAGCTCCTCGGCCTTGAGGCTCTAATTGTCCTGTGTTGTGAGAAGTGCCTTCATGTGCCTGGAGCTATAGGGGGTGCACTGCTGGCTGGTCACTTAGGGGGCAGGATGGGAGTGCTGTGCTACTGTGCTGGGTATCTTGCTTAGGGCTGGCTGCCTTCTCATAACGAGTCCCATCTTGTTGTAGCTTCAGGCAGTGAGAAGAGACAGCTACTTGGGGGCTCCTCATTCACAAGTCAGAACAAGATGCCAGGCCCACACCCTGCCCTCTCTTTGTGGAGTCAGTCCCAGCCAGAGCTTCCCACCAGGTCTGCCTGACCTGCTCTTTTCTTGTCTTTTATGGTCTTTTTCCGCTTCCAGAATTCTGCTGCATTCCCCAGCTGAGCGTGTCTTTGGCCCCTGAGTCAGTAGTTTGCAAGCTTGGCTGAATATCAGAATTGCCTAGGGATCTTTTTATTTTTATCACATCTTCCTCCATATGTACCATTTTATATTGTTTATTAGGGTTGGGCTGGTTGGTTGGAATTTTACATTAATACATGAATATATGTTCACTGTAAAGACCGTGTATTTCAATAAAATCTGTAGCACTTAGTATGTGACAGGTACAGCTTTTCTATCTTATATGTATTATATGATTGTGTGTGTGTGTGTGTAGCTTTAATCACCATAACATTCTTGGGAGTAGGTACTATTATTATCCCCATTTTGCAGATGAGGAAACTGAGGCCAGAGAGGTTGAGCAACTTGCCCAAGGTCATACAAGTGGTACATAGCAGAGCTTGGATTCAAATCTAACCAGCCCAAGCTTTAACCACTGAACATCATTGCCTTGCAATAGAAGCAAATCAGAAATAAACTCATGAAAGTTCTTTCCTTCCTCAGTTCTCCTGCCTAAGGATGAGTACATCCAATGGTTTAATGTGAATCCTTGTAGACCTTTCTCTTTAGGGGAAGATTCTGTGTGCATTCAGGAATTTTTAAAACAAGAATTGGGAGGGGGAGGCTCCTGGGTGGCTCACTCGGTTGAATGTCTGCACACTGCCCACGCAGAGCCTGCCTGACTCAGGGCTTGAACTCACAAACCATGAGATGATGGCCTGAGCCGAAACCAAGAATCAGAGGCTTAACTGACTGAGCCACCCAGGCGCCCCTGTAACTTGCTTTTTTAACTTAATCACAGGCATCTCTACAGACTGTTAAATACACATCTATCTTGTCTTTAACAGCTCCATAGTCTTCTACGTGGTGGATATATCATGATTTATTTAGCTAACCCCCTGTTTTTATCTTTTGCAGATGTGGAAGTGGGAAGGAGTTAACATAAAAGTTGTAAAGTGTTGGGATTTTCAGGAATCACCTTATTAGGAAAGACTGCTGTAGAAGGATGATCACATGAATTTTTCATCTTAACCCCATTCAGATAAATTAAGCTTTTATGTTTGAATAATGCCTTTAAGACGGGCTTCACAGTAAGCTTAGTAAGGTTACTATGCCATTTAAAAATTGTTAGTTTTCAGACTAACTATTGTTTGATGACTTAATTATCTGAATGTTTCAAATCATCAAAAGTTTTAAAAATGTAAATTGCTTAATTCAGAAGTAAACTGTCAAATCTCTTAGTACTTACGTTATTTTCCTTGAGTGTTGAGAGCTTGAAAATGTGGCATTAAGGGGCGCCTGGGTACTCAGTCAGTTGGACATCTGACTTGGGCTCGGGTCATGATCTCCTGGCTTGTGGTGGATTTGAGGTCCGTGTCGGGCTCTGTGCTGACAGCTCAGAGCCTGGGGCCCGCTTCGGATTCTGTGTCTCCCCCCGTCTCTGCCCCCGCCCCACTCATGCTCTGTCTCTCTGTCTCTCAAAAATAAATAAACATTAAAAGTTTTTTTTAATGTGGCATTCAGTCAAAACAAAAAGGAAATTTTTCCTGTTTTCCTTTAGCTAGCCAGCATTTTGCTGAATAAAAGTTAATTTCTATTCTTAAAGAGGATGCTCAGGCGCCTGGGTGCCTCACTGGGTTAAGTGTATGCTGTACTGACAGCACAAAGCCTGCTTGGGATTCTCTCTCTCTCTCTCTCTCTCTCTCTCTCTCTCTCTCTCTNCATGTGTGCTCCCTCAAAATAAATAAACATTAAAATTTTTTTGAATAAGTAAGTAAAAAATAAAGAGGATACTCATTTATGATCTCATTTTCCCCCAGGAGGTGCTTATGGGTTTTTTCTTAAACCCAAATATTGCTGCAATAAACAGTCTTGAACAGGCAGTTGCATGCTGTAAAAGATGCATTCTTGAAAACCTCAAATAATTCATAACTCCCATGATTCAAGACTTAAGTTCTCATCTGAACATATGTGAAGTGTATGTGTGTGGGGTAGGGGACCTAGGGGGTTGCTTACATTCATTAGCCTCTCCAATTCTGAAATTGTGCGACTAAATACTGTTTCTTAATTTAAGAGTTTTGCATTTCTTCAAACTTTGCATACAAAGCCAGACAAGTATTTATGGTACCATTTCAAATTTCTACAATGAAGTTTACATAAAATATAACTGTATTATAATGTGCAGAGTGCCTGGACTAAATCTGTTAGTCTACTTACTAGCTATAAGTTGTTCAACTTCTATGCCTCAGTTTGCTTATCTGTAATATAGGGATAATGATGGGGATTTGATAAGGCTCTAGTAAGGATTAAATGAATTAGTATGTGAAGAAGCATTTACTAAATAAATGTATGTTTAGGTGTTATCAGTGGTAATAATAGTATTAAAATGGGAATAGTTGGTGTATACATATCTTTAGAATACATTCCTACGGGTGCCTGGGTGGCTCTCTGCTGGCCTCACTGAGACCGCTTTGGATCCTCTTCCCACCTCTCCCTTGCTTGTGCTCACTCTCTTTCTCAAAAATAAGTAAATATTAATTTTAAAAAATAGAATGCATTCCTAGAAGCAAAATTGCTAGATCAAAGGACTTTGATAATTCACTCAACAATTACTGAACACCTGCTTTTATATCAGGCCCTGAGCTAAGTATTGAGATACAGTGATAAGCAAATTCTAACATAGTCATTTGCCTTTGGTCATATGTTGAGAGTATTAAGGGAGATAGGCAATTAGATAATAACAAGTAAACATATAATTACAGTTGTAATGAATTATATGACAGAAAGTTACAGAGAGCTTCCCTGAGAAAGTAACCTGCTTTGGGATCTGAAAGATGTTGGGAATTAACTGGATGAACTGGAGTGAGAGTGTAGGGAGACACTGTTCTAGACAGTGGGGGCAGCATCTGCAAAGGTCCTGTGGTAAGGGGGTTATGCTGCATTTAAGAAGAGTACTAATGTGGCTAGACAGTGGAAACAGTGAGCACACTAAAGGATTTTTTTTTATCCTAAGAACAATGGGGGTGCCTGGGTGGCTTAGTCGGTTAAGCATCCGACTTTCGCTTGGGTCATGATCTCGCGGTTCGTGGGTTCGAGCCCCGCGTCGGGCTCTGTGCTGACTGCCAGCTCAGAGCCTGGAGCCTGTTTCAGTCTGTGACTCCCTCTCTCTCTGACCCTCCCCTGCTCATGCTGTCTCTCTCTCTCTCCTAGAAATAAATAAAACATTAAAAAAAAAAATTTAAAAAAAAAAAAAAAAAAAAAGAACAATGACATACCATTCATGAGTTTCAAACAAGGAAGTGATCTTATTTCATTTTCTCAAATGTATCATTTGTTGCATTTTTAAAAGATCCCTTTTTTAAAAATGGAGATTTTTGTACTAATTTAGGCTAAATATGATGTGGTATGTACTAAAGTAGCATGAGTAGAGATGAAGAGGCATGATGAGTCTTGGTGGTTGACTTGGAAGGAGAGTCTGAAGGAGAAATGATCATGGAAGATGATTCAGTTAACCATATGCCAGGCACTATGCTAAGTATTAACTCATTTAATGGACCCAGATATTAGCAATATTCCACTTTACAGATGAGGAAACAAATTTGCCCACGGTTAGTGGTGGAGCCAAAATTTGAGCCCGGGTACTCTAGACCCAGACCGAGCTGCTTCTGAGACCGAGATTTTGGGTTTGAGTACCTAAGTACATGATACATCATTTCCCTAGAAGACAATGGAAAAGAACCATATTTAGGCTGAGAGTAAAGATCATGGATTTGCTTTTTGACATACCGATTTCAAGACACCTTTGAAACATCCATTGGGAGATACTGAATAATCACATACATGTGTTCAGAGGAAGAATCTAGATGTTTGAAATCTTGATAACATCTTTTAAAATGTCCTCAAATCTATTCCAGTTGACCTTTTTTGGAGAAATAAATGAGACAATTAGGAACTTAAATTTTTTTTTAACATTTATTTACCTTTTTTTAACTTTTTAAATTTTTTTTATTTATTTCTGAGAGAGAGAGAGAGACAGCGTGAGCAGGGGAGGGTCAGAGAGAGAGAGGGAGACACAGACTGAAACAGGCTCCAGGCTCTGAGCTGGCAGTCAGCACAGAGCCCGACGCGGGGCCCGAACCCACGAACCGCGAGATCATGACCTAAGCGAAAGTCGGACCCTTAACCAGCCACCCAGGCGCCCCTGTTTATTTACTTTTGAGAGAGCAAGCGACAGAGATGTGAGCAGGGTAGGGGAAGAGAGAGACACATAGAATCTGAAGCAGGCTCCTAGCTCTGAGCTGTCAGCACAGAGCCTGACGCAGGGCTTGAACTCACGGACTATGAGATCATGACCTGAGCCAAGTCAGATGCTTAACTGACTGAGCCACCCAGGCACCCCAGAAACTTTTAAAAACCAATAAACTGCATTCCCAAGATTACGTCCAGAAATTGATTCAGAAGAAGTGATGGGTAGACAGGAAGTAAGGGATCTGGATATTTAAAAAATTCTCCAGGTGAACCATTCAGTTATGTTTGGGAACCAATGCTTTTAGCCACAAGACCCTTAATTGCTAGCCCAGATGTCCCAAGGTGATCACCAGGATCTCTGTTCTGGTATGGTCGTTGAGGTTGAGAATCAGTAAGCCAGACAGCATACCTCATGCTGAATATTGAGTCAGCCCTATTCCAAACTCGAGAGTACTGTGGAGTACAGCCCAGCTTGGATTTCTCTCTGCAGATTTTAAGGGAGGACCCCTGCCCCCAAGGGTAAAGAGGGACCTGAGTAATGCAGCTCTTTGCAGAGAGTTTTCAACAGAGAGGCAAAAGGAACTTCCTAGAAAGAAATGTTTTCTCCTCAATAATATGGGGTTACCATACAACTTTTCTAGTCAGGGGATAGGGGGGCGAATCATGACATCTCATTCTGGTAGCAAATCAAAAACATGTTTAACTATGGAAAAACTGGAAGATCACCACAATGGAAACCCACACACCCCNTGGGTCAGTTTTTCTAACCAAGCGTTCACTAATGTCTGATCTGAGAGAAGGCCTGAGTTCCACTCCTTCACTGCCCTCTAGTCCTGCTTCCCTAACAATCCAGCATCATCTTCTACTTCAGTGGGTAGGAGAAGGGCTCCATGCTGAGGTCTTTAAAGCTCCATCGGCCCCATCTGCTGGAAGATCAAGCTCCAGGATGAGCGGTGCATTGAGAGGACTCTCTGCCAGGGTCATGCTGTCATCCAGGTGCTGGCTGGCTGTGTAAAGCCTCTGCTGCACCAGTGACCGCTTTTGAACGTTTTTCACCAAGCGCTTCCACTCTAGCACAGTGCTGGACTCCTTGGCATGTCCGAAAATGGCCATCTGGTAATGATGCATTATTAGGAACACCTCTATGACAGCAAGTTGGCTAGCTCTGCTCTCAGCTTTTGGAAGAGTCTGTGTACTGAGTATGGCCTTGGGGCTGCCTGGAGCCCCTTGGCTTCCCACCATGCCTTAGGGACTCTCCCCCATCACATACACCCACTCCCTTGACCCATTGAGTGCCTTAGATTAGGTCTTGCTCACTCTCCACCATCTTGGTTTCTTTTGCTTCTGGGATCATTGGTTCTGCGGAAGGCTAGGCCACCTTGCTGGTACCAAGGTGTAGCTCCATTCTCTTTCTGTGTCTTTTCTTCCCCCATTTCCCTGCTCTTTACAAGTATAAAAAAATTAATATTTTATGTTATGATTGTCAAAGTATGAATGGCTGCCTTGTGGGCACCTGGGTGGCTCATTCGGAAGAGCATGGGACTCTAGATCTTGGGGTTGTGAGTGTGAGCCCTGTATTGGGTGTAGAGATTACTAAAAAATAAATAAATAAATAGATGGCTGTTTTGTGACCAGTTGTTTCTCTTGAGCAGAGCAGTGTTTTTCCTTAATAGATACTCTTTTAAAGTTCTTATTCATTTAAGTAATCTCTACACCCAGTGTGGGGCTTGAACTCAAGAGCCCAAGATCAAGAGTTGCACACACTTCTTACTGAGCCACCCAGACACCCTATACGTTTTCTTTTTTTTTTTTTAACTTAAAAAAATGTTTATTTACTTTGAGAGAGAAGGAGATAGAGGATTTGAAGCAGGCTCCATGCTAACAGCAGTGAGCCCTCTGCAGGGCTTGAACTTGTAAACTGTGAGATCATGACCTGAGCCAAGGTCCAATGTTTAACTGACTGAACCACCCAGCACACCCCCCACCATAGGTTTTCTTTTATATGACAGTCAATGCTGTAGATGAGACCTTTGAGTGACAGTGGCACGAATAATTATTCTGTTGAATGTTAAGTTGTTGAGACTGTTTTGTTTTTTTTTACAATGTTTTTAATGTTTATTTCTGAGAGAGCATGAGTGAGTGAGCATGAACAGGGGAGGGTCAGAGAGAGAGGGAGACACAGAATCTGAAGTAGGCTTCAGTTTCTGAGCTGTCAGCATAAAGCCCAACCTGGGGCTTGAACCCATGAACTGCAAGATCATGACTTGAGCCAAAGTCAGATGCCAAACTGAGCCACCCNCTGGGATGATTTCTGGCACAATTCCTGGGTCAAAGGGCTTGTTTAAGGCTTCTTAGTTGGCAGAAAAGTTGTGCCAATTTACACTCCCCTACCCCCTAATAGTATATAGCAGCACCTGTTTCCAAAGTATTCCACAACATTTGTTCTTTTAATTTGTATTTCTTAGTGAACTTTTTTCCCATATGTAGTTTTACTCAGGAAAATGCCAGAATCTTTTTTTCAAGGCAGTTTTCATGCTTACCCCCAGAAAGTGATGATAGCTATGAGCACATGTTTGTTGGCTTTATGAGTTAGATCTATTCCCTAAACCAAGCCAGAATGGAGACTTGATTATCTCTCTTCCATCCCCCATAAGCTTCCTTTGGGCTGCCATACTTTAAAATAGATATTACCCTTCCATTCTAGTCAAAATGCCCAAAAATCAGCAGGGAAATAGGCCAAGATTGATCACTTGAAGGACATTTTATTCCCTGAGAGATGGGTGGTTTTATTTTGTCAGGACACCCAGTAAGGTTGGACTTTGGGACTATATAGTATCTGCATGTCATGCTGAGAAGACAAGCTTCTGCTTTTCAAGGTATTCCCTTGTCAATTTGGAGGTGTGTAGGCAATTCCACCCTAAAAGCTGGCCAGGAATGAATTCTTATCCCAGTATCCATCAGTTCCTATCAGTCTACTTAAAGGCTTTCTTTTGGGGCGCTTGGGTGGCTCAATTGGTTAAGTGTCCGACTTGAGCTCAGGTCATGATTTCGCAGTTTGTGGGTTCAAGCCTCACATTGGACTCTGTGCTGACAGCTCAGAGCCTGGAGCCTGCTTCAGATTGTGTGTCTCCCTCTCTCTCTGCCCCTTCTTTGTTCACACGGTTTCTCTCTCCCTCTCCCTCAAAAATAAACATTAAAAAATTATATAAAAAATAAATATTAAAAAAAATCTTTGTCTTTTCAACAGCTCTTTTACCCAAAGGGACTCAACTCTTCTTGCCCAGCATGTATAGTGGTACCAGTTCAGGATCTGAGGCCGGGCTTGGCAGGATGATCTTGAGAGAGGAGCTTTGAGCACAGGCCAGAGACTTTGGTTCCCTTGGATGTCTTTCTATTGAGTGCAGATACACAGAGCTCTAATTCTTTAATTATTTCCCTGGAAGCAGTCTCAAGTTTCTAACTCCCTTCCCCAACAATATTCTAGGAATTGTGTACTTAAGTTCAGGGCCGAATGCTATCAATTTATATGGTAGAAATACTGAACTCTCCATCAGGTTCATTGACTTCGCGATTCAGAATCTCTGGAGTCTAACTTGGTCAAATGACTTTAAGGTCCCAAGTGGGTGTGGAAGAGCTGTGTTTAGGTGTATTTTCCAGTATTAGGATCTGAGCTGTTGCCCCATGTGCTCGTCAGTGCTCACCAGCTTGCCCCAGAAAGAGTCTGACACAAGTCCATTCATGCCCCCATGACTTGGCCAAGATGCGTGGCCTTTTGGAGCTAGCTGCACTCAGGAATGGGAATCAGCTTACTTCACAAGCTGTTACAAGGTGGGGTAGAAGGGGGTGAGTGATGAGGAGACCTGGTTTCAGATCAATTTCATTTTGAAACCAGTACTACAAGCCTGTGGTGCCAGGAAACATCTGGGAGGAAGTGGTAATGATCTGCCCCAGGGCTTACCATTTACCAGCCTCTCTGTGACTCATGGCTTGCAGAAAAAAACTATTCATGTTCCTACAGGTGCCTCCACAAGTTTCCCTGGGCAGTTGAGCTTGTCTGTAAGGTCCCCAATAAATCATGGAGCACTCCTCCAACTCAGCCCTCTCCAAATGCAGACTGAGCCAGCTCCCTCTTAGGCTCTCCGGTCCTGCGTGTCTCCTCCTTGCTTTGGTGCTCCATCCCTCAGGTAAAGCGTTTCGTTGTAGCTAATGGTTTCTCTATGATTTAGGGAGAGGCCCAGAGTTGGAGTCAGAAACCTAGATTAGTTGTGAGTAAGTAAGAGGTGCCTTTTATTGAGGGCTTGCTATGGGCCAGACATAGTGCTTAGTGCTTTACAAACATTATCTTACTTAATCCTCCCAAAAACCTTACAAGTTAAGTAGTAGTATTTCCATTTTTAGATGAGGAAACCACTTCCATATACTCACATAATATGAATTTGAGCCCAAGTCTTTTGGACTTGAAATCCCATGCTCTTCATCATTTACTCACCTTTAGGATTTGAAATCTGGTCCTAATGCTTCCTACTTGTGGGGCCTCAGATACTTTACTTCTGAAGCTGCCTCTTGTTTCCTGACTTGTCAGAATGGGGACAGTAATAGCCACCTTGCAGGTTATTTTCTGAGGATTTGGATAGGAGAACACTTAGCCGGGTGTCTCAGGCAGAATGGGTTGAAGCTTGTTTCTGCCTGCCTGACTCATGCCCCTTGGTTGTGCTCTGTATCTAACTGAATGCAGGTTAGAGCTGATGGGGCCGGGCCCTCTGATGCAACTGGAATATGTAGTCTGAGTGGGAGGCACGTACACTCTGAGTGCATGACTGCTGACTTCTCCTTGATTGTTGGCACTGTCCCCTCTAAGAATAGACAACAGCCCAACTATAAATATTTGGAACCATATGATAATGGAAATGTGCCAGCAAACACTGAAGTGTATTGTACATTTTGGGGGGCAAGGCAGATTTTGTAGAAAATAGGGAGAGGGTTTCTGTGAGAGGGCACCTTTGAGAGTTTGGGGGATTAAGGCTTCTTTTAGAGGAGTGAGACCATTAGCTACTGGCTGGATAACCTGATAGGAGAGGATTGGAACGCTCATAGACTATGGTAAAGGGGAACAGCTGACAGACTTAACTGGCCAGCCCTCTGCTAGTTGAAGACCTAACCTTAGGAAGAAGGCTGTTTGAAGAATAGGAAAAGTGCAGGGCGTCTTGGTGGCTCAGTAGGTTAAGCTCCGACTTTGGCTTAGGTCATGATCTCAATGATTCATGAGTTCAGGCCCCACATCAGGCTCACTGCTGTCAGCAGAGGCCACTCTGGATCCTCTGTCCGCCCCCCTCCCCAACCCTACCCCTTTTGTGTAAGCATGTGCACTCTCAAAAAAAATTTTCTTTAAGGGGCGTCTGGGTGGCTTAGTTGGTTAAGAGTCCGATTTCAGCTCAGGCCATGATCTCACAGATCGTGGGTTCAAGCCCCATGTTGGGCTCTGTGCTGCCAGCTCGAGCCTGGATTCTGCTCGGATTCTGTATCTCTGTCTCTGACCCTTCCCTGCTTACACTGTCTCTCTCTCTCTCTCAGAAATAAATAAAAACATTAAAAAAATTTTTTTAATAATTTTTTTTCTTCTAATGAATGGAAGTGGTACCTGGGTGGTTCAGTCAGTTAAGTGTCTGACTTCGTCTCGGGTCATGATCTCACAGTCCATGAGTTCAAGCCCTGCATCTGGCCCTGTGATGACAGCTCAAGAGCCTGGGGCCTATTTCTTTCGGGTCTCCCTCTCCCTCTCCCTCCCTCTCCCTCCCTCTCTCTCCCTCTCTCCCTCTCTCTCTCTCAAAAATAAACATTAAAAAATGAATGTGAAAAGTGACTTAATTTTTTAAAACAGCATTTGAATAACTAATAGATTGATGCAGGTCAATTCAGAAGAGGATACAGGAAAAAATCTCATCGCTGTTCCCTACCTGTTGCTTTTTCCACCTATAAACCCAGTTTGGGGGTCACCTTCCAAAGGTAGTTTTCAAACACAATTAAAAATACAAATGTTAGCAAATTAGCAAAGACTATATTCATCTGTATCTTTTTTAATTAATTGTATATCTTAGAAACTTTCCATATCAATACACAGGAGATTCCTCATCATTTATAGCTTTTTTGTTGCTGCATAGTGTTCTCGTATAGATGTTGTTATAACATAAAGTTAACCTGTTACTGATGGACATTTGGATTGTATGGAGTTTTGCTATTACAATCAGTGCATCGTTGATTAGTTTGGTAGATAGTTGAAGAAAGGTGATTTTGAACACGAAGCAGTATCCTGTACTTAAAGGTATTTGAGGGATACCTGGATGGCTCAGTCAGTAAAGTGTCCAACTCTTGATTTCAGCTCAGGTCAGGATCTCATAGTTTGTTTGATTGAGCCCTGAGTCTAGCTCTGCATTGATAGCATAGAGCCTGCTTGGGATTTTCTCTCTCTGTCTCTGTGCCTCTGTCTCTGTGTCTCTCTCTGTCTCTGTCTCTGTCTCTGCCCCTTCCCCCACTGATGCTTTCTTTCTTGCTCTCTCAAATAAACCAACATGTTAAAAAAAATTTTTTTTTAAATAAAAGTACTTGAGGACAACTTGTTCCCTGATGCATTCCTAGTTTCTAGAAGAAAACTGAGCACGTAGGAAGCACTCAGCTACCTCTTGAATGAACAAGAGGGACAGGGCTGTAAAATCTGACTAGCCTAGATTCCAACTCCACTTCCGCTCACTAGCTTTGTAACCTTGGGCTATCATCTCAGCTCTGAACCTCAGTCTTCTCATGTGGTATAAGAATCCATGTAGGCTTTCGGTGCTCACAAATTTGTAGTTTAGACTTTTATCTTAAATGTTTATTTAAAATGTTTATTTAAGGGGCACCTGGGTGGCTTAGTTGGTTAAGCGTCCGACTTTTGCTTAGGTCATGATCTCGCGGTTCGTGGGTTCGAGCCCCGCGTCGGGCTCTGTGCTGACTGCCAGCTCAGAGCCTGGAGCCTGTTTCAGTCTGTGACTCCCTCTCTCTCTGACCCTCCCCTGCTCACGCTGTCTCTCTCTCTCTCCTAGAAATAAATAAAAATATTGAAAAAAAATAAAATAAAATAAAATGTTTATTTAAGAGAGTGCAAACTGGGGAGGGGTAGAGAGAGGGAGACAGAGGATCCAAAGCAGGCTCCATGCTGACAGCAGAGAGCCCAGTGTAGGGCTCAAATTCACGAACCTTGATGACCTGAGCTTAACTGACTGAACCACCCAGGTGCCCTAAGTTTGGTGTTCAAGATGGCTCTGTAAAGTCTAATTTCCATCTTTCAAATGAGAAAATCTAAATTCCTTTTTTTATTTTAAAAAATTAAAAAAAAATTTTTAAACGTGGCTTTGTTTTTAAATTTTTTTAATGTTTTACTTATTTCTGAGAGAGAGACAGCATGAGTAGGGGAGGGTCAGAGAGAGCAGGAGATACAGAATCTGAGTCAGGCTCTAAGCTCTGAGCCAGCTGTTAGCAAGGAGCCTGACGTGGGGCTCAAACCCAAGAACTGCGAAATCATGACCTGAGCCAAAGTTGGACGCTTAACTGAGTGAGCCACCCAGGTGCCTCTTGAATTTTTTTTTTTAACATTTATTTATTTTTGAGACCAGAGTATGAGCAGGGGAGGGACAGAGAGAGGGAGTCACAGAATTCAAAGCAGGCTCCGGGCTCTGAGCTGTCAGCACAGAGCCCAGTGTGGGGCTCGAACCCACAAACTGCGAGATTATGACCTGAGCTGAAGTTGGCTGCTTAACCAATTGAGCCACCCACGTGCCCCAAGAAAACCTAAATTCCTAATAAGTTGTTTCAACTTTTGCATCAACATATTGATACTTCCAACTGACAGTTTTGTGGGATCTTTGTGTGCATCTTTAACAAACCTGGCAGGAGCGCTGAGTCACCTTAAGAGTGTTAGGCATTCCTTTTGAGCTTTTCTTAATNGGGAGAGAGAGAATCCTAAGCAGAGTCCATGCTGCCAGCACAGAGCCCAACATGGGGCTTGATCCCAATATTGTGAGATCATGACCTGAGCCAATATCAAGAGTTAGATGCTTAACCAACTGAGCCACCCAGGCGCCCCCATACTACTCTTGAATAACTCTCTAAATACACAGCATGCATTTCTCCTTTCAAACCAAGGGAAACCTGGCCGCAGGCTCAAAGCTTCAGCAAACAATTGATTCTGGGAACCCCAGGATTAAAGTGCCTTACCCAGGAGCACCAAGCAAGTTATGTCAATGCTTACAGGGGTCTCTGTGTCCATTAACTGAATCAACAGCAGAGTCCTTGTATTCTCATTCAGTCCCCACATCAACCCTATAAGAGAAGTACTGTTCCTTCCTCCAAGTCTAGTGCTTTTCTCCAAGCTTCACACTGCCTCATTGGGCACCCAAAAATCAAAGTGTGCTATTTCAGTAGTTGGAGAAGAAGAGGTAATTGGAGGTGGGGAAAAGATATTAAGTGTTGGGTGTATCAGAAAGATTAACCTTGGTGGTTAAGAAAATGACCCAGGCTGTGACAGACGTGGGTACCACTTCTAGCTCCTCTATTTCCTAGCTATGTAACTTTAGTGAATTAATTTAACCTCTCAGTTTTCCATTCTAGAAAATGGACATTAAATCTACTTCATAGGGTGCTTGGTGAAGATTAAATAAATATTTAAGGGGTGCCTGGGTGGCTCGGTTGAACATCCAACTCTTGATTTCGGCTCGGGTGGTGATCCCAGAGTGTGGGATCAAACCCCATGTCAGGCTCCACACTTAGCGCTTTTTTTCTCTTAAAAAGAGAAAAAGTATTTAAATGTCAGCTATCGGGGCACCTGGCTGACTTTGTTGGTGGAGCATGCGATTCTTCATCTCAGGGTTGTGAGTTTGAGTCCCACATTGGATGTAGAGATTACTTAAAATCTTAAAAAGATTTAAATGTCAGCTGTTAGGAGTAATTCAGAAGCAAGGGGATTCTTAATTCCTGAGAATGGTGTGTGTTGTATTCTTTTGCTAGGGCTGCTGTAACAAAGTAACCCAGGTTGAGGGACTTAAACAGCAAAAAGTAAGGTGTCAGCCAGGTTGGTTTTGTTTGAGGCCTCTCTCCTTAGGTTGTAGATGGCTATCTTCTCTGTGTCTTTACAGGGTCTTCTTTCTGTATCTGTGTTCATATTCTCTCTATAAGGACAATAGTCACACTGTTGAAGTAATCTCTACACCCATCGAGGGTCTTGAACTCACAACCTTGAAATCAAGAGTCACATGCTTGGGGCACCTGGGTGGCTCAGCAGGTTAAGTGTGGGGCTTGGGCGCAGGTCATGATCCCAGGGTTGGTGAGTTTGAGCCTAGAGCCTGCTTCAGATTCTGTGTCTCCCTCTCTCTCTGCCCCTCTCCCACTCCCACTCTGTGTCTCTTTCTCAAAAATAAATAAGGTTTTTAAAAAAAGTCACATACTCTACCGAATGAGTCAGTCAGGTGCCCCTCCTTCCAGTATCTAATTTAATTTATTATTTTAAAAAATATTAATGGGGGCACCTGGGTGGCTCAGTCGGTTAAGCGTCCGACTTCATCTCAGGTCATGATCTCATACTTTGTGGGTTCGAGCCCCGTGTCAGGCTCTGTGCTGACTGCCAGCTCAGAGCCTGGAGACTGTTTCAGATTCAGTATCTCCCTCTCTTTCTGACCCTCCCCTGCTCACGCTGTCTCTCTCTGTCTCAGAAATAAATAAAACATTGAAAAATTTTTAATTAAAAAATTTTAATGTTTGTGAGAGTGTGATTGGGGGAGGGGCAGAGAGAGAGGGAGTCAGGATCTGAAGCAGGCTCTGCACTGACAGCAGAGAGCCTGATAAGGAGCTCGAACTCATGAACTGTGAGATCGTGACGTGAGCCAAAGTTGGAGACTTAACTGACTGAGCCACATAGGTGTCCCCTTCCAAACTTCTAAAATGTGCATAGTTGCATATATTATATAGGTTTTTCTACATTCTGCTTACTATGTTTCATTTTATAATGTAAGAACTTCCTAGATAACTTAAAAACTCTACTATAAATACCATTTTGCGTAGTTGGAGAAATAATCCATAGAGTAAGCACTCCATGGATTATTTAACTGTTGCTCTGTGTTAAGGTGATTTAACCTTTGCCACATCTCATTCCTGGTCATTTTAGCCCTAGAGCAAATTCCTCAGATGATGAGACTACTGAGCTGTGTGTAGGAGGCAAAGGTCAGGGTCATCCTGAAAGGTGACCTGAGAGTCTGGTGGTTTCCATGGCCCTCTGGAGCCGACTCAGGCCTAGATCCCACTTTCTCCTCCTACTGGCCAAGCATTTCTTACAGCCCCCCAGTCCTCAGTAGGGGTACTGCCAATGGGACAGTCTGATTTTTAAACCTCTTCTCTCTTTGTCACAGGCACATTCCAGCCTTCCCCAATTGGGTCCTGCCTCTCTCTGTGGGCTCTTGGGTTCTAGGGAGCTTGTACCGGGCTCTGGGAGTTGGAGGCACCTCTCTATACCTTTAAGTCTCCCCTCTTTTCCCTTCTATTCACTGACCCCTCACTCCAAAAGATGATCAATGTCTTAACTTCTTTCACCTAGGTTGCTTGTGCCTGTTTTTGAACCTCATGTCAATGTGGTCCTCTCTTACATCTTGCCTCTGTCATTCAGCCGTTATGTTTGTGAGATTCACCCATGTTGCTGTCGGTCCTTGTGGTTGATTTCATTATGTGAATATACTGTAGTGTTTGTGTCTGTTCTCCCTTGATGGATCTTTGGGCTGTTTCCAGTTTTTCACTATTAGAAACAGTGCTGCTGTGAACATTGTAACACATACCTTCCGGTGAATGTATTTTTGTTGGGTCTCTACCGCAAAAGGGAATTGCTGGGTCTGGGGAATGTGTAGATTTAGCTTCGGTAAATACCACCCAACAATTCTCCAAAATGACTGTTCCGTTTTACACTCCCACATCAGACTTCAGCTGTTTTTTCTTATTGAGGTAAACTATCCATGACCTAAAATTGGCCGTTTTAACCATTTTAAAGTAAATAGCTCAGTGACATTCAAGCACATTCACAGTGTTGTGCAACTGGAATCATAATCCAGCTCCAGAACTTTTTCATTATCTCCAACAAAAACTCTATACCCGTTGAACAGTAACTCCCCGTTTGCTTGTCTCTCCAGCCCCTGGTAACCTCTATTCTATTTTCTATCTCTATTAATTATTCTGGGTACTTCATATACACGGAATCCTACAGTATTTGTCCTTTTGTGACTGGCTTATTGCACCCGGCTTAATGTTGGCGAGGTTCATCCATATTGTAGCATGTGTCAGAACTGTATTACCTTTCAGAGTTGAATAGCATTCCACTGCATGTATATAACACATTTTGTTTATCTCTTCATATTTTGATGGAGTCTTGGGTGGTTTGCACCTTTCAGCTATTGTGAAAAATGATGCCGTGAAAATCAGTGTACAAGTTTATATGTGTGTTCCTGCTTTCACTTCTGGAAGTAGAACTGCTGGATTGTACGGTCATTCTGTTTACCTTGTGAGGAACCACCAAACTTTTTCACACCGTTTCACATTCCCAATACAGGAGGGTTCCATTTTCTTCCCACCTTGCCAGCACTTGTTATTTTTCTTTTATTTATTTTTTTAAAAAAATTTTTAATGTTTTATTTTTGAGAGAGAGATAGAGACAGCATGAGCAGGAGAGGGTCAGAAGGAGAGAGAGACACNTCAGCTTAGATCATAAACTCACCGTTGGTAGGTTTGAGCCCATATTGGTCTCTCTCTGTCCCTCCCCTGCTTGCACTCTCTCTTTCAAAAATAGAACATGAAAAAAAATTTTTGATAAAATAAAATCGTTTTCCTAGGTGTGAAGTGGTACCACAGTGTCATTCTGGTTTGCATTTTCCCAATGATTAGTGACACTGAGCATCTTGTCATATGCTTATTTGCTGTTTGTATGTCTTCTTTAGTCCAAGATCTTTTCAGGTCCTTTGCTTTTTCTTTTATCTTTTTAATTTATCCACTTATTAATTTTTTAATTTACCTCCAAGTTAGTTAGCATATAGTGCTATAATGATTTCATGAGTAGATTCCAGTGATTCATCCCCTGTGTATAACACCCAGTGCTCATCCCAACAAGTGTCCCCACTAATGCCCTCACCCGTTTAGTCCATCCCCCCACCCACAACCCCTCAGCAACCCTCAGTTTGTTCTCTGTATTTAAGAGTCTCTTATGCTTTGTCCCCCCTTTTTCTTTTCTTTCTTTCTTTCTTTTTTTTAAATTTGGAATGTTTATTGATGTTGAGTTTTAGGAGTTTTTATATTCTGGATACTTATAATTTAGAATTCTTTTTTATATTATATACTATTTGAATATGTTGTCGTGTTCACATTACTTTTGTAGTTAAACTCATCTGTTACCCTTTCTTATTTTATGGGAAGATTTTTAAAAAGATCTTATTTAAGTAATCCCTACCTCTGGGGCGCCTGGGTGGCTTAGTCGGTTAAGCGTCCGACTTTCCGACTTTCGCTTAGGTCATGATCTCGCGGTTTGTGGGTTCGAGCCNTCAACCATGACCCAAAATCAAGAGTCACGTGCTCTACTGACTGAGTCAGCCAGGCACCCCAGATTTTTTTAAATATTTTTTTCGGGGGGGTCCCCTGGGTTGCTCACTCATTGAGCATCCGGCTTCGGCTCAGGTCAAGATCTCACGGTTCGTGAGTTTGAGCCCTGTGTCAGACTTGTGCTGACAGCTCGGAGCCTGGAGCCTGGTCTTCAGATTTTGTGACTCCCTCTCTCTCTGACCCTCCCCTTCTCATGCGCGCGCTCTCTCTCTCTCTCTCTCAAATAAACATTTAAAAAAATTTTTTAAAGATTTTTTTTAAAAGGAATCTCTACAGCCAATGTGGGGCTTGAAATCACAACCCTGAGATGAAGTTTCTACATGTTCTACAGAATAAGCCTGACAGAGCCAGGTGCCCCAATGAAGAGAGAGAGGGAGAGAGAAAGAGACGGAGAGAATGGGTGGAAGAGGGGCAGAGAGAGAAGAGGACAGAAGATCTGAATGCAGGCTCTGAGCTGTTAGCATAAAGCCTGTTGCAGGGCTCAAACTCAAGAACCGTGAGATCATGACCTGAGCCAGAATCAGAGGCTTAACCGACTGAGCAACCCAGGCGACCCAGGGAAGGATTTTTTTTAAAACAGTCATCATAGGTAACTCAGTGGTTTAACAACTAACACTTTGTTTTGGTTCAGGCCTTGATCTAATAGTTTGTGAGTTCAAGCCCCGCACTGAGCTCTCTGCTTATAGTACAAGCCTCCTTGAGATTCTCTCTCTTCTCTCTCTCTCTCTCTTTCTCTCTCTCAAAATAAATATAAATTTAAAAAGTGAGGGAGGGAGTGGTGAAGGCAGTCAGAAAAAACAACAGTCATCATCATCTGCGACTAAAGGACAATTTTTGAAAAAAGGACAGTTGGGTGGCCTCATGCGGACATCTCTGTGGCACAGCACTGTCCCTGTGGTCTTTGTATTGCAGCCTCGGAAAACGATACAGACTGGTGTCTGGGCCCAGGTGTGCCCTCAGCAGGCACCCTCTTTTCATGCTTTGGCCACAAGGAAGGGTGGGTAAGAACATTGGTTGTTAAGTACTCTCTAGTGAATGCTTTGAAGATGGGCTGATATGGCTTCTGAACTTCAGTTTTCTTATCTTTGAAAAGGAGCTAATACCTACCTTAGTTAAGCAGTTGTAAGGATGAAATGGGCCCAGTCTCTGGCTTAGTGAATGGTAGTTATCACCTCAGAGTGCTTATTTAAAAGGTGGCTAAGCAGGGGGAATTCAGAGGGAACATGACAAACTGAAACAGCTAGAGATTGTCCAGAATGATCTGTGTGGGTAGCAGGATGAATATTGCATGTAGGGGGACTCATGGTCTTCTGAAATGCTGAGTATCTCTTGCCTCCAACCATGACCTTCGGTCAACCCTATGTCTTATGAGGCCGTCTGGGGCTGATGTTGCTGAATGCGTATGATCTTGATTCTTCGGTCTCATGAACAAAGAAAGGAGCTTGGCCCACAAACCGCAATGTGGTCCTCCTTCTTGAGGCCGAATTTGGAAGCCCCATCTGGAACTCATATTTGATTACAGTGAAGACCAAAGCCAGGTCTCCTGCAGAGGCTTGAAACCATCTTTGATCCAGTCAGGGGGCTACTGTCTTTCACTAGGGTAGCAGAAGCCCCCTTCTTCCTAATACTCTGCTTCTCTCTTCCCCACAGTGATTTTTGTCGACTGCCCTGGGCAAGAGTTAGCCCCGCTTAGCACTGATGGTGACTTTGCTGTGCTGAATGCTAGAACAGTCCAGGTAAAACACCATGTGCACCTGCCAGGTGGAAGAAAGATATTCTCTATGCATGCCCAGTTTGCCGTTGGTCAGGAGTTGGAGGTTGCTGGGTTATGAACCATGTTACCATTTCAGAAGACACCCTCAGTTTTCCCACACCTATGGGCATGGCTACTGATCTAAGCAGGGTAATGCCTACACCCTTCCACTAGGGGCACCAGAGAGTCAGGCCAGTGGGGCAAAGAACTGCCTTGTGAGCAATGGCCCAGTGCCCTTTGTAACCCCCATTCTCTTTCCCACCACCCTTTTCTTCTTTCCCCTAGCATCTTGCTAAACCCCAAGGGAAGGTGATTCCAACACAAGGCTACCAATCCCATGAGCCTCTAGGAAGACAAACCTGAGGCACTCGGCCACATTTCTCTGTTTCTTTTAATTTTTTGAATAGCTAATATGTCCACATAGTTCAACAATTTTAAAATATTAAAAAGTTACACAGTGAATAAACTCTGTTTGTTTCTCTGCATCTACCTAATGTCCTTTCCAGGAGAATACACAGATAACCACTGTTACCAGTTTTTTTCCTTCTGAAGTTTATTTATATATTCTATATTTATTTATATTACATACCTATTATGCATTTTATGTATTTACAGATATAAAAATACTCTTTTTCCTTCTCTTTTTTATGCAAAACGTATACTATTCACATGTATGCACCTTCTTTCTGCATTTAAAAATAGGTTTTGTTTATATATAAGCCACTATTAATACATGGCCTTATTTTCCTACATTTTTACACAAAAGTTGGTACATAGTAATTTTGTACGTTAAATACTAAACTATACTGTAGTTTAGTATACTTGTTCTTTTTTATTCATTCCTAATTTTTAGAGCTGTATAGCAATTCCACTAGATAGATATATTCTAGTGTATTTAATTGGTTCTCTATAAATAAATACTTAGGATTCTTTTCAATGTGTCTTTTTGCAATAAACCTATTTAGGTCTTCTCACCCTTAACTTTTGTAAGTGAGAGGATGTTGAGTATCTTCCAGCTGTTTGCGTGTCTGAGTTAAGGGGTCTTCTCTCCTTGCAGGAGAGGAAAGCATCAAAGATCTTCCCATCCAACCATATCTTGCGAAGACGCAAGAGAGAATGGGTGGTTCCACCGATATCTGTCCCTGAAAATGGCAAGGGTCCTTTCCCCCAGAAGCTGAATCAGGTATGACTGTGCTTTCTCCCAGGGAGTCACTGGTGGCTTCAGAGACTCTCATCCACAGCCCTGACTATAAGGTTTCTTGCTCCTGAAAGCCTCTGTACTGGGAATAGTTTCTGACAAGGCACCATTGCTTCACCCCTCCCCACTTTTGTTGCGCTCGTGAGGGATTTGTCACTTTGTCAGCTGCTATTTTCTTGTGCTTCCAGCTCAAATCTAATAAGGACAGAGGCACCAAGATTTTTTACAGCATCACAGGGCCTGGAGCAGACAGTCCCCCCGAGGGTGTCTTCACCATAGAGAAGGAAACAGGCTGGTTGTTGTTAAATAAGCCACTGGACCGGGAAAAGATTGCAAAGTATGAGGTAGGTAACCTGGAGCATCCAATAAGAAACAGGGCCCATGGCCAGGTGGGGAGGGTGGGCCAGGCTGACCCTGGACCTGTGCACCCGCAGCTCTTTGGCCACGCTGTATCAGAGAACGGTGCCTCGGTGGAAGACCCCATGAACATCTCCATCATTGTAACCGACCAGAACGACCACAAGCCCAAGTTCACCCAGGATGTTTTCAGAGGGAGCGTTTTGGAAGGGGTACTACCCGGTAAGAGGATTGGGGAGGGGACAGCTAGAGAGGTCTGTTGGACCAAGACATAGCCTTGGGACAACTTTTAGGACCATCTGGAGGTCAGCCCAGACCCTCAAAGGCTGGAAAAACCCTCCATATCTGATTTCCTTGGCTGTGCATCAGATAACCTGGGATACTCTTAAAAATTCAGATTCCCGGGCTGCTCGGGTGGCTGAGTAGTTGGGCATCCAACTCTTGATTTCAGCTCAGGTCATGATCTCACGGTGTGGGATTGAGGCCTGTCTCCAGGTGAGCGTGGATTCTGCTTAAGCCTACCTCTCTTTCTGCCTCTCTCTCTTTCTCCCTCTCCCTCTCCCTCTTCTCTGACACACTCCCCTACTTGCACACACATTCTCTCTTTTAAAAAAATTAAAAATTTAAAAACAAAAAATCTTTAAAAATTCAGATCCCCCTCCTCCCTCCCAAGATCCCTAAATGAGGATGATCTTAAATATTACAGTTTTGCAATCTGTATATTTGAAAGTTTCCCAGAAGCTTCAGGTTTGGGAACCACCAGCTTTAGAGTTACAAAGATCTAGGTTTGAATCTTGATTTGCCTCTTAACATGTGACCTCTTTTGCTGTGACCCTGGGCAAGTTCTTGACCTCTGAGCCTCAATCTTCACATCTGCAAATGGGAGTTACATTACTCGTAAAGAATTGTGAAGATTAGATATAACACATAATGACCTCAAAGACTGATGCTGGTGGGGAGGGGTTCTCCTCTTCTTCCTCTCTGAGTTGTGGAGAATTCCAGAAGTATGAATTGGTTAGGCTGCCAATACAGGAATCTCCCAAAGAAAAAGAGTACCTTAAATGAGATGGAACCTTATTTTCTTTTTATATTCAGGAAGTCTAGAGGTGGGCAATCAAAACTAGAATGGTGCTTTGCAGTGTGGGAGCCCTAGGCTCCTTCTCTCTCTTTGCTCTGATCTTTGGGCTTTGTTTGCAATATTACCTCATGGTTGCTGCTGGAGCTCCAGCCATTACACCTGGAAGGAGGGAAGGGATGGGAAGAATATGCCCCACACTCAGAAAAACACTGCCCCCAAAGTCATATATCCCATTTGTCAGAGTTTAGTCTCAAGGCCACAGCTAGCTACAAGAAGGGATGGGACATAATCTTTGTTCCAGGCAGGCCATGTGCTCAGCTTAAAATGATTATGAGGATTTTGTTTCTAAGAAGGAAGCAGAGAAAGGAAAATGGACACCACCTAGCAGTCAGCCGCAAAGTGGATTTTGGGTCCAAGCTGATAAGCAGGGTGGAGCTGCTCAGAGTTCCAGAAGTAGGCAAGGCTGGAATCGGGGCTGGCAGAGAAGGGTGCTCACTCATTCCTTCTCCCCTTTAGGCACTTCTGTGATGCAGGTGACAGCCACAGATGAGGACGATGCCATCAACACCTACAATGGGGTGGTTGCTTACTCCATCCATAGCCAAGAGCCAAAGGACCCGCATGACCTCATGTTCACTGTCCACCGGAGCACGGGTACCATCAGTGTCATCTCCAGTGGCCTGGACCGTGAGGTGAGTGGCCTTTAGGGAAAGTGCCGCCTACCCAGGCTTGCTCAGGCTGCAGTCTGGCATTCAAGAGCAGAAGCCACGCCCCCAAAGGCCAAGGCAGAGCAGTGAGAATCCAAGTCAGCGGGGAAGGGCTGCTGCTGTGTTCCTATGTTGATGGTCCACCGCTCTCTTGGGCCACTGGCATGCTGCCAAGTGATCTTGTTAAGGCTAAGGAGGCAGCTGTAAAATGCAAGTGTTTGATATTTTCTGTAGGTTTTCTCATTTCCTCTCGGAATGGCTCACTTAGCATGCATTGCCCAGATTTGTCCCTTGTGTGCTACAAAGTAGAATTAGCTCCATGGCTATTGGAGTCGCCTACTGTTTCCTAATTAATACCTTCACCCAAATCCCCACGCAAAGCTCCCATTCTGTATCAACCCGGGGTCAGGGGGCAATGCCCAGGCTCCACCTCGAAATTGGCCCAGGAGAACACTTTGGTTCTGTGTTTCCCCTCCCCCTCCACCCTTTGCCTCTGTTCTTTTCTGTGGTGGGTGAGCAGTGGGGCAGGGATTCAAGAGAGCCAGTGGGTGAGCAGTGGGGCAGGGATTCAAGAGAGCCCTGTGATGAAGATAAACATTCCCCTTCCTCCACATACATCCAGGGCTGTGCCTCTGCGAGCCCAGGCTGAGGGACCCCTCGGCCTGAACTTTGCTTTCCTCCCCAGAGAGTCCCTGAGTACACACTGACCATCCAGGCAACAGACATGGATGGCGATGGTTCTACCACCACAGCAGTGGCCATAGTGGAAATCCTTGATGCCAATGACAATGCTCCTGTGTTTGACCCTCAGAAGGTAAATGTCATCTCAGTCCATCTTTCCTCATCCTATGATGAGGGACTGAGGTTTCCTTTCTTTTCTAAGTTTGTTTATTTTAAGAGAAAGATAGAGAATACGTGCACAAGTAGGGGAGGGGCAGAGAGAGAGAATCCCAAGCAGGTTCCACATGGTCAGCGCAGAGCCCCATGCAGGGCTCAGACTCCTGAACCATGAGATCATGACCCGAGGCAAAATCAAGAGTCGGCCACTTCACTTACTGAGCCACTTAGACATCCCTCAGGTTTTCCTTTCTCATGAAACTCTGGAAACAGCCCACATTGCTTCCAGTCCTGTCCCACCACTTACTAGATGTGGGACTGGAGAAAAATGACCTCACCTCTTTGTGCCCCATTTCCTAATCTGTGAAATGGAGACTATAGTAATACCTGCTGCATTGTTCTGAGTTTTGAATGACATAATCTATGTACAGTTCATAATACAATCCCTGGTACGTAAGTGGTCAATATGAGAATCCTTGTTGAGGGGCCCCAGGCTGGCTCAGTCAGGGGAGCATGTGGCTCTTGATCTTGGTATCATCAGTGTGAGCCCCACATTAGAGGTAGAGGTTACTTTACAAAGAAAGAGAGAGGGAGGGACAGAGAGAATGGAAGAAGGAAGGAAGGAGGGAAGAAAGGAAAAAAACCCATGTTGATATGAAAACTTATAATTTGTCTCACACCTGTACCTGTCCACCTTCACCCAGTGAATGTTTTGTATACCTCCAGCAACAGAGGACTCAGTACCAGTCAGGATGACACCCACCCCCCTTCCATCTTTAGATAACTCTGGCTACTGAATATTATTTTAGACTTGATTAAAAATGTGTTCTGAGCAGCTAAGGTCCCAGTGTTTGCCACTTATTCCAGAACTTCCAAAAAAAGTTCCTGGTCAGTGCCGTAAAGCAATCAGGCACCTTAGTCCTTCTTGCCACCTTCTTCATACTTTTCTGATCTCAGCTAGATGGGTGGCTACACATGGCAGGGTTTAGGGTGCCCAGACAAGTGAGATTACTGGAGCATTAGGCCCCTGGATGTAGGAAAAGCAGGCCCAACATCCCTGTGGTCTGTCCCAGAAGCTGGGACATTCTGCATCTGTGTGTGCCCTGAAACACTGGTATGGGGGTTGGGTGGTCCCAGAGAGACTGAGCGGCAGGCAGCTCCCGCAGAATTACGTGGAGGATCCGTAGCTGGGGAAGAGCGGAACAGTCTCAGGGTGATCGGTCTCTGCTCTAACTGTGCTGTGCTCCCCACACCACCAGTACGAGGCCCAAGTGCCAGAGAACGCGGTGGGCCATGAGGTGCAGAGGCTGATGGTGACTGATTTGGATGCCCCCAGCTCACCGGCATGGCATGCCACCTACCGCATTTTGGAAGGTGACGATGGGGATCATTTTACCATCACTACCGACCCGGAGAGCAACCAGGGCATTCTGACAACCAGGAAGGTGAGTCCGTTTGAGCTTTAGACAGGGACCACACCTGGGGCAGTCAGGTCTGTAGCCTCCAGGAGAAGGAGGCATCATCTGCCTTGGGACTCCTACTTTGAACCATTCAACTAGGGAGTGCACCAGGCCGGTGGCTTCTCACCATTTACCATCCCTCTTGTGTCAGTGTATTGCTTTGTGCAAACTAAGTCTCACCCAGTGGCTCCATTCATAAAACAGGTGAAAGTCACTGTTGTGATTAAGGCAGATCCTCCTCCTAGATCTACCAGAGGCCCTCCTGCCAGATCCTGGTGATCTGATGTCCAGCGGCTGTCCCTAATCAGTCTTACACACAGGGGCTCTGTTTTATTGGAATGCTTGCAGATTTTGCATTTAATCCATAATACATGTCTAGGTTTTTGCATAGTAAAATGTTTTATGTTACTTAGTAGTTGGAGAGATGGTTGCCTCTCAAAAAGGCTTTGAAAAAAATTGATGCTTTTAGAAGAGCCTAGTTTGAGAAGCAGAGGTTTATATAATACTTTAAAAACTATCCCCTTCTTTCAGCAAAAACTTTGTAATGCCCTTTTTACATTGTGAAATGAATTTCATTTGTAATGAAACTTACCTAACTTACATAATTTCTAGAAAAATAGATTGCCCCAACTGTGAAATAAAGAAGAATTTTACAGGAAAAGTTACTGATAATAAGCTATTCCTGTATGTAGACTTTTGGGAACATACTAGAACACATAATGAAGTGGTCAGTTACTTGTATCTCTTTGTAGACTCATCCACCTGGAGTGAGTTATGTGTGTCACTCTGGTGGCTCATACATACCACAAGTCATACTGGAGTCTTACAGGACAGCAGATAAACTGCTTTTGGGAAGGGTCTGAACAAATCAAATGATAAGCTCCCCTCAGAAGATTGCATTCCTAGAAAAGTCCATATATATTAAAACCACACCAAAAACTTAGTTTATATGTAAAATGTGTTCTAGACTGTAATTATAAACAGATTTTTCACACCCACGAATACATGAATGTCCAAGGGGGTATTGGCAAGTCACGGCCTGTGGGACAGTTCTTTGTGTCCATGCCCCAGCCTATAAATGCCAGAGGCATCCCCAATCATTATGATAACCAGAAAGGCCTTCCCAAGTTTCTGTGACGCCCCCTTGGGGGCCACCACCCCATTGGGAACCACTTGTAGAGCTTACTGGTCTAGGGGTGCTCTGAGAGACCCCACTGGCTGTCCACCCAAAGTACAGGAGGCTTTATGGAAAGGGTAGCGTTGTTGTTCCTGGGAGCCTTGAGCCCCTCACTGTGGGCCCTTTCCTTCTGACCTCAAAGCACTGCATGGGGCCTCCTCACAAATTTGCAGCTCAGGTTCTCTTTCTTCTTCTTCCTCAGGGCTTGGATTTCGAGGCCAAAAACCAGCACACACTGTACATTGAAGTGACCAATGAGGCTCCCTTTGTGGTGAAGCTCCCAACCTCCACGGCCACCGTCGTGGTCCATGTGGAGGATGTGAATGAGGCACCTGTGTTTGTCCCATCCTCCAAAGTCATCGAGGTCCAGGAGGGTATCTCTGTTGGGGAGTCTGTCTGTACCTACACTGCGCAGGACCCTGACAGGGGGAATCAGAAGATCAGGTACATAAGAGCTGGGCTCAGATGCATCCAACAGCATTAGTAGTATTAGACGGGTTATTTATTATGGCTGAATTTGGTCTCATTACCGGAAAGATTGCTAAATATTTTGAACATCACCCCTGCACGGGGCCTTGCCTTCCTACTCTCCCCAAGGCTGAAGACTCTGAACAGAGGTCTAGGGGGCAGGTATTCCCACTCTCTCTCATGCGTCCCTGCTGCGCCCTCTATCTGCTGCTCAGGCTCCCATTTAGGGGTGAGATGCATTGTTCATGTGATCTTGCTTAGGAGCCCCCATACCCATAACCCCACCTGCCAGTTGGAATGAGTAGGTTTTGAAGGACAACAAGAATTCTAAGTATTATGGATGTGATTCTTCTCAACTTTTCCACTCAGCTACCACATCCTGAGAGACCCAGCAGGGTGGCTAGCGATGGACCCAGACAGCGGACAGGTCACTGCCACAGGGGTCTTAGACCGTGAGGATGAACGGTTTGTGAAAAACAACATCTACGAAGTCATGGTCTTGGCCACAGATGATGGTGAGAGCTTCCTCCTGGTCCCTCCACTTGGGTACCTTTGGAGCCCATGACAGCACATCCCCTCCACAGTGTCAGGGAAGGATGTCAGCAAACCAATCTGGAGGGTCAAAGGTGACTTGCAGAGGAGTCTTTCTGAGACCAGGATTGGCTGGCTATGGTTTCCCCAAGACCTGAGTGTTAGGAGAATGACTTCTTTCAACCCACGTGTGTGGTTCACCAAGCCCAGAATTGGCCGTGTGACTGATTGAAACAGGCTGCCTGGAAAGCGCCATGATGGTTAGTGATGTCATACCATGGCAGGAATGGGGGTTAGGCTGTGATTTGACATCGCTGCTTGACACAGTGAAGCAAGCCTGGAGGCAGATCAGAGGTCACCGCAGGGCTGTGAAGGGAAGCATCCCTACAGCTCATCAGCAAGCACTGCGTTGGTCCTGAGACAGCCAGTCGGTTTCCCTTTGTGGTAGATTGGTAGTGGCCATATGGACGAAGTGGCTGTAACAAAGCTCTGGTCACTGAGAACGTCTGCTATGAGAAAGATGGCATGACTGCCATGGATTAACTATCACCGGTTTGCTCTATGATGAGCCCAGGGCAGTGCATAGAAGCTCTTGAAAAGTTACAGCTGAGCAGTAAACAGGAACCTCTCTGGGCTGATTGGGTAGGTCATAGGAATCGCCCCAACCAAGGGCAGATACTAAAAGGGATGCTGTGTGTAATTATCAACAGGGAACCCTCCCACCACTGGCATGGGGACCCTCCTGCTAACACTTATGGACATCAACGACCATGGCCCTGTCCCTGAGCCCCGAAAGATCATTATCTGCAACCAAAGCCCTGTGCCCCAAGTGCTGAACATCACGGACAAGGACCTGTCCCCCCACACCTCCCCCTTCCAGGCCCAGCTCACACATGACTCGGATATCCACTGGACAGCAGAGGTCAATGAGAAAGGTAATTGAGTGGTGGTGGGTAGTAGGTGGGTGTCTGCCCCATACCAGGACCCTGTACACATTCCCAACATCTCGTGTCACAGAGTTAAGAACATCAGCCAAGGTGCGCCTGGGTGGCTCAGTTGGTTAAGCATCTGACTTTTTTAAAAGTTTATTTATTTTGAGAGAGAGAGGGAGCATGCACCAGTTGGGGAGGTGGGGAGCAGAAAGAGAGGAAAAAGACAAATCCACCCAGGTGCCCCTAAGCATCCAGCTCTTGATCTCAGGGTCATGAGTTCAAGCCCCTGATTGGGCTCCATGCTGGGCATGAAATGAAGCCTACTGTAAAAAAAAAAAAAGAGGAGGGGGGAGATGGACATGGGGGAGGGCACTTGTGGGGATGAGCACTGGGTGTTATATGGAAACCAACTTGAGAATAAACTATTTGTAAAAAAAAAAAAATCAAAATATTGGAGAAGTGCTGTTCAACATTGTTGCTGCTTATTAACTTAGTGTTAGCCTGTGGGATTCTACAGTAGCCCTTTAAGACTATTCTAGTCCAACCACCTTCCTATGCAGATGGAAAAACTGAGGCTGGGAGAGAGAGGGTGTGACTTTCTCAGTATCACATAATAAAAGAGCTAGGATTCCTGCAGTGATAACAGCTTACATGCCATGAGCATACCTACTATGTGCTAGACACCACTTCAGATGCTTCATAAATTAGGTTACTTAATCCTCACAACAACCCTGTGAAGAAGGTAGTATTAACACACATACATGTGTGTGCACCCATTTTACATATGAGGAAAGCAAGGCTTACAGAGGTTAAATTATCTTGCCAAAGGCATTATGGCTAGAAAATGATGGACACTAGAATTTGAATCCAGGCGGTCTGATTTACCATTAGGTCTCTGCTTCCTATCATTTATTGAACCTTGACAATACGCAAGGTGCTTTTTCTTATTTAATATTTCTGCTACCTTCTGTGGTCAGTATTTTTATACCTATTTAAAAATGAGAATGGGGGGGGCGCTTGGGTGGCTCAGTCGGTTGAGTGTCTGACTTTGGCTCAGGTCATGTCTCATGGTTTACGAGTTCGAGCCCCACGTCAGGCTTTGTGCTGACAGCTCAGAGCCTGGAGCCTGCTTCAGATTCTGTGTCTCCCTCTCTCTCTGACCCACCCCACTCGTGCTCTGTCTCTCTAACTCTCTCAAGAATGAATAATAATCATTAAAAAATATTTTTAAAAAATGAGAATGAGGCTCAGAGAAGTTAATAGCATGCCCCAGGGCACAGAGTAGGTAAGTGTGGAGCAGAAGTTGAAGCCACAGTCCCTTTCCCCCGCACCTCTGCTCCAGTCCACCTCCCTGTCCATTCTCTTCCCACCCACTCAGAGGTTCTCAGTCTGTCATGGTATTGAGTTGTCACAGGACTGAAAAGGGGTCTAACCTGGTATCAAGCGGGTGAGGACAAGGGTTGTATGAGAAAGGCAGATCCAGCCCCAAGTGCCAGGAAGGCCTCTGGAGAGACACTATCCACTTTGGATTAAAATGTCTCCCCCTTCCTCTTGGGGCTAAGGTCCCTCAGGAAGGAAATGGGGAACCAATATATACAGGTTCTGCCCCAAAGGATCCAAATGTCCAGTGGCTATTACTCCTGCTCAAACCAGCCCTGAAAGGACTCAGGAGACCTGCTTTAGACACCCATATCATCTCAATTTTATGATTTCTGTGATTTGGATATATATGGCCAGCACCTTTCTTTTGAGAAGACAACTTGGACTCCTTTTACCCCCTTGTGGCCTAGAAGCCATTTTTTCCCCATCCCTGACCTTATCATTTATAGAGCATGGACTCTGGAACCAGAATGCCTTAGTTCAAGGCCCAGTTTCTCCATTTATTAGCTTTGTGATTATGGACAAGTTACTGAACCTCACTGTTCCTCAGTTATCCCTATCTGTAGAATGGTGCTGATAAGTGTACCTCCTTCCATACAGTTAATGTGAAGATTAAGTGGTAACACGAGAGGCATCTTGTCTGGTAAATCAGTGCCCAGTAGGTGTGAGCAGTCACCTTCATCACCACTGTCTCCCGAGAGCAATCACAGATCTGGCTCAGTCAGGTGTGAGCACTATGACCAAAGCCCACTGGTACCAACACCTGGTGATAGTATTGAAACCTGGTTCTTGGTTTTAAGTTAATTTTTCTTTACTTTTTTTTTTTTTTAATGTTTATTTATCTTTGAGAGAGCACGCACACGTGCACAAGCAGGGGAGGGGCAGAGATAGAGAGGAAGACACAGAATCCGAAACAGGCTCCAGGCTCTGAGCTGTCAGCATAGAGTCCGACCCAGGGCTTAAACACAGGAACTGTGAGATCATGACATGAACCAAAGTCGGACGCCACCCAGGGGCCCCTTAGATTAGTTTTTCTACCTGATCATGTCCTTGTTGTCAGGGGAGTCAATCCAACCCCTACTCCAGTGTGACCTCACGTTAATTACTTGACCTCCCTGAGCTTCAATTTCTGCATAAAATGAGTATAATAGCATCTGCCTCTTGGGGCACCTGGGTGGCTCAGTGGGTTGAGTGTCAGACTTCAGCTCAGGTTGTGATCTTGCAGTCCGTGAGTTTGAGCCTCGCATCAGGTTCTCTGCTGTCAGTGTAGGGCCTATTTTGGATCCTCTGTCCCTCTCTCTCTGCTGTTCCCCCACTTACTCTCTCAAAAATAAATATTAAAAAAATAGTACCTGCCTCTTAAAGTGGTAGTGGAGAAGCATAGGGCATGGCACCCAGTCAGTGCCCACTTAGTCACTGGCACCACCATCATCATCAGCACCTGAGAATCACCAGGGTGGTGGTAGGGATGTTTCCGTGAAACACCCCACGTTGTCCTCTGCATGGTGGACTAAGTATTCAGCCTGCAGGGCTACCTGTCTGCCTGCCTGCTGTTGCTGAATGAGAACAGGGTGGATTTTCCCTCCGGCCGCCTTGCTAAGAGGAGGCCAGAGAGTCTGAACTCTGAACTAAAAATGGCTTTGGGCCACCTGCGTAGCTGAGTCAGTTGAACCTCTGACTTCGGCTCAGGTCTTGATCTCACGGTTCACGAGTTAGTTATCTCTCAGGAAGAATATATTCCAATGTATTCTTTTTTTCAGGCAGAGAACAGTCTAGCAGCTAATGGTGCTGAGCAATTATTGGCCTTGTATGACAGACTTTTTAAAAAACTGCATTATTTTAAAAATACTGTGACTATTGATTTTAAGGGGGAAATGATTAATTAATTTATTTTTTAAAAAATTGTTTATTTTGAGAGAGGAGGGGGGAAGACGGAGCATGAGCAGAGGAGAGGCAGAGAGAGAGGGAGAATCCCAAGCAGGCTCCATGCTGTTAACACAGAGCCCCACACAGGTCTTAACACCCACGGACTGTGAGACCATGACTTTTGCTAAACTCAAGAGTCAGATGCTTAACTGACCGAGACACCCAGGTGCCCCAATGAATATATTTTTCCATCTCAATGATCCTTTCCATGATGGTGGCTTTGGCCAAATGTCAGTTTTTAACACTTGGCATAAGTGTGCTTTGGGAATGGATATCTATTTGTCCCTATTGCCCAGATGTAGAGGCCCTCTCCTCACACCTCCAACATGATCTACTCGGTTCCACTTGTGATCTCCCACGGTGAATGTTATCTGTCCACTGCAGGAAACACAGTGTCCTTGTCCCTGAAGAAGTTCCTGAAGCAGGACGCATACGATGTGCACCTTTCTCTGTCTGACCATGGCAACAAGGAACAGCTGACGGTGATCAAAGCCACCGTGTGTGACTGCCATGGCCATGTGGTGAACTGCCCCGAGCCCTGGAATGGGGGCTTCCTCCTCCCAGTCCTGGGGGCTGTCCTCGCCCTGTTGCGTGAGTACCAGTGCCCTCTCCCCTCTCAGGATGGGGTAGTTAGAAGCCCCAGTTCTACTCTGAACTGCTGGGACTAAGACATCCCCAACATTGCCCATTTGTTCCTGATACTCTTAATTCTAGGAGTGTCATTCAGTGGATAGATGTTGATGGAGTTTCTGGAATGTGCCAGGCTTTGGGGATATAGTGATGAACAGACAGACCCATCCCAGCTGTCATGTCATCTAGAGGCTAGAGCAGTGGTTCTGAAAGTGTGATCGCCAGACCAATGGCATTAGCATTACCCAACAACTTGTTAAAAAGGCCAGTTCTCTGGCCCACTCCTGACCCATCGATTCAGAAACTTAGGGGTAAGACCCAGTAATCTGTGTTTTGACAAGGCCTCAGGTTCTGATGTATGCTAGAATTTGAAAGTCATTAGTCTAGTGGGTGGAAGTGTTTAGTTACAAGCTAAGTTCTTTACTCTAAAAGTAGAACCTATCACATTTGTTTTTTCCACTCTCTGAATCCCTTACACAGAAAAACATCCAATCAGGTACGAATTCAACAAAGGCAAGCTTTAATGAATCCACATACTATATACCAAGCACTACTTCCAGTGCTGGGGGTGCAGCATTTTATGGAACAGACCACTCTCTGGCCTCCTGGAGCTTATTTGCAGTGCAGAGAGCAGACAGTAAATCATTTGGCAGAGAAATTGGGGTTGGTATGGAGAAAAAGAAGCAGAGGGAAGAGGTCTGCCATCCTAGGAAGGATGGGTAAGAAAGGCTTTGCTAAGAGGGGATATTCGAGTGAAGATCTGAAAAAGGTGAGGTACCAAATCATGCAAATATCTCAGGAACAGCAAGTGCAAAGGCCCTGAGGCACCACTGTGCTTGGTGTGTGGAAACAACAAATGGCTGAAGTGGAAAAAGCAAAAGGGAAAAAAAAGAGATGAAGGGTGTGGCAGTGCATCCTGTTGCACCTTGTAGGCTCTTGTGAGGATCTGATGAAATGGAAAATCATCCAGGTTTAGAACAAAGCAGTGATGTGATTGGACTTGAATTTTCTAGGATTCCTACTAAACGACTGTACAGGGGTAAGCATGGAGACAGGGAGACCATTAAGAAGCTATTGCCATATTCTAGGAATGAGATGGTGAGAAATGGTCATATTTCAAGGAAGAATCTATTCAGATTCATGTGTGGTAATGAGAAGAACCATCAAGGATTCTAATACCCAAACAAGTAGAAACTGGAGTTTCCACTAACCAATTTGAAAAGGATCATGGGAAGAGAATTGCCAGGCAGTCCAAATGGAGATGACAGTAGGCAGACACATAAGTTTTGGTGCAACTGAGAAGTCCAGTTCACCTCCTTCCTGCCTTTCCCCAGACTCTGTGAGGAGGAAAAGGGGAGGCCAAGATTACAGTATATCCAACATAGGGTGTGCATGTTGATAATCCACAGACTCCCCAAGAAGGCTAGGTCTATTTTGTTCGGCCAGAGACAAACAGGAATTGCATAAACAGGCCAAAAAAAAAAAGTGCTAAAGCTAAATGGTGGCTGTATCCTCTCACATTGCATAGCCACAGAGATGGCCCTGGGGTCCCTTCTTTTTTTTTTTTTAATATATATTTTTTTTATTTCTAGGAGAGAGAGAGAGAGACCGCGTGAGCCGGGGAGGGTCAGAGAGAGGGAGATACAGACTCTGAAATAGGCTCCAGGCTCTGAGCTGTCAGCACAGAGCCCGGCGCGGGGCTTGAACCCACGAACCGTGAGACCATGACCTAAGCGAAAGTCGGACGCTTAACTGACTAAGCCACCCAGGCGCCCACCTGGGGTCCCTTCTTAATGTGGGATTAACTGGGGGGTAGTCCTGGCATTGGGGAGAACATCCAGGCATTAGTTGGCCAATACTCCCATGTCCACATGGCCTGCCAGCCTTTCAAACCATATTACTAAAGCCAGTTCCTCTCTTGAAATATCAAAATAGCATTTGCACCTAAGTTCAACTTACACCATGGAGTTGTACTGTCTTGCTTTTTAACTTAAAATCTGTGGCTAATGTAGGGGTCATTGGGGACTGAAAAAGAGTCTTGTTGAAAAGTAACACGTGCTAGGAGATTCCCATCCCCATAGAAGAGGATTTCCATGAGGACCAATATCACCAATAAGGGAAGACTGACAATAAATGGTAGAGATTTATTGCTGGGGGAATGAAGTCAGTTTGCTGCTAGGAGGAGGGGATAGTAGACTGAGGCCTGAAAGGTGAGAGCCATGCGTGCAGAATGTTCCAGGTGAGAAGAGCCCACATGAAGCTCCTGAAGTGGTAAACTGGTAGGTGTTATTTGAGGAACCCCAAGGAGGCAAATGTGACCAGACCCGCATGGTAGTGTATATGTGTGCAGAAAGTGGGGGGGCCCAATCCGGTACACTTTGATAAATAGTTGGGGGTTTTCCTAGGTGCAGGGGAGCCATTGAAGTGTTTTCAACCCTGGCTGCCGAGTGGAGGGGTCTAAAATTAGATGGAGCTTCAAGGGTTGGGGGTATTGGCCAGCTCTGTGGTTGTGGGGGGGTGAATATTTACCCTTCCTAACTCTTCCAGTCCTCCTGCTGGTCCTCCTCTTGTTGGTGAGGAAGAAGAGGAAGGTCAAGGAGCCCCTTCTGCTCCCAGAAGATGACACCCGTGACAATGTTTTCTACTATGGCGAAGAGGGAGGCGGTGAGGAGGACCAGGTGAGGCACTGGGAAGGTCTAAGGGTTGGGAAATGGATGCCTCCAGGGCCGCTGGCAGGGATGGTTGGGTTAACCAACGTAACCACGTTAGCTACATTGACCAAACTCTTGCCTGAAGCATCCGTCTTCATGTAAGATTGATACCCCTTCTCTTCTGAGAGGGTGTCTCATCCATTGCTGTAGTCCCTTTGGCCTCAGCTAAAATGACCTTGAGCCTGTGCTTAATTTTGGAGGAGGGCTATGGGAACAAGGGCTTTCAGAAATATCTGACAAAGATTAAGACCTACCCGTGAATCAGAACATCCAAGTGGCAGGGAAATGGGATGAAATGCAAATGGTGGGGGAGTTCACTTCTCAATTCCATGCTCTCCTTGATTTTTATGAAGGACTATGACATCACCCAACTCCACCGGGGTCTGGAGGCCAGGCCTGAGGTGGTTCTCCGCAATGACGTGGCGCCATCCTTTATCCCCACACCCATGTACCGTCCACGTCCAGCCAACCCAGATGAGATTGGGAACTTCATCATCGAGGTGAGGCGTAGGGGGCCAGCCAGGAGAAGGCTGTGATTCAGGCACCAGCATGAGAGAAAAGACATGGGCTTTGGGTCTTGGCTCTGGGTTCAAATCTTAGTTGCCCCACCAACCAGCTGTGTGACCTCCTGACATATTTGGCTAACTTCTGGGCTTCTATTTTCTCCTCCATAAAACCCTAAGTTGCAGAGTGGTTAATAGTAGGTTAGGAATCATTTATTCATTTATTCAACATACATAACAGTTGCTTGAAAATTGCAGGCAGACCACCTGGGTTTGAGTGCTTAAAAATCCGAGGTGATCCCAATGTGGAACAGAGTTGAGGACCCTCTGTTAAAGGTCACTTTAAGGGTCAGATGAGTAAGCACCTAGAACAGTGGTCCCCAAACACTGAAATCTCCTGGGGAACTTAAAAAACTGACATTTCTGACTTTCCATGGAGATTGTGATTTAATTGATCTGGATGTGGCCTGGGCTTCGGAATTTTAAGAAGATTCCCAAGTAATAAGAGTCTATGAACCACTGGCTTGGTGTGTAGCATTTATTTTTATTTTATTTAAAAAAAATTTTTTTTTCAATGTTCATTTTTGAGAAAGAGACAGCGTGAGCTGGGATGGGGCAGAGAGAGAGGAAGACACAGAACTAGAAGCAGATTTCAGGCTCTGTGTTGTCAAGAAGCCTGACGTGGGGCTCAAACTCACAAACCATGAGATCATGACTTGAGCTGAAGTCAGACGCTTAACCAACTGAGCTACCCAAGTACCCCTGGCATGTAGCATATATTAGGTAATGATAGTTATTGTTGACAATAGCTGAGTGTCTCAAATGTTCTTAACTCTGATCACACATTTGATTATCTGTGGGATTTTGAAAAGTAACCATTCCTGGAATCCAGGGATTCATTTATTTTTTTAGACTCTATTTTTTTTTAAGCTCCCCAAGCTTAAAATCAAATGTACAGATAGGATTTTAAGATCCACTGAACTAGGTACATAGAAGATAAATGATAGGAGCCTAGCACAGCCTGGTACCTCACTAGCAGTAAATGAAGGTTTTTCTTTCTTTTCTTTTCTAAAGTAAGCTCTTCACCCAATGTGGGGCTTGAACTCACGACCCCTAGATCAAGAGTTGTATGCTCTACTGACTGAGCCAGTCAGGTGCCCCATAAAATAGAGGTGCTCAGTAAGAGGGAGGGAAGAAGGAAAGAAGGATATGAGGAAGGGAGGAAAGATAGATGGATGGGTTTTAGGGAGTGTGAGGAAGCAATGATGGGCAGAGGGCCCAGTGGCTTGTCAGAATACCTCACTTGGGCTTGAACTTTCTGCTTCCCCTTCTTGCCTTCTAGAAGTAGTCTGGTAAAGTTAGACTCTGTTGTTTGGCCTGAGAGTGCTACGCAAAAACAAAAGCGTCTGGGGAAATTGCTCAGAGCAGATGGTTTGAGAAGATGCCTTGGAGCTAAATACCTGGAACTTTTCCCTACAGTTAGATGAAGACCATTTCCAAAAGGTCCCTGTGTCAGATAGTTTGCAAATACCCTGTCATTCAATCCCCACATCGACTGCAGGGAAGGAATCCTAGTGTTATCCTCATTTTACAAATGAGGAAAATCATGTTCCCCTATATGCCAGGTACTATTCTCATAAGCACTTTGCACATATTTACATGTATTAGTGTGTTTCTCTAAAACTATTTGAAGTCTCCCGTTGCAGAGATCAGACAAAACAACACCTAGAGATTAAGGGGTTTGCCCAAGGTCACAAAACTAGTACGTGAAGCCTGAGTTCTGACTTGAGCTGTCTGGTTTCAGAGTTCCTCCCTCCTCTTGACCTGCCACACTGAGCACTTGCTGTGTACCGGGCTCAGGGCTAAGTATCTATGCGCGTTATTTCATTTCACCCTTCAAACCTGAATGGAGGAAAAAGAGGTCTTCACAGATGAGGAAGTGCAGGCGGGGCAGGGTGAACTAACGTGCCTGAGCTCCCACAGCTGCCGCGTGTCTGACCGCTGCTCCTAACCACCCGCTCTTGTCGCCACAGAACCTGAAGGCGGCAAACACGGACCCCACGGCCCCGCCCTACGACTCCCTGCTGGTGTTTGACTACGAGGGCAGCGGCTCTGATGCTGCGTCCCTGAGCTCCCTCACCTCCTCAGCCTCTGACCAGGACCAAGACTATGATTATCTGAATGAGTGGGGCAGTCGCTTCAAGAAGCTGGCGGACATGTATGGTGGTGGCCAGGATGACTAGGCCGCCTTCCAGCAGGACCCGGGCTAACGGCAGGCCGCAGTGGCATCTCCAAGGAGCCTGAGTCCTCCCCTCAACCAAGAACTTGGGAGCTTGTCAAGAAGTGACCTTAGCAACTTGGAGGAGAGAGGCGTCAAGTCTGACATTAAGGGTTGGTCTCTAAGCCTTTCAGAGTAGAAGGCCATGGGCAGTTCAATTTCACCTCTGAAAACCTCGCAGACGGGGCCAGGGCTGCTTTTGAGGACAAATTTCCAGGAGTCTATAACCTACTGTACAATGTCTGGCTCTGTCCTGAGACTGAAGAGACTCTGACCATCCCCTCTGCCCCCCAGTGATGTTTTCTTTGGAATGGACCCTTCTCCTTAGAATGAGGCCTCTTATTGCAACCTGGATTTTTTTTTTTTTTTAATACTATCTTCAAAAAGTTAGAGGCGGGTCCTCAACCGTCCCCTGGATTCCTCCAGAAGCCCAGCCCTGGGCTGCTTGGCTTATGTGCCCTCATACGTTTGTCTCTTCTTCAGGCAACCAGGTCTCCTGTTGGAATGAATTACTGCGTTTTTATACTGAGCGCAACTAGGTTGTTCTTTATTTTTTATTTTCCCTATTGAGCGCTGTAGATAAAGGGTGATGACAATCGTGTAAATGTACTACAACTTTTTTTATTAAAGAAATTTTTCCCAGAGGTACCAGGGGAGTGAACTTTTTTTTAATTGCCGTTTTATTTCCCTGTGAGTCCCATACCATACCATTCACCCACCTTGGTGTCCAATTCAGCGGGTTTTAGAGGGTCCAGAGTTGTATAAGAGGAGTGAGCACTTCTAACCTGGCTTCACCTAGGTGAAGGACCTAGGTCCTGATGGTAGAGGAAGCTCAGGATTCGCATATGTGCCTAGGAAGGACTGATGAGGGTGAGCCTGCCTTCTCTCCACAAATTCCTTAAGTAAACTGTACCCCCAATGTGGTGCTCAGACTCACGACCCTGAGATCAAGAGTCATGTGCTCTTCCGCCACTGCCCAGGCGCCCCTCTCTACAAATTCTGAGCTGCTCTTCTGTGTGGCAGAACCATTAGCTTCCTTACCCCTGGGCTGGACCCTACCAGGACTACAGGCAACATCTTTTCTGGAACAGTGACTGGTGTAATGTAGGGCAAGCACTTCCTCTTATGTGTGGTGGGCTCTGTATCAGAAGGCAAGGAGGGGGTGGGGAGGATCTGATACTGCTTCTTCCTAGCAAGTTGATTTAACCTCTATTTGCCTCAAGAAAATGGGGAATTTTTATGGAGACTGGATGACTTAATATCTGGCATACTGTAGGTACAATTTGTGTTCACTGGTAATAGCTACCATTTATTTAATACATTTTAGGGCCAAATAACACTTCCACTATTTCCTTTAAACAAATTGTCACAATCACCCTCTGAGGGGATTTTCCTCCTTTAAAGAATGGCCTCATTGTATTTTTTTTTAATGGCACCTGATCATCATCAAAATCAAGCCAGACAGAAAATTAGAGAACTCAGCCAGGATGTGCGTGAAATTGAAGCGTTCCTAACAATAGTTGGATGCACGAATAAGGATGAAAAGACAGCAGGGAAAGAACTAGTCCATGTGTTCCTTTGTTACAGCGAAAATTACCATTTTCTTTGCGATGAACCAAGAGAAAAGTGTCTCAAGTGAAGCTGTAGGGATTGCTGGATTGAATTATTAGCTTTCTTTCCACAAGAGGGACTAATTCTTTAAGCAATGGTACTCAGAGTGCAGTGCCTAGACCGCCAGCCTCTGCATTACCTGCCGAATCAGCCATTCTAGGTGGGACCCTGCAATCTGCTTTAACTGGCCTTTCAGGCAATTCCAATGTCCGGTCAAGTTTGCTACCAAGGCTCTGAAGAATGTGACTGAGGGTGTCCTGATGCCCCAGATCATGGATGGGAAATCAAAGGGGAACGAAGTTGTGTGGGAAACCTTCTTATCCATCCTCGCTCCACAGCTCCTTCGCCCGCAGGTCAAGGCCACCTCCTGGCTCTCGCTCAAGCTGCAGCCTCTGGTTCCTGTGGCCTCAAATTTCCCTCTACCAGGGACCTGCTGCTTGTGTTGATAAGGTGAGAGGATTTGGTGTCTCAGCCAGCAAACACCTGCTGCCCCTTATCTTAAACTCCTCTCTGAAAAGCCTAAATAAAGCCTGAAACCCTATCTTCAGCTGAGACTAATAATAAAACCAAACAGCCACTTTGCATACTGGCCTTCCTCCCCTGGGATTTTTGGAGGGTGGTGAGGAGAAAAAGTGGCTTTTTCTAGCCAAGCCTGATCTCTGTGGATGAATCTAGATTCCCCTGGCAATGGAAATAGGCACCAGCCTCCGAGGGATTTGGAGAAAACCAGCCTGGGCTCTGGGATGGGATTGATTATGTAACATCCCTTTCTCACTCTGGGCCTACTTCTCATCTGCAAAATGGGATTTTAGGACTCTGGTCTTTAGGGCCTATACTAAGGAGTCCAAATATGATAAGGTACCAGTGCTAACCACTCCAGAATTCAGCATAACCAGTGTGCTCGGTTCTACGAGTGGGGACCACCTGAGTGTTAATCCTTCATGTTTTGTGGTGCAACCATTCGGTATGTGTCCTTCTGATCTTTTTCCCACTGTGCATTACAGATTTTGCATTATACCTTTTCATAGCACGGCCTAGGAAGCTGCCTTACTTACTGTCTACGACATACCCAGTGTGGATGTCAGCATGTATTCAATCTCCCCACCATCCATGGACATGAATGATTCTAGTTTTTTGCCCTTAATGTTGAAATAAATTCCCTGGAGCACCCATCTTTGCAGATACTTCAAAGCCAGTCTTCCAGTGACTAGGGATGAGTCTCATTAGGGTGAGAGGGGGCTGTGGCCCTGTTTGGGATCAAGGCTGCTTATTTCCAAGTGGAGGGTTCAGTCAAGGATGACAGCTTGGTGCTGAAAAGACTGCTTGGGCTCATACTTTCAAATGATCCCCCACCCCCATCCAGATTTAAAAGCAAAGTCACAGATCTCTAATCCAAAAAAACATGAAATTGTTGGAGGGGTGCCTGGCTGGCTTGATTGGTGGAGCATGCAACTCTTGATCTCAGGGTTGAAAGTTCAAGTCCTATGCTGGGTATAGCGATTCCTTAAAAATCTTTCAAATTTTTTGAATTTAAGATTCCTTAAAAATCTTTCAATTTCAAAAATGAAATTGTTGGAAATAGAGTAGATGGCCAAGAGACCTGCCTATTTGGCCTCATCTTCCCAGTGTTTCTCGTTAAAAACCCCCAAATGCAGAGCACTTTGAAAGGTGTCCCTACTCCACCCCTGCCATTTTTCAGATGGGAAAAGATAGAGGTTCCAAAAGCAAGCAATCCCCTAAGATCGTCCAGCAGGGCTGAGATGGGCAGCGCCCAGGCCTTACTTCATACGGTGCATTTTCCTTTGCTGCTGACCTGAGCTGAGGGGCTGCAGACAGGACCCGTCTTCCCAGGTGGGCTTGTCCAGGCCCTTGAGGAGGCTTGAGGAAAATGACTATCATTCTTGGAAGGTGAGTAAGTAGCTGAGGCCTCAAATTCATGGCCTCCATTGCAAGGCACGGACCTTCCTTGACCACAGGCCCACACAGGCTCTGCAGGAAGGTCCAGGCAGGGAAATGCCGAGGGATGGCCAGTCAGGAAGGGGCCCTGAGGTCAGCTCGGTGGCCTGCCATTGAGCGGGTGGGGGCTGTCACTGGAAAGCCCCTTTTTCAGCCCATACCTTATATGTCCAGTTCCAAACTCACTCAGCAACTCCACAGGGCCAACTCTGGCTAAAGGTAGAGCTACTTCCCACCTTCCACTAAGGAGGCCTGGTTCAGGGCACAGATTCAAATCCCAGCACTTCCAGTGTATGTGCCTTATTTTTCTCATCTGTAAAACGGTCCTAGTAAATGAGTTGGTATCTATAAAGTTTTTACAAGGGTGCCTGGCATACAAAGCTGCATAAGTATTAGCTCTACTGTATAGATTGTGGCCAGACTGAAAGGGCCAGTTCCTGCTCCTTTATCTCCACACCCACAGCCTGAGTGGAAACTGCACTTCCCACCTGGAGAGAGACATTCCCTGTCTGCACAAAGTAGTGAGGACAGCCGTGATTTCCCTGCAAGCCTTTCCCCACATGCCCAGGAGAGGGCACTATTCATCAGTGCCACAGAGTGTTCTATTGCCTTCCACAGTGCCTTCCACTCTGGCGACTGAGGGCAAGGTCTACCGGAAGGGAATCTGAGGGCGGAGCAGTCTCCTTGACTGGCATGCACCTTGCACGGGAGTCTGCTGTGTGCCAGGAAGTGCCTTGGACATTTTGGTGCCGGCAGTGGAGGCGGTGACGGCGGCAGTCAATATTGGGCAATGACTGGCCATACCCTTCACGTGGGTGGAGTCAGTTACCTACATTCTTCCACCAACAGCCATGACAGGTGTTATGCTTTCTTTTTTAAGAGGAAATTGAGAGTAAAGAGTAAAGGCCATATGTAGACAATAAATGACAGAGTTTTGGGGTCCAGGTTTCCTTGATTCCCAGGTATGAGCTCTTTTTATTATTAAGAATAAAAACTCTAGGGGCACCTGCCTGGCTCAGTTGGTGGAACTTGCAACTTAAAAAAAAATTTTTTTTTAAATGCTTTTATCTTTGAGAAAGAGAAAGAGAGAGGGAGACACAGAATCCAAAGCAGGCTCCAGGCTCTGAGCTGTCAGCACAGAGCCCAGTGAGGGCCCTAACTCATGAATTGGGAGAGCATGACCTGAACTAAAATCAGACCCTTAACCAGCTGAGACACCCAGGCACCCCTGGAGCTTGCAACTTTTGATCTTGGGGTTGTAAGTTGAGGCCCTGTGTTGGATGTAGAGATTACTTAGAAATAAAGTCTTTTTTTAAATGTTGATTTATTTTGAGAGAGAGCTCACAGGCAAGCTGGGAAGGAGCGGAGTGAGAAGGAGAGAGAATCCCAAGCAGGCTCCATGCTGCCAGCACAGAGCCCAATGCAAGGCTCAATCTCAAGAACTGTGAGATCATGAACTGAGTGGAAGTGAAGAGTCCAGTGCCTAACTGACTGAACCACCCAGGTACCTTTTAAATCTTAATTTAAAAAAAGAATAAAAATTCCAGCTATAATGGAGGTGTGGGTGCAGGCATGTGGTGGGAGAGGGTCCTCATATATGGCAGAAGGTCCCCCATGCAAGGCAGAGCTGATCCTACCTGACCCTGCAACACTGAGGCCCTAACACTGAAAAGCATTTCTTTTTTTTTTTTAATGTTTTATTTATTTCTGAGAGAGAGAGAGAGAGAGAGTGTGAGCAGGGGAGGGTCAGAGAGAGAGGGAGGTACAGAATCTGAAACAGGCTCCAGGCTCTGAGCTGGCAGTCAGCACAGAGCCTGACGCGGGGCTCGAACTCACAAACTGTGAGATCGTGACCTGAGCGGAAGCTGGACACTTAACCGACTAAGCCACCCAGGCGCTCCTGAAAAGCATTTCCAACCACTTCTGGGGTTCCCTTGATTACGTGGCGCATTGCCCCAGGGCTTTTTCATTCATTCACTTAACTATTTACTGAGCATGTGTTCTGTGCCAGGCACTGTTTTACGTGCTGGAGATACAGAAATGCAGAAAATATTCACAGTCCCAGCTTAATACACTGGGGACTCTGGGGAAAATTGTGTGTAGGGCCCACATATCATAGGAGTTGACTGCACTGTTAAATAAAAGATACTCTATCTTCCTGCTGGAACAAGCATGTCTTCACAGCTATGTGGAAGGCCAGGTTTCCCAGATCTCCAGACATCCAGAGTCCTGAGCCACAATGTGGCTGCACGAGCAGAGTCAGCGCCCAGCCTAGGAGCGAAGGTCAATCCACTTTTCTACTCACCTCATGCTCCATCCACACCATGACATTCCTGTGTGTACACCTCAGCCCATGCATCCAAGCATTGTCCATGGATCCCATCAGACAGCCTTCCGTCCCCTGAGCCTAGGAGTATATACCTGGGCTGCCCTCTGGACAGACCTGGGGAGGGCCTGGAGCCATTTGGGTAGAGAGAGGTCCAGATGGCAGGGAGGCAGACCCAGGTACTAGCTGTCACAACTCCTTGGCCTCAGAGCAGGGCTTTTTAGAGCACAGTGCAGAGGCCCTTCCTGCCCAGTCAAAAGGTGATCCTATTAACATTCAATGGGAGAAAGACCATAAATAAGATAAATCCGTAAAGGGGCGCCTGGGTGGCTTAGTCGGTTAAGCGTCCGACTTTCGCTTAGGTCATTATCTCGCGGTTCGTGGGTTCGAGCCCCGCGTCGGGCTCTGTGCTGACTGCCAGCTCGGAGCCTGGAGCCTGTTTCAGTCTGTGACTCCCTCTCTCTCTGACCTTCCCCTGCTCACGCTGTCTCTCTCTCTCTCTCTCCTAGAAATAAATAAAACATTTAAAAAAAAAAAAGATAATCCATAAAATACATGGCACAGTGAAAGGTGAAGCTGTAGAAGTTAAAGTTGGGATGGTGTTCAGGAAAGCTGGGGCTGGGGGCAGGGCAGTTCTAGTAGTCGGGGGAGGCCTCACTGAGAAGGGAGCACTTGAGCAAAGAGTGGAAGATACTGGGGAGCAAGTATGCAGGTGTGTTTGGACAAAAGCAGCAAGTGCAATGGCCCTGAGGCAGGAGTGTACTGGGTGGGATTCTGCAGGGAGGCCAGTGTGCCTGGAGCAGAGCAAGAGTGAAAGGGCAGTGGGGAGTGAGGGCAGACGGGTAAGGAGTGTGGTCCAGTGTGCCCAGTTCTGGGCTGCTGCCTATGCCAGGGCTGGAGGTGGAGCCTAAGAGGCCCTGGAAAAAGGCCTGACTCAGCACCCTGGGTTCTCTCCCAGAGCTGGCGAAACCTGATTCCTCCTCTGCTCCATCCGCAGCCACTAAGGAGGCTGCAGCCAGGACCTGTCCAGGCCTGCGGACAGCTGCGGAGCTGGCTGGCAGGAGCTGTGAGATTCTTCTGTGGGGGGGGGGGGGGGGGG
>NW_027528798.1:5465863-5494730 GCF_008692635.1 Crocuta crocuta
CAGAAAGGGTCCCTGAAGTCCGGTGGGGCGGAGTCCTGGGGAAGAGTGAAAGGGCACAGAATGTGTGTGTCACCCGAGGGTGTGACCTCTCCAAGCCTCGGGCCCCTAAGACAGCCCCTCTCTCAAAGGGCTGAGAAGAGGCTGCTGGGAGGTAACACTTGAGAAGCCCACAGCTCTCCGCCTCATGTGCAGTTAGCATTCAGTAAGTGGTCACTGCTGTTATTGTTGCTGCTGCTTGTTATCTGGCCTCCTCCAAGTTAGGCCCAACCCTCAGCTGCCTCAGCATTCCTGTGCCCACTGCCCAGCAAGCTGCAGGGGTGTGGCGGGCCGAGGAGGAATCTGAGAGGGGATGGGTGGGTCAGGAATGCTTGGGCTGGGTTCCATCCATTCTGTGCCCCCTGCCTTCCAGTAAACCAGGGCCAGCTGATAGGGCAGGGCAGGCCTCTGTGGGTCACCGTGGAACCTGACAACCAAGGCATTGTGGGGAGACAGTGCTAAGTGATTACAGGAATTATTATCATTACAGCTCCTGTGAATTAGGCCCTGACCATGGACCAGGCAATATGCTAAAGCTTCACTCCAACTCATAAACAGAGTTATAAATGTCTCTAGGATCTGACCCCTGGGCCTCTGGGCCCTTGCCTCCTACTGGTCTTTTTCTTCACTCACACTGTTATGACTACATCAGTCTCCTATTTGTCCTGAAAAATTCTAGGCTGGCTCCCACCTCAGGCCCTTTGCATTTGCTGTGTCCTCTGCCTGGTATGCTGTTTCCCCAGATATCTCAGGACTCCCTCACCTCCTTCAGACATCATCCAAATATCAACCTGTCAGAGATTCAATCCCTGGTTTACCCAGTTTAGAACTGGCAACCCTGCCCCCTCACCATACCTTATTTTTTCATAGCGTTTATTGTTTCCCTATATATTTTATCTATTGTCCTATTTAGTTTTTCTCCTCCCCATTTCCTTTGAAGGTTAACTGCATTGGGGCAGGGATTTTTGTCCCCTTTCTTTGCTGCTACATCCTCAACCCACAAAATAGTGACAGGAACATAGCAGGCATTCAGTAAATATTTGTTGAATAAAGGTGCTTTGCAATTCTCAAGGCAGGTTTTATAAATTCCTTTCCAGAAATGAGGAAACTGAGGCCCCAGGAGACAGAGCAAGTCACCTGGGGTCATGTACAGATGGTAAGCAGCAGAGCTGAGAGCATCCAGGAACAGCACGTGTGACATCTCATTTAACCCTGATAGCGGTCCCAGGAACGCTTATGATCATCCCATTTTACAGAGGAGCAAACTGAGGGTGGAGAGTGGCATAGGTGAGAGATGAAGCTGGTTCTGTCCTGACCAAGCCATTGTTTCGTGGAATGAGGGCTTCCTGTCTGTGGCGGGATTTGAGACGATTTTCACCGATATACCAGGCAGGTATGGAAGTATTAAATGATCCTAACTCACACAGAGGGAAACTCACTCTATTTTCAATTTTCTTGCAATCCTGATTGCATCAAGAAAAGAGTCCTCCTTTTTTTGTGCTTAGCAAGTCTAATGACTTAAGACTTAACAGTTCTCTCTCTTAACCACAGAAAGAAGGCTTAGGGGCGCCTGGGTGGCTCAGTCGGTTGAGTGTCTGACTTCGGCTCATGTCATGATCTCATGGTTCGAGCCCTACATCGGGCTCTGTGCTGACAGCTCAGAGCCTGGAGTGTGCTTCAGATTCTGTGTCTCTGTCTCTCTCTTCTCACCTCAGCTTTCCCTCTCTCTCTCACTCCTTCTCTCTCTCTCAAAAATAAACATTAAAAAAATTTTTTAGAAGGCCTAGAATTTAACAGCATTGCTCTGTCGTCATTATATTTATATTTACTTTCTGGTTACAGCAAATGATGGTGGTTTTCCGTTTATACTATCGTTAGTGTTTTTGCATTTAAAAATAGATTTCCTTGGGGTGCCTGGGTGGCTCATTCAGTTAGGCCACTGACCTCAGCTCAGGTCACAATCGTGAATTCGAGCATCACATCAGACTCGATGCTAATGGTGCAGAGTCTGCTTGAGGTTCTCACTCTCCCTCTGCCTCTTCTGCATTCTCTCTCTTTCTCTCTCAAAATAGATAAATAAACTTTAAAATAAAATCATGAAATAAAATGTATTTTCTTGGGGCACTTGGCTGGCTAAGTTAGAAGAGCACACAGTGACTCTTGATCTTGGGGTTGTGAGTTTGAGCCCTGTGCTGGGTGTAGACATTACTTAAATAAACTTTAAAATAAAATACATTTTATAAATAAATAAATAAATATTTCCTTAAGTTTTAAATAGTGAATCCATTTAAGGGTGCCTATGTGGCTCGGTCAGTTAAGCATCTGACCCTTAATTTTGGCTCAGGTCATGATCTCATTTGAGCCCCGTTTTGGGCTCTGCACTGACAGTGCAAAGTCTGCTTGGGATCCTCTCTCTCCCTTCCTCTCTCTGCCCCTTCCCTGATCACTTGCACATGCGCGTCAGCAGACTCTCTCTCTCTCTCTCTCAAAATAAATAAACATTTTTAAAATAAATAAATAGTGAATCCACTTAAAGAAATAATATTTAGTAAAGATTAGTGAAGGTAGAACTCAAGGATGCCATAAACAGTGAACATTTCAAAGAAAGAAGCTGTAAAATTAAAATCCATGCTCTACGATTCATGTATTCTTTCAAAGAGTATTCACTGTCTTCGGACGGGGTGGCAATTTACATCCAGAAAGTAAAAGAAAAATTATGTGTGCTAATCTGGGTGTTAAAAGTTGCCTACTTTTCAAGGGAAGTGGAAGGGAACTTTAGGGACTGGAAAAATGCAGGAAAGCTTCCTGAAGGAGGAAGCCCTTTGAGTCAGCTTTAAAGGATATATAGGAGTTAGATAAGGGCTGAAAGAAAGAAGAGTCCCCTGCTTTCACTTACCATCAAAGTGCTGTCTGTAAGGTAAGAAAACTGAGGCCCAGAGAGTAGCTACAGCAAGTGAATAGGGAGCCCAGTCTAGCTCAAGTCTTGAGGGAACCCAATGAAGTAGAAAATAAACCAAGCCAAGGCAGGGGAGGTGGGACCACGGTGGCAGGGAAAACAGGGACAACGAGAACCAGGGTGGCAGTGGGGGTGGGAAGGAGAGGACAAGAGAAGAAGTTTTGGGGCGCCTGGGTGGCTCAGTCGGTTGAGCGGCCAACTTCAGCTCAGGTCATGATCTCACAGCCCGTGGGTTCGAGCCCCGCATCGGGCTCTGTGCTAAGAGCTAGCTCAGAGCCTGGAGACTGCTTCGGATTCTGTGTCTCCCTCTCTCTCTGACCCTCCCCTGCTCTCTGTCTCTCAAAATAAAATAAAGACATTAAAAAAATTTTAAGAGAAGTTTTGGGCTTGAGACAGTAAGGAGCCGCAGTGGGCTTTGGAAAAAAGGAAAGGCCCCTAAGAACAGCAAACAGGTAGGCAGAGTGCCTAAGAGCATGAGCTCTGTAGCCCCACTGCCTGGGTTCATGTCACTCTGTCATTCGTGACAAATTCTCAATCTCTCTACTCATTAAGAAGGGGATAACAAGGGTACATTCCCACAAGGTTGCTATAACAAGCAAATAAATTAATGCATGTAACAAACTTAGAATAACACTTAGCTTATAGCAAGTCCTCAATAAGTATTAATCCTTATAGTTATTATGATTATTACTAACTATGGGGTGGACTGGAAAAAAAAAGAAGAGGTTGGAGTCAGGATGCTGATCAAGGGGTGCCTGGGGGGCTCAGTCAACTTAGTGTCTGGCTCTTGATTTCAGCTCATGTCATGATCTATCAGTTCGTAAGTTTAGGCCCCACATTGGGTCTGAGCTGACAGTGCAGAGCCTGCCTGGGATTCTCTCTCTCCCTCTCTATGCCCCTCCCTCTCTCTCTCAAATAACTAAACTTAAAAAAATGTATTGCGGTGTCTGGGTGGCTCAGATGGTTAAGCGTCCAACTTCAGCTCAGGTTGTGATCTCATGGTTCGTGAGTTCGAGCCGTGTGTTGGTCTCTGGGCTGTGAGCACAGAGCCCAGTTTGGATCCTCTGTCTCCCTCTCCCTCTCCCTCCCTCTCAAAAATAAATAAACGTTTTTTAATGTATTTTTAAAAAAAGGATGCTGATTGGGGTGCCTGGGTGGCTCAGTTGGTTAAGCGTCCGACTTCGGCTCAGGTCATGATCTCATGGTTCTTGGGTTCGAGCCCTGTGTCGGGCTCTATGCTGACAGCCAGCTCAGAGCCTGGAGCCTGCTTCAGATTCTGTGTCTCCATCTCTCTCTGACCCTCCCCCGCATGTGCTCTCTCTATCTCTCAAAAATAATAAACATTAAAAAATTAAAAAGGTATGCTGATTAAAAGGCTGCCACTTCTCTGCCTCAGTTTCCCAACAGAATCACCTGTTTTCTGGGGGTTCTCCTTTCCTGCTCCATGAGGTGTGGGAGCCCATGGAGTACTGGAAAGAACAACTACTAGGACTTGGTGCCTGCCTCATCATTCAGCAAATATTTATTGAGCCCCTACTGAGTGCCAGGCCCTGAGGATATATGGAAAAACAAGAAAGCCCCACCCCATGCTTCCTTCATAAAGCTCCATACCGAGGGAGGAGACCTGGAGGAACCTGGCCTGACCTGGTATGGAGTCAGGGAGGGCTTCCCAGAAGAGAAGACACCAAGCTGAGACCTGAGGGCTGTGTAGAAGTTTGTCAGGAGCTAGAGAATATCAGGAGAAACAGCATGTGCTCAGCAGGCAGAGGGGCATGACTAAACTGGCACTCTAGAATGATTCCTCTAGCATGTGTCCTACATATACTTGGATATATGCAAAATTCCAGATGTTCAAGGCCATTCAACGTGGTTGTTGGTTTGTCTATAAGAGCAAAATATTGGTAACATCCCTCAGACTCTGCCACATTCTCGGCTTGGGATGGATATTCTGCAACTGAAAGCAAAGAAAGAGGAAGCTCTTTATGCACTGATATGGAAAGATCTCTAAGGTATCTCCCACGTGAGAAAGCAAGTTAGAGCACAATGTGTAAAGTGTGCCATTTTTTGTTAAAAAAGAAGGAAAAGTGAGACTATGAATTTTTAAATTATTATTATTAATATTTTCTATCTAAACATGCAGAGAGAAACCCTAGAATAGAATAGAATAGCCATCAATAGAATTTTTTGTGATGATGGGAATGGTTTGTATTTGTGCTGACCAACACTGTAGCCACTAGCCACACATGTCACTTGAACTATAGCCAGTGTGACTGAGGAACTGAATGTTTTTTCATTTAATTTACCTTATTATTAAGTTTAAACCTGAATAGCCACATGCGGAGGGATGCCTGGCTGGCTCAGTCAGAAGAGCATGCAACTCTTGATCTTGAGGTCATGAGTATGAGCCCCACATTGGGTATAGAGATTACTTAAAAATAAGAAAATAGATAAACTTTATTTATTTTNAACTGACTGAGCCATCCAGGCAGCCTAGATAAACTTTAAATAGTCTATTCACTCACACAGAAAACATTGCTGTGACCCAAGTAGGGGTGATGATGAGTGGGACAAGACTGGTGGTAAGGAGTAGACAGAAGTGGGTAGATTTAGGGATATTTGGGAGGATTGGATGGCTGATCAGTGAGTGAAAGGATGGAGTTACAGGGGCACCAGTTTGGTCAGTCAGTAGAGCATGTGATTCTTGATCTTAGGATTGTGCGTTGGAGCCCCATATGGGGGGGTAGATTTTACTCAAAAAAAAAAAAAAAAAAAAAAGAGGGCCGCCTGTGTGGCTCAGTCAGTTAAGCATCTGGCGTTGGCCCAGGTCATGATCTCACGGTGTGTGGGTTCAAGTCCCATGTTGGACTCTATGCTGACAGCTCAGAGTCTGGAGCCTGTTTTGGATTTTGCCTCTCTGCCCCTCCCATGCTTGTGTTCTGTCTCTCTTTGTCTCTCAAAAATAAATAAAAATGTTGGAAAAAAAAGGTAAAAAGGAAGGTGTTACAGACTAGATGTTCAAGTTTCTGGTCTAGGCAACTGGTTGATAATGATGACATTTTCTGAAATTAAGAAGAAAATTACAGGAACAGGTTGGAGAAAGGCAATGATGACTTTGGTTTTGGACATGTCTGTATTTTTAACATTTTGAGGTGCCTCTGGGACATGTCAGTGCAGATGCTCGGATGCAGTACGGTCATATGAGAATCGGGCTGTGGGGAGAGCCTGGGCTGCATGCAGGCGGGGACCTGGGAAGGGAGGGGCATTGGTATGAGCTTCCCACAGCCTCCGTCCCGCTAGAGTTGGAAGAAGGAAGTGGCCACCACTTAGAGAGGAAGGAAGAGGAAGAGTAAAGGAGAAGTGGGGAGCCCCTTCAAGTCCTTTATGTCATAATTTTCATTTCTGTGGAGTGGTTTCCTAGGGAGAGAAGGAAAAGCTGAGGGGCAAGACCCAAGTACAGGGCATGAAGGAGAGACAGAGCTTCATGGACCCTGCTGTATCATCGTGTGAGTTGCCAGGCAGTTGGGAGGCGGAGGCAATAAGAGGAACAAGGTACCCTGTCTACCCCTGTGCTTCCTGGCAGGCCCAGTGGTAAGAAAGCGTGGGGATGGGGGAAGTAGAATGTCACCGGGCCAACCCCAATACTGAAGATCTAAGAGAGCACCTCCAAGTTGGATGACCCCATGTATCAATGAGCCCTAACCCTAACCCTAACCCTAACCCTAACCCTAACCCTTTCATAGGAAAGCTTCAACAAGAGCAGCTGAAAAACTGAAAAACAAGTGGCCAATGAGAACTTCAAAAGGAAATGATAATAAGTAAAGGTATGATAATAATAATAACCCCCTTGTCTCAAGAGCTTAAGAAAACATGTAAAAAAAGCCAAGCAGTCTGCAGAGTACTTTCTTTTTTCTTTTAACCCGTTCCAATCAGGTGGCCAGAGCAATCTAATCTTAAGGTATAGACCCAATAACATTCATTGTGCAATATGAGAAGGATATTATGACCCCCATTTGACAGGTAAGAAAATGGGGAGGGGCATCTGGCTAGCACAGTTGGTTGAGCATCTGACTCTTGATTTTGGCTCAGGTCATGATCCCAGGGTCATAAGATCGAGCCCCTTGTCAGGCTCCACGTTATGTATGAAGCCTGCTTAAGATTCCCTCTCTGTCTCTCTCTCTCTCTCTCTCTGTGTGTCTCTCTCTCTCTTTCCCTCCCTTTGCCCCTCCCCCACTCATGCTCTCTCTAGAAAAGTAAATACAGGGGTACCTGGATAGATGTCAGCTGAGCTTCCAGTTTCAGCTTAGGTCATGATCTTGCAGTTCGTGAGTCCAAGTCCCACATCGGGCTCTCTGCTGTCAGCACAGAGCCTGCTTCAGATCCTCTGTCCCCCTCTCTCTGCCCCTCCCTTGCTTATGCTCTCTCTCTTTAAAATAAGTAAACATTTAATAAATAAATATAAAAAAATAAATACAGTAAAACCTTGTATTGGGAGTAACTTGTTCTGTGAGTGTTCTGCAAGAACAGCAAACATTTCTAATAAATTTTAACTTGACAAATGAGCGATGTCTTTTTTTTTTAATGTTTTATTTATTTCTGAGAGAGAGAGAGAGAGGGACAGTGTGAGCAGGGGAGAGTCAGAGAGAGAGGGAGATACAGAATCTGAAACAGGCTCCAGGATCTGAGCTAGCTGTCAGCACAGAGCCTAACGCAGAGCTCAAACCCACAAACCGTGAGATCATGACCTGAGCCAAAGTCAGACGCTTAACCGACTGAGCCACCCAGGCGCCCCAAGCAATGTCTTGCAATAAGTAGTACGTGATACTGAACATCACAGGATCACAATTGAGCCAATGGTTCTTCTCTCTTTCTCTGTGGGACTGTGGGTGATTGTCTCCCATGCTCCAATGCTCTGTCTCAGCCACAGTGTTGGGCAGAAGTCAGTGATTTTTCAGAACATTGGAAGGTGCCTACAACTGGCACTATTGTATTTTTTGTCACTTCAAAGCACCTATCTATGGACAGTCCTTTGCATTTCCAAACAAGAGTAAGCTTAGGAATGTTTTGCTTCATTCTAGGTTAGGCTGCCTGCAAATATAGATACTTTCCTCTACTGCCCTGTTGCCAGTTACATTATACAGTACATGACAAGAGTTTATTAATACTGTTCGATAGTCAACATGCATGTGAGTATATACAGTGGTCCCCGTGCAGAAGCAGATTCCACTGAGCCAAGAGATAGCAGTGATTACATTAGTGATAGTGAAAGTCTGTCCTATACAATAACCCTCCTCTATCTTGTCTCTCTCACACCAGCCATAAAGGTTTTCAAAGGTAAGTGCAGGTTCATCTGTTTATTTTTTTTATATCTTGTATTTTCTTTATTATTTTGTATTATATTACAGTATTGTAATCATATATGATTTTTTTTTTTTGGATTGTGGAATGAATCATCTGAGTTTCCATTATTTCTCATTGGTAAATTTGCTTTGATATACAAGTGCTTTGGATTACAAGCATGTTTCTGGAACAAATTATGCTCATAAACCAAGGTTTTCTGTAAATAAAAATTAAAAAAGAAACACACCTACATAAAAAAATAAAATAAGAATAAAAAATCTTTTTTTTTAAATTTATTATTATTTTCAAGGAGAGAGAGTGAGAGACAGCATGAGCAGGGGAGGGTCAGAGAGAGAGGGAGTCACAGACTGAAACAGGCTCCAGGCTCTGAGCTGGCAGTCAGCACAGAGCCCGACGCGGGGCTCGAACCCACGAACCACGAGATCATGACCTAAGCGAAAGTTGGACGCTTAACCAACTAAGCCACCCAGGCGCCCCAAAAAATCTTTAAAAAACAAGTAGGAAATAAAAAGAAAATGGGGATAAGATAGGTAGGGAAGCAGCTAAGGTTTGAACTCGGGCTTTCCTAACTCCAAGGTCCTCATGCAGTCCACTTCTAGGCCCAACACATCACCCTCCCTTGCCTGCCATTTTCTCCCTCCCGTGATGTTGGCCCTTGGCCAGTGTTCCCCCCTCCTCCTCCTCCTGATACCTCTCCACCCTTCCGTCCCTCCCCTCCCTCCCTCTCCATGTCTCAGTGGAAATGAAGTCAAGATTGTTTTTGGTGGAATGTACTTTATGATCCTTGAGAAATATTTTAAACGTGGATCTCATATATTGTTTCCATTAGGGAAAAAACAATAAAATCAAGTCATTTCATTCTTATACGTCACTCTTTTTTATTTCCCCTAGTAATTCAGTTGACCCGCAATTGAAGAGGAAAAGTTTCCCTAATGCTAATCAACAAGCATATCAGGTTGCGCTTGCTCCTGCTGGCTGGGGTCAGGAGCAAGTTTATTTTTCCAGGGATATTAGACATCTTGACTCATGAGCCACCAGGGAATAACTTCAGGTTTTTCATTTCAAGTGTTTCAGAGGGCTGCTTACAAATGCTCTGCCTGTCCTCTCTCTGCCCACCAGATTTTTTTTTGCCTAAGACAAATACTGTGGTGTTTCAGTTTCACCGCCTCAAGGACTACCCCTCCCCTATCTGTGCCAGAGTGACCTTCTCAGAACATAGATCTCATCATGTCCCTTCTTTGCTTAAACACTTCGGTTCCGTTCCCATGACCTACTAGATGAAGTCCAAGTAGCATGTCATATGAAGTCTTCTCAAAACTGTGGCCTAAATTGACCTTACAGCCTTAAGTCTGTACTGCCCATCCATTACCTCTCCCCAGATACAGGCCCCACAAGCCACACTAGGCAAGTCACTCTTCTGGAACATAAGCTTTCCTATGGCCTCTCTTTTGCTTGTGCTGTTCCCCTACCTGGTAAGTCTTTCCTTCTCACCACATCTGTCCCTGAATCTGATAAGCTCTTACAAGCATTTCCTCTGCAGAGCCTTCCGTATAATCCTAGGAGAGTCTGAATTAGCAGCTCCCTTGACATTTTATTCCTTACACTAGTAAAGCTCATGAGAGTCTAACTCTTTTTTTAAGTAATTTAATTTAATTTTAATTTTTTAAATGTTTATTTGTCTTTGAGAGAGACACACACACAGAATGTGAGCAAGGGAAGGAGACACAGAATTTGAGGCAGGCTCCAGGCTCTGAGAGGTCAGCATGGAGCCCAATGCAGGGCTTGAACCCACGGACCCATGGGATCATGACCTGAGCTGAAGTCAGATGCCTAACTAACTGAGGCACCCAGGCGCCCCTTTAAGTTTTTTAAAGTTTGAGAGAGACACACACACAGAATGTGAGCAAGGGAAGGAGACACAGAATTTGAGGCAGGCTCCAGGCTCTGAGCGGTCAGCACGGAGCCCAACGCAGGGCTTGAACCCACGGACCCATGGGATCATGACCTGAGCTGAAGTCAGATGCCTAACTAACTGAGGCACCCAGGCGCCCCTTTAAGTTTTTTAAAGTTTACTCATTTTGAGAGAGAAAGAGAGAGAAAACAGGAAGGACAGAGAGAGGGGGAGAGAAAGAGTATCCCAAGCAGGCTCTGCACTGTCAGTGCAAAGCCCAACGTGGGGCTCAAATTCACAAACAATGAGATCATGACCTGAGCTGAAACCAAGAGTCTGAGGCTTAACCACCCAGGCGCACCATGAGAGTCTAAGTCTTATGTGTTTTGTGTCCATTTCCTCCTTTATGTCTTGAGCTCACTGATAGCCTCTGCTTTAATATTCCCACCCCACATTCTTTTTTTTTTTTAAGATTTTTACTTATTTTTAAGTAACCTCAATACCCAACACATGGATCACACTTAAAACCCTGGGATAGAGAGTAGCACGTTCCACTGAGTGAGCCAGCCAGGTCCCCCTCCAGCCCACACTCTTACTGCAGCACCACACAATGTACCTGGGACTCAGGGGGTTGCTAAGAAATGCTGAACTGAAAGCCAAGACTGAAAACCTTCTCTGAATCCCATCTTCACATTTCCAGTAAAGGGAGTTAATTAATGGCTAGCCTTTCAACTCTCAATACCATTTTGCCCCTCCTTTAGCCTACAAGTGACTTGGTTCCTTCCATAATGTCACTTCTTCCAGGAAGTCTTCTGGGTTTGAAGTCTCCTTCACATGAGTGTTTCCTTAGCACCTGCATTAGCACTTATCACCCTGAATTATAAATGCCTCTTTACCTGACTATCTCTTCCACTAGTCTGAGGACACCTTGAGGGTAGGGACTGTGGGTACCTAGCAGGGCAGGTACCTGGTGATAGTTAATAATTACAGCACATTTTCAGCATGTCCTGTGTGTCTTGAGCACTTTATTTTTTTTTTTTTTAAAATCATTATATAAATTTTTAAAAATTTATTTCTGAAAGAGAGAGAGACAGCTTGAGCAGAGGAGGGTCAGAGAGAGAGGGAGACACAGAACCTGAAGCAGGCTCCAGGCTCTGAGCTAGCTGTCAGCACAGAGCCTGAAGCGGGACTCAAGCTCACGAACCATGAGATCATGACCTGAGCCGAAGTCGGACACTTAACCGACTGAGCACCCCTTGAGCACTTTATATATACACTTTACACATACTCAAAAAATTTCTTTAAAGTACACTCTACTCCAGGGCACCTGGGCGGCTCAGTCGGTTGAGTATCTTACTTGTGCTCAGGTCATGATCTCTCAGTTCCTGAATTCAAGCCCCATGTTGGGCTCTATGCTGACAGCTGAGAGCCTGGAGACTGCTTCAGATTCTGTGTCTGCCTCTTTCTCTCTGCCCCTCCCCAGCGTGTGCTTTGTCTGTCTGTCTGTCTGTCTCTCTCTCAAAAATAAATTAACATTTGGGGCGGAGGGTCAGAAAGAGAGGGAGACCCAGAATCCAAAGATAGGCTCCAGGCTCTGAGCTAGCTGTCAGTACAGAGCCCGACACGACTCGAACCCGCAAACTGTGAGATCATGACCTGTGCTAAAGTTGAACGCTTAACTGACTGAGCCACCCAGGCGCCCCAAAAATAAATTTACATTAAAAAAATTTTTTTAAATAAAGTACTCTCTACTACTCCCAATGTCGGGCTCAAACTCACCATCCCAAGATCAAGAGTCACCTATTCTACTGACTGAGCCAGCCAGGCGCCCCTGTATACTAACTCATTTAAATGCCAGGACAACCCTGGGAGATGGGTATCATTAGCCCCATTTTCCAGAAAGGCAAACTGAAGCTAGAGAGATTCTAAACTTGCCCAAAGTCACACTGCCAGGAAGTGGAGGAACAAAGATTTTAATCCAGGCCATCTGGCTCCAGTGCATGATATTGCATGATATTAACTGTGTAGTGATGAAGGGAAGTAGGGTTGCTGGTAAGGAGCCTGGCACATCCTGACTTCTGCTCATCTTCTCCCAGGAGACGTAGTTCCATGACAGACTACAGGGAGTTGCCCAAATGCAAGGCCAAGATCTGTACTAATAAAGGGTTCTTGGTGAATTGCATTTTAATAAAGACTTGTTGTTTTCCTCTGCTGGAGAAGCCACCCCGTTTCCTGCTACCCCACAGGGAGGTCCTGGGAATGGCTAATACTGCTTTGCTGACGAATAACCTCTAAAGTAGCTTTAGTAACAAAAGACCTTACAGTACCAGGTCTGCTGCCAGACCTCTTAAAGACAATACCCTCTCTCCTTGCTAGTGGGCACAATATATAGTTCAACCCCCTGAAATATGCACATTATCTTTGACTCAGTAACTCCCCTTGGAAAATTTATCCTAAAGACCTATCCGTACGATTCATCAAAGGTGTATATGTAAAGGAGTTTCTCATAACATTGTTTATTAGAATAAATACTGGAAAACCCCCCAGGTCTACCAGAAAAGGAATTAGTTTAATAAATTATAGGCATTGGGGCGCCTGGGTGGCTCTGTCGTTAAGTGTCTGACTCTTGATTTCAGCTCAGGTCATGATCTCACTGTATAGGAGATTGACCCCTGCATCGGGATATAAGCTGATGGCAGAGAGCCTATTTGGGATTCCCCCCCCACACACACACACACACAGGTGCACATGCTTTCTCTCTCTCAAAATAAATAAATATTAAAAAATAAAGTATAGGCATCTAACAGTGGAAAATGATACAGCCATTAAAATGCTTTTGGGAATCTGTATTTATTGATGTGATAGGCTGCTCACGATCTGCTGTTGAGTAAAACACATGTTACTTTATAGAACAGGTAGAATTAGGTAGTTTATTTCTGAAGAATACATTAAAAATGGTAATAGTACTTGCCTCTGGGGAGAGGAACAGAGTGGCTAGGGGACCAGAGAAGAAGAGTTACTTTTTTTTAAGATTTTTTTTAAGTAATCTCTATACCCAATGTGGGGCTCAGACTTACAACCCCGAGATCAAGAGTTTCATGCTCTACTGACTGAGCCAGCCAGGAATCCCAGAAAGTTACTTTTTCATTTTTGTTATTATTTTTTAAAGTGTGTTTGTTTGTATGTTTATTGTAATCTCTACACCCAACATGGGGCTCAGACTCCTGACCCCAAGATCAAGAGTCACATTCTCCAGCTAGGGTCGCTGATATGGCTATTCTAGTTGCTAAGATACTATATTGAAATTTTTTCATTTAAAATTTTTTTTATGTTTTATTTCTGAGAGAGAGAGAGAGAGACAGCATGAACAGTGGAGGGTCAGAAAGAGAGAGGGAGATAAAGAATCTGAAACAGGCTCCAGGCTCTGAGCTGTCAGCATAGAGCCCGACACGAGGCTCGAACCCACGAACCATGAGATCATGATGTGAGCTGAAGTTGGACGCTTAACCAGCTGAGCCACCCAGACGCCCCTTGAAATTTTTTCATATTAGTTTGTAATCACCTGCTTCCCTAAGGCCCTCAAATGCTCCCCACACCTGCTGCCCGCCCTCAGGTCCCCAAACCTCCCTACCACCCAGTAATCAAAAGGGTAAAGGGCCTGTGGCCCCTGCACTGGTGTTAAGGGCTGGTGTTTGTTATTTTGAGTGGTGCCCGGGTTTACCAGTTGTTAAATATTACTAATGTCATTTTTAGTTATTGCCCTGCTTTGTAAATATCTGGTTGCGTTGTCTGTTTATTCCACCAGACCGAAAGCTCCTTGAGGGAAGGAAGCCACCCCAGCAAAACTCTGGGTACCTGCTAAGTGCCTGATGTGTGTTTACCAAAGGACGGGATGGATGCATGAGTGAATGAATGCAGCCTGAAAAGTTGGAGAGTCACTTTGGAAAATCAGGGGCCCCTCATCTTCCGTCTGGACTCTGGAGTTCCTTTCTGCCGTGGAGACCTTGCTCTTTGCCCAGGTTTTATCACTGTCTGGCCTCCACCCCTGCACAAGGCTTCCTGCCCCTGCCACAGTCGTTCTCAGCTTCACCTTGCTTTCCTATAAAACACAGATGATCACTGAGAACTGCTGGCCCTGAGAGGACCAAGACGGACCCATTCTTTCATGAGCCCACGAGTAGACAACCACATGTGTCCATATACACAGGCAAACACACACATGGACCGAAGGGGGGGCAGTCAGTAAGCTCACTGGCTGTGGGAAGGTGACTAACTGAGCCTGGTTTATCCCGGATTTTCCTCATTTTACTTTTTTGAAGAAGAGAGCAAGTGAGAGAGAGAGAGAGAGAGAACACATGGAGCAGAGGGAGAGAGAATCTTAAGCAGGCTCCATGCTCAGCATGGACAAAGGGCTCAATCCCACGACCCTGGGATTATGACCTGAGCTCAAATGAAGAGTTGGGCACTCTGGGAGCCTCAGTAGCTCAGTTGGTTAAGCGTCTGACTTTGGCTCAGGTCATGATCTCATGGTTTGTGAATTTGAGCCTGCTTTGGATCCTCTGTCCACCCTCCTCTATGCCGCTCCCCTACTTGCTCTCTTCTCTCTCTCTCAAAAATAAATAAACATTAAAAAAAAGAGTTGGGCATTCAACCAACTGAGCTACCAGGTGCCCCTGGACTTTTCTGGTTTTAACACCGAGGGTCCTATACTCCAGGAACATCCACTGTCCCAGGCAAACAGGGATGACTGGTCTGTCTAGCACTGGGTTGGTTGGGTCATTCTTCATGGACAGTGGAGGAGTGATGGCCTTCAGGATGAACTTCTGTGTTGCTGGTGCAAAGCCCAGGACCAGGCACATGGTGGGTTTGTCACAGCTCTGCCACTTACTAGAAATGGAAAATCATTTCACCTTTTGGCATCCTCAAGAGGGGACAGCCTAGTATCTTCCTCAGAGACAAACATGAGTCAATAATACTGGAAGTGCCTGGTACTAGTACCTGGAACATAATGAGAATTACATAAATGAGGACCATTATTATTATTGTTGTTACAATTATGTGTGTACATGGATGAAAGGTTTCTGGATTTTTCCATTTGTGAAACAAAAAACGTAGGAGGTATATGGCTACAAAAGTCACCCCTCTGCTAAGTTTGCTCTTAGCAAGATTCTCCTCCCCACTTAAAAAAGAAAGTAGATTTATTCTGATAAAATTCATAAACCACACAATTCACCCATTTCAAGCATTCGGTTCAGTGGTTTTTAGTGTATTCACAAGGTTGTGCCATCATCAGTGCAGTCTAAATTTAGAACATACACTTCCCTATCTAAAAGAAATCCCATAGCCATCAGCAGTTGCTCCCAATTTCCCTCCTACCCCCAGTCCTGCCCAGCCCGAGGTAACCACTAACCCATTCTCTGTCTCTATAACATGGCCTATTCTGGACATTTCATGAAAGTGGAACCATAAAATATGTGACTTCTTTCTCTGAGCACCATGTTTCCAAGGTCCATCCATGTTGTAATGTGTATCAGACCTTTGTTCCTTTAGATTGCAGATGCCCCGCCCCTCCTTCAACCCATCTCAGATATATCTAGAAAGGGTTAGACACTCAGCACGTCAGAACAAGTTTGAGCCTATGGAGGCAGAGACCAAACAATTTTTTATTTTTGCTCTATCTTGGGGCACCTGGGTGGCTCAGTTGTGTGTTGTGTCTGGCTTCAGCTCAGGTCATGATCCCACGGTTTGTGGGTTTGGGCCCCGCGTCGGGCTCTGTGCTAACAGCTGCTTCAGATTCTGTGTCTCCTTCTCTCTCTGACCCTCCCCTGCTCACGCTGACTCTATCTCTCTCTCTCAAAAATATTTTTGCTCTATTCCTTTTATCTTAGTCATTATGTCTTAAGTTTTCTTTTGCCCTTCCTTATTGCTTTTTAAAATCTTTTTATTTTACTTATTTTTAAAAATGTTTATTTATTTATTTTTGAGAGAGAGGGAGGGGCAGAGAGAAAGGGAGACAGAGAACCCCAAGTAGGGTCCATGCTGTCAGCGAAGAGCCTGATGTGAAGCTCAAAGTCACAAACCATGAGATCATCACCTGGGCTGAAACCAAGAGTTGGTTGCTTAACTGACTGAGCCACCCAGGCGTGCCCCCCTCAGATTTTATTTTATTTTTTAAGTTTTATAATTTTTAAAATGTTTACTTATTTTTGAGAGAGAGACAGAGCACAAGCAGGGAAGGAGCAGAGAGAGAGGAAGACACAGAATCTGAAGCAGGTTTTAGGTTCTGAGCTGTCAGCATAGAGTCTGACACAGGGCTCAAACTCATAATCCATGAGATCATGACCTGAGCCAAAGTCAGGTGCTTAACCCACTGAACCACCCAGGCGCCTGAGATTTTGTTTTTAAGTAATTTCTATTTTCAATATGAAGCTTGAACTTATGACCCCAAGTTCAAGAGTCACATGCTTTATCAACTGAGCCAGCCAGGTGCCCCTTACATTTTATTTGTCTTTTAAAGAGACAATATTTGAAATTTTTTTAGAAGAGTAAATAGGTATTATAAAACATAAAAATATAATGGGTAATTGTGCACTCATCACTCACCCCAAATTTCCCTCTCCACAGAAGTGTCTGTTGGAAGATGAGGATTTGGTATCTTCACAACCTTCCCAGCTTCCTTCTCAAGCAATTCCCATTCTTTTTATCCATTTTTTTAATGTTTATTTTTCAGAGAAAGAGAGACAGAGTGTAAGCAGGGGAGGGGCAGAGAGAGAGGGAGACACAGAATCTGAAGCAGCTCCAGGCTTTGAGCTGTCAGCACAGAGCCCAATGCGGGGCTCGAACCCACAGCCTATGAGATCATGACCTGAGCCAAAGCTGGATGCCCAACCGACTGAGCCACCCAGGTGCCCTGACCCAATTTTTAATAGTTACGTATTATTCATAATACTTAAATTTAGTTCTATGACTATAATTAAGTCTTTCGTGCTTTGTCTGGAGGTTGAACCTAATCGCTTCTCGGCCTTTTGGCTAAGATCAAGTGGAGGTTGAACCTAAAAACTGAAAAGCAAAAGACAACATCACCATTCCATAAATGTCACTCACTTAAGAACCCCTGGCCCCCAAGAGAAGGAAACATGAACCTGGCCAGTGACCCAATATCCTATCTCAAGAAGCTCAAAGCCATAGTTTTTATTATTTTCATTTTTATTTATTTTTTAATGTTTATTTTGTTAAATGTTTATTTTTGAAAGAATGTGAGTGGGGGAGGGGCAGAGAGAGAGCGGGGGACAGAGGATTTGAAGCGGTGATTTGTGCTGACAGCAGAGAGCCCTATGCAGGGCTCGAACTCGCAAACTGGGAGATCATGACCTGAGCCGAAGTTAGATGCTTATCTGGCTGAGCCACCCAGGCACCCCAAAGTCATAGTTTTTAGAGGCAGAAGAAAATGAAAGAATCTTTCCAGGCCAACTGAGTCATCTTAGAGACAAGATTTCATTGACAGAGCCTGGAGGGTGGCTTTGTCAAAAGTGAAGGTAAGAGTAGGAGGGGCTTGGGGCGCCTGGGTGGCTCAGTCAGTTAAGCATCTGACTTCAGCTCAGGTCATGATCTCACTGTCTGTGAGTTGGAGCCCCATGTCCAGCTCTGTGCTGACAGCTCAGAGCCTGGATCCTGCGTCAGATTCTGTGTCATCCTCTCTCTGCCCCTTCCCCACTCATGCTCTTTCTTTCTTTCTCAATAATAAATAAACACTAAAAAAAAAAAGAAAGAAAGAGTAGGAGGGGCTTTCTCTCTTCATCCCCTGTGGATAGTGTCCTTGGCTCTGAGAGGAGACGTGAGGCCTTTTCTGCTGGAAGGTGGGAGACAGGAAGCACAGGTCTGTGAGGCTGGCCTGGACAGCAATTCTGCCGCACCTTATCTGTCATTCCTGAGTTACCGGATACAAAGACATCGGTGCAAAGAGAGGGCACCCAGCCAGCTATGGAGCTCCTCCTCTTTCAGCAGGCGTGGGAGAGAGTGAGAGGCTGGAGGGAGCCCACGGCCCATAGACTGCACTGCGGGAAACCCTGAGCATAGTGAAAGGTGGAAACTGAAATAGTTAACGTTCCTTTAGCACTTCCTGTTGGCCACATGTACTTAGGTTATTTCACCCAGTTCTCACGACTACTCAACCAGGTAGGTGCTGCTGGTATCCCCGTTTGTACAGATGAGAAAATTGTGGACCAAAGAGAGTTTAACTGACTCCTTTAAAGGCTTATAACTAACTGGTAGAAGAGCAGAATTCAGGTTCAGGCAGTAAGCACCTATCCATGCCACTTCCATGCTGGGAACCATTTTGTCATACTGGTGTTAGAGCTGGAGCACCAGCCTGAAGCCTACCTCTGCTGTGACCTGGCTGTTCATCTCTCTAGGCCTCAGTCACCTTGTCTGGAAAATGGATATAAGACGTTCTGCTCTGCTCTATAGGTAGCTTGGAGAACCACATGACCCCCTCCCCCCCCTCCAAGGACCACCCTCTGGTTTCAGCTCTCATCATCTCCCCCACCCTACCCCTTGATGTACGGAAGCTCCAGCCTGGCTGAACAGTCACCATTCAAGATATGCGCTCACCACCTTCTCTTGGCTGCTCCAGGTCCTGACTTTCAGGTCAACTTGACAGATCAATCCTTGCTCAATTAAGCAAGGTTTGCCTCTCAGTTAAAATGGTACCTATAAATAGAAGCCTGCCCTGACCTTAGCAGTGTAGATGGAGATTAAGAGGCTTTGGAGGCCAATGGCCCTGGGTTCAAATTCCAGTTCTAGCACTTCTACCATGTAAGCCTGCACAAATCTTGTTGCTACTCTGAATGTATGCTTCTAAATCGGTGAAATGGATACAGTGGTAGAGCCCAAAGGGATGTGGTGTGAGGACCAGTGAGGGAAGGCATATAGAGTGTGCTGAGCTCCAAAACATGGTCACTATCTTTTTTATCATACCATATATTGCAGTTGCGGGCATTTAGCACAATGCCTGGTACATAGTTAGCATTCAGTAAACATTTAATAAACAAACGGGTGATGTTTACCTGTCTGCATCCCTCATTACCTCTGAGCTTCTTAAGGGCAGAGCACATTTAAAAAAAAAATTATTATTATGTTATCATCTCAGCTTAAGTTTAAAAGAAATGACAAAAGATCAAAAGTGATGCCTCGCTACTGTACAGATCAGTTGGCCTGCCCTTGTAGCACAGCTCAGGTCATTCTCTCCAGAGGAAGAAAGGTCCGGCCCCCCTAACCCCTGCAGGAAGGGCCTGTCCCGTCTCATACCACATCTGCACTGAGTCTGAAGTCTTGTGTTTTAAGCATGACAATAATACAAAAGAGATTCTGTTTTCATGGCCACCCACTGCAGCCGGCCCTAAAATGGCCCAGTGCTCACTTCTGCTTTGAGATACATTCTTTGCTTTTCTGGACCTCAGGCTCGATGGTATCACTGCCAGGCTTTCAGCCAGCTGGGCGTACTTCCTCATGCTTGTGAGTAACCTGGAAGGCTGGAACTACTCTCAGAGTCTCATCCACAGAACAGCTGAACAGTGATCTGCCAGAGGATGCCTTCACCATCAATGATAAAGAGGCCCCTAAACGAGACACCTTCATCAGCCTCTAAGACTCCATGGTCCTGAGTGACGGTACGCCTGGGGTGTGATACCAAGAGAATGTTTGTGGGTCCCAGTCCTCCTTGTTTCTTGGGTGTGTGGATCCACTTCAGGTGACAGAAATGAGAACCCACAGAAGCACCAATCACTTGGCAATCAGGTGTCTTACAGTCTCCTGCCCTGTCACTGAAAGCAGTGGTTTCCGTGGGGCACACAAAGGTAAAGTCAAGAGGGTAAAAGAAGAACATGATGTATTTTCCTTTGTAGTCAGATAGACTGATGTCTTTGAACTGGCCATCTGGCATAACAGTCATGGCTTTGAGGTTGGGGGCAGGATGCCCAAGTTTGGCATTTCCTCAAGACATCTTGCTATCAGCAGCTGTGAGACAGAACACGCCGAACACCAGTCAGGAAGAAAACACCTTAACTTTTTAAGTAATCTCTATACCACACATGGGGCTTCAACTCACAATCCCAAGATCAAGAGTCGCATGCTCTACCAGCTGAGCCAACCAGGCACCCTGAGGGCAGGAAACATACTTTATTTCTGTGTCCCCAATGCTGAGCAGAGTACCTGGCACAAGGGAGTGCTTAGTAAATGTTTGTTGTTTCCCCTAATGAGCTGTGGATCGGACAGCCATCACCTAACGTGCTAAAAGCACAAAGTAAAAGGCTGATGGGGAACTTGATAATGGGGGACCAGGTAACACTAGCTGAATCTTAGTATTCTAACAGAGCCAACCAGACAATTTCTTGCTTCCAGATATGATGTTGTGGGAAATACTCAGTACCACATCTGAAATATTTTGCCTAAAAAATTGAATGTGAATCAAATCAAGCCTCTAGATCTGAGGACCAGTTTGTGTGACATATAAGATAAAGGGACACGTTACATGACATGGCGAGGATGCATTTGACCAAATATAAAACATTGGATATCCAGTAGGACAAATAATCCAACGTCTTAAAAAAGAAAAAAAAAAACTTAAAAAAATTATATCAAAGTAGAATGGGATTATATCAAATTAGAAAAAAGAAGATCTGTTTATTATCTTGATGGTGTTGATGGCTTCACAGTATATACATATGCCAAAACTCATCGAATTGGATACTTTAAATATGTGCAGCCATGTTTCAAAAAGCTAAACAAAAAGGGGTGGGGAGACTCTTAGAGAGACTTAAGGGACTATGACTCTTGCCAGGATCCTGATTCAAATGAACTAATTGTAAGAAGATAATTATTTTTAATGTTTGTTTATTTTTGAGAGAGAGAGATAGAGTTCAAGCAGGGGAGGGGCAGAGAGAGACGGAAACATAGAATCTGAAAAAGGCTCCAGGCTCTGAGCTGTCAGCACAGAGCCCAACTCAGGGCTTGAACCCACAAACCATGAGATCATGACCTGAGCCGAAGTCAGACGCTTAACCAACTGAGCCACCCAGGTGCCCTGTGTAAAAAAAGATACTTTTAAAAATACAGCCTATGGGGCTCCTGGGTGGCTCAGTCGGTTAAGCATCTGACTTCGGCTCAGGTCATGATCTCACGGTTCGTGGGTTTGAGCCCTGCTTCGGGCTCTGTGCTGACAGCTAGCTCAGAGCCTGGAGCCTGCTTCAGATTCTGTGTCTCCCTCTCTCTATGACCGTCCCCTGCTCACGCTGTCTCTCTCTCTCTCTCAGAAATAAATAAAAACATTAAAAACATTTTTTAAAAATATGGTCTAGCCATTGGATGACATTGAGGAATTATTGTGAATTTTATTAGGCACCATTACATTATAGGATGATGGTCATGTTTTTAAAATATCTTTCTCAGAGATGTAGGCTCAAATATTTATAGAGGAAATGACATGTTATCTGGGATTTAAAGTATTCTGCAAAAATAAAAATTTAAAAGCAGAGGTAGGGGCGCCTGGGTGGCTTCGTCGGTGAAGTGTACGACTCTTGGTTTTGGCTCAGGTCATGATCTCACAGGTCATGAGTTCGAGTCCCACACCTGGGTCCACGCTGACAGCACAGGAGCCTGCTTGCGATGCTCTCTCTCCCCTCTCTCTCTGCCTTCCTCTGCATGTGCTCTCTCTCTCAAAATATATAAATAAACTTAAAAAATAAAATGCAGAGGTACACTTCTGTTAGAATGGCCAAATGACTGGGGCGTCTGGGTCAGACGGTTGAGCTCAGTCAGTTGAGCATCCGACTTTGGCTCAGGTCATGATCCCATGGCTCGTGGGTTCAAGCCCCGTGTAGGGCTCTGTGCTGACAGCTCAGAGCCTGGAGGCTGCTTCGGATTCTGTGTCTCCCTCTCTCTTTGTCCCTCTCCAACCCATGCTCTGTTTCTCTCTGTGTCAATAATAAATAAACGTTAAAAAAAAAGAATGGCTACATGACAACACCACATGCTGGTGTCACGGTAGAGCAGCAGAGTTCACCCTGCTGGTGGGAGACAAAACGGTAAGGCACTTTGAGAGCCAGTTTGACAACTTCTTACAAAACTAAACATATTCTTACCATACATTCCAGCAACTGTGCTTCTTGGTATTTACCCAAAGGGCTTGAAAAGTTATATCTACACAAAAACCTGCACATGAATGGTTATAGCAGCTTTATTCATAATTGCCAAAACTTGGAAGCAACTTAAATGTCCTTCAGGGTAAGTAGATAGATAGATTATGGTACATCCAGACAGTAGAATATTATTCAGTGCTAAAAAAAATAAATAAAAAGCTATCAAGCCACAAAAAGCCATGGAGAAATCTTAAATGTATATTAATAAAAGAAGCCCCAAAAATAATAAAATTAAATTAAAGGAAGCCAATCTGAAGTCTACAGACTTTATAATTTCAACAGTTTGGGAGGGAAAATTTTTCTCTATCCTTCAAAATTCTAAGCGGTTTAAGAATAAAATTGCCCTGAGTCTGATGAACAGAAGGAAAAAAAGCTTAATTACGTGCACATAGAGGCCCAATCATAAAATTGAGACCCAAAGAAATGATCAAGGCATGCAGCTTTCATGCATTTTTAAATTTTAATTCCGATATAATTGACATACAATGTTATGTTAGTTTCAGGTGTATGACATAGTGATTCAGCAATTCGATACATTACCCAGTGCTCATCCTGGTAAGTGCACTCTTTTTTTTTTTTTTTTTTTTTTTTTTTTTTTCTGGGGGAGAGAGAGAGAGAGACAGCGTGAGCAGGGGAGGGTCAGAGAGAGAGGGAGTCACAGACTGAAACAGGCTCCAGGCTCTGAGCTGGCTGTCAGCACAGAGCCCGACGCAGGGCTCGAACCCACAAACCGCGAGATCATGACCTAAGCGAAAGTCGGACGCTTAACCGACTAAGCCACCCAGGCGCCCCAGTGGCAAGTGCACTCTTAATCCCTTCACATATGTCACCCATCCCCTCTTCCACCTCCCCTCTGGCAACCACTAGTTTGTTCTTTGTAGTTAAGAATCTGGTTTTTCATTTGTGTCTTTTTTTCCTTTGTTCATTTGTCTTGTTTCTTAAATTTCACAGATGAGTGAAATTATAAGGTATTTGTCTTTCTCTGACTTATTCCATTTAGCATTATACCCTCTAGATCCATCCATGTTGTTGCAAATGAAAAGTTTACATTCTTTTTAATGGCTGCATAATATTCTGCTGTGTATATGTATCTCACATCTTTTTTTTAAATATTTTTTAAATGTTTTCTTTATTTCTGAGAGAGAGAGAAAGACAGAGTGAGCAGGGGAGGGTCAGAGAGAGAGGGAGACACAGAAGCCGAAGCAGGCTCCAGGTTCTGAGCTAGCTGTCAGCATAGAGCCCGATGTGGGGCTCGAACCCACGAACCGTGAGATCATGACCTGAGCCAAAGTCAGACGCTTAACCGACTGAGCCACCCAGGCGCCCCTCACATCTTCTTTATCCACTTTTCTATCAATGGACACTTGGAATGCTTCTGTAATTTGGTTATTGTAGATAATGCTGCAATAAACATAGCAGAGCATCTATCATTTTGAATTAATGTTTCATTTTCTTTGGGTAAATACCCAGTATTGGAATTACTGCATCATATGGTGATTCTATTTTTATTTTTACTTTTTAAAATGTTTATTTATTTATTTTGACAGAGAGAGAGAGGGAGAGAGAAAATCTCAAACAGGCTCCATGCTCAGCTGTGAGCCTGATATGGAGCATGATCTCACAATCAGGAGACCAGGAAATCATGACCTGAGGTGAAATCAAGAGTCAGATGCTTAACCAACGGAGCCACCCAAGAGCCCCGATTCTATTTTCAATCCTTTGAGGAACCTCTGTACTGTTTTCTACAGAGCTGTCCCCCCACTAAGTTTATTTAATTTTTTTTTTTTTTTTTTTTGAGAGAGAGAGAGAGAGCACAAGAGGGATAGGGGACTGGAGAGAGAGGGTGACGGACAATCAGAATCAGACTCTCTGCTGACAGCAGAGAACCTGATGCACGGCTCAAACTTGTAAACTGTGAGATCATGACCTGAGCCAAAGTTGAACACTTAACCCACTGAGCCACCCAAGCACCCCTTTTAAAATTTTATTTATTTATTTTAAGCAATCTTTACACCCAACATGGGGCTTGAACACCCAGAGATCAAGAGTTGCAAGCTCTTCTGACTGAAGCGGCCAGGCATCCCCTATGAAGCTTTAATACATTTTAGATGAAGAAATATAATCTGTGAGGAATTGACAGGATAGAGAAAATTTAGGCTGGGAGCTCCAATTAGTAAGAAATTCTAAACAGAATTTGGGCTGGGGTAGTAAATGAGTACAACTAACAAGGTTTATCTGTATAAGCTACCTTGGCCTTCACCTCTCTGTGTCTCCCCCATGGATGTCTATCAACCTCCTGGTACAGGGAGGGTACCTTTCACATGGGAGATTTATTTCCTACTTGCAGGCAGACAAAGGAGGGTCGGAGTGTCTTTTTAAATAATTCAAAATAATCAATATGCCAAAATGGCATTTGGGGGTGGAGAGCTGACTTGTGCCCCCAAACACTTATATGACATTCTGGAAAAGGCAAAATTATGGAGACAGTAAAAAGATCAATGGTTGCCAGAAGTTAGCAGGGAGGCAGGGATGAACAGGCAGGCAGAGTACAGAGGATTTTGTTTGTTTTGTTTTGAGCACAGGTGATTTTTAGGGCAGGGAAGTGACTCTGTGTGACACTATAATGGGGGATACATGTCATTGTACACTTGTTCAAACTCATAGAATTATAATGTAAAGTTTGGGTGATTATAAGTGTCAACATAGGCTCATCAGCTGTAACAAATGTACGACTCGTGGGGGGCTGTTGGGGAAGCTATGGATGTGTGGGGTCAAGGAGTATTTGGGAAATCTCTGTACCTTCGTCAAATCTGCTGTAAACATAACACTGCTGTAGGGGCTCCTCAGTGGCTCAGTTAGTTAAGCATCCAATTTCAGCTCAGATTATGATCTCAGGGTTTGTGAGCTCAAGCCCCACATCGAGTTCTCTGCTGTCAGCATGGAACCTGCTTCATTTCAGATCCTCTGTCCCCTTCTCTCTGTGCTCCTCCCCTTCTCCTTTCTTGTGTTAGTTCTGTCAAAAATAAACAAATATTAGAAAAAATTTTTTTAATTATTTAAAAAATTGCTGTAAAACATAGTCTAATTTTAAAAACAAAGCAGAGGTGAAAGATGAAAGATTTGGTTTCAGAATATTAGAAAATTAGAATATGAAAATTGCAAAAAATAATTATTGGACCTGGATGATAGATATGTGGTGTTTCATTATACTCTACAGGGTACACAGTATATTACCTTCTTTACTTTATGTTTGAAATAAAGATGTTTTTTGCAGACATGAGTGGTTGAGCTGCAAAGGGAGGCACTCCTACCAGTTACCATTATTTTAACAGGAGGCTGATAACTGGATCTCCAATCCCCACCCGCCTCCCATACCCACCCCCTGTGCTGGCCCAGGAGCCCCCAGGACAAAGCCTCCCCTCCCCACAGTGTTGAGCCCTTAATCTGGCAACAATTCCCAGCAATTTCAATTTCCCTGGGATTCCTCTCTAGCCAGCTGGGGATTAAGCTCCTGTCAGAGAGGCTTGGGGAAGGGGTGCCCCTCTCAGTCTGAGTACCAGTATTACCACCCCTTTGCCAGGAGATGAAACGGACTGGGCTGCCTGAGGAATTAATCATTAGCCTCCTGGCTAATCAGTGGCAAGGTCGCTCAGGAAATGAAAGTTCTTCGGAGTCACACCCTGCAATAAGGAAACCGGAAGTTGGCATCCCGGTGTTGGATGCCCAGGAAGCACCAGCGGTAGGGTCTGTCATCCACCTGGAGTGGCTCCAACAAGGCCACTGGTCAACATTTCTTTTCACTGTAGATACCTGAAATTCCACCATTAACAGTGGACTGGCCTTCAGAGACATCTAACTCCAAGATTTTGATTTTTGTTCCCCTGAATTGAGAAGCTAATGAACGCAGTGGACCTTACCACCTTCACTGACAAGGTTGGATACAACCTGTACAAGGTTGGGTACATGGACCTCCCGGAAGCCCATCCACAGACACCATTTTAAGAACCCTGGGCAGAGTTTACTGGCTCCAAAGTTCTCATCCCTTTGAAAGAAGCACACCCAAGTGCCCTCTTTAAAATGCACATGACCCCTGGGATGGTTGAAGACTAACCAGCCTGTTTGAAAGAGTTTTCCAAGTTTCGCCAAAGATAGCATAAGAGATTTTAATGGTGGGGTGGGGAGGCTGCATAGGGGCTCACAATTTTGCCTCGAACTGGGAAGGGAATGTAGTGAGCCAAAAGTGCTAATAGCTAACTTTATAGAGCACTTACAAGAATCTTGTGAATTAAGTGCTGTCAGCATCCCCATTTTATGGATGAGGAAACTGAGACTGGAAAAGATCAAGTGACATGCTATGCAGCTAGTGGCAGAGGGAGAATTGGAGGCCGCCATCACCCTGAGATCAAAGACCATCAGCAGCATAGCCCAACATCCTCACAATGAGGCATCCTTTTTAAAAAAAATTTTTAATGTTTTATTTATTTTTGAGAGAGAGAGAGAGACACTGTGAGCAAGGGAGGGTCAGAGAGAGAGGGAGATACAGAATCTGAAACAGGCTCCAGGCTCTGAGCTAGCTGTCAGCACAGAGCCCGAAGCAGGGCTCGAACCCATGAACCGTGAGATCATGACCTGAGCCGAAGTTGGATACTTAACCGACTGAGCCACCCAGGTGCCCCGAGGCATCCTTTTTTGATGGAAGAGCAAACAGGCAATTCACGGAGGGCCACAGTCACTCAGTGCTCCACTTCCAACCCCCACATGTCCTCTCCTCACTCCAGACAGCTGAGAGCAGACAGGGCTTCATGACTGCTCCCTGGAACTTGAAGGACTTGCTGAGATGTCTGAAGAGAGCATCATGCTGACCTGTCTTCACTGCCCCTAACTGTTTTCTAAAATCCTTTTTATTGAATTATTAGAGTATAATGGAAGAGTCGATTCAGAGTTACAAGGCCAGGGCCTGCTGGGTGGAGAAAAGCAAAGCCCTAAAGCCTCTCTGGGCCAAGCAATGGTATAAAATATGTATTTTTACATAACTGGGAGAAAAAAAATAAACGGACAAGCCGTCCCATGGGGGTAACGCCTCTTTCCGTATTTCCATTATCTTGTTTAATGCACAGTCGGGCAGGAGCCTCAGTGGGAAAGGAAATACTGGAGCCTTTTCCTTAGAGCCTCCTGGTGGGTTAAGAGGCAAAGAGAGCCAAGATGCAGAAATCCAAATGGGCTGGGCGTGTGCTCAGAAACCCATTACAATTGAGGGGACAGGTGGGGATAACCATTACAGCTGAGGGGACAGGTGGGGGAAGGGCACTGGGCTGATTCCAAACAGTGCTGTGGTTTGCATCAACACCTCTCCTGCAGATTGAGAGAGCAGCCTCAGGGAGCTCAGATTCACCCTTAGGTCTGGGTGACGTATTGTAAACAGGGCCTTCCCCATGAGGAAGAGGGATGGGGGTGATCATTTCTAAAGAATAACCACCACACCAAACATTTACTGAGCAGTTGCTACCTGGTGCCAAGTATTCTGTTTTGTGATTTTCCTGCATAACTTCCATCAACCCATTTATACAGATGAGAGCATCGATTTGCCCAAGGTCCTACAGCTGGTGGGTGGCTGACTCCACAGTTTTGTAGTTCTGACCATGCTCAGGAGGGTGAAGGGAAACAGTGTCCTTGTCAGGGCAGCCAAAGCACACAGATGCGGCTGGCCTCTGGCAGTCAGACAGGGAAACTATCTGACCTACCATTTGCATGTCTGTTCCTTTTTTTACTCTAAAATTATTTCACTAAGGACAGAATTCTCTAGAGAAGGCAGTGGTGGCAAGAGTGTGGTGTTAAAAGCCCCAATCTGGGGATCCAGAGATCTAAGGTTCTAGTCTTGACTTTGATGTTGACTTGCTATGGGACATTGAAAGTTATTTGCAGAGGTGCCTGGGTGGCTCAGTGGGTTAAGCGTCCAACTTCGGCTCAAGTCATGATCTTGCAGTTCACGAGCCAGAGTTCTGTGTCAGGCTTTGTGCTGACAGCTCTGATCCTGGAGCTTGCTTTGGATTATGTGTCTCCCCTCCCTGGCTCCCACTCTGTCTCTGTCTCTCTCAAAAATAAATAAACATTTAAAGAAAAGTTATTAGCAAATATCAGGTTTAGATGATTTTTAAAGGATCTCTTCCAGGTCAACATTGAAAGACAGATTGAGGGGCACCTGAGTGGCTCACCTGATTAGTCAGATGTCCGACTCTTGATTTGGGCTCGGGTCATGGTCTCCAGCTTGGTGAGAGCACACTGGGCTATGTGCTTGACAGTTCGGAGCCTGCTTAGGAGTCTCTTCCTCTCTCTCTGCCCCTTCTCCCGCTCACACTCTCGTTCTCTACCTCTCTCAAAATAAATAAACATTAAAAAAAAAAAAAGGACAGATTGAAAAGAAAAGCTCCAGCT
>NW_027528798.1:5494741-5785807 GCF_008692635.1 Crocuta crocuta
GAGGACCTCCCTCACTTCCTACTGGCTTCCCAAACTTTATGCCTCAGTTGCTAGCAAATGAGAATAATAAAAGCTCTTGGGTTGTTTTGGAGATGAGATTAAGTGAGAGGGTCAATGTTAAATGCTTAGCATAGAGCCTGGCACAGTACCTTTCAATGCTCTCACCTATTGTTGCTATTATTATCTTTATCCTTCACATCTGTATAGAGTTTTATGGCGCAGGAAACATTGGTTTTATTTATTTATTTACTTATTCATTCATTCATTCACTCATTCATTCATTCATTCAGTTGAGAGAGGCAGAGACAGCACGAGTTGGGGAGGGGCAGACAGAGGGAGAGAGAGAACATCCCAAGCAGTCTCCGCTCAGTCAGTGCAGAGCCCCACTCGGAGCTGGAACTCACAAAACTGTGAGATCATGACCTGAGCGCAAACCAAGACTTGGTCGCTTAGCCGACCGAGCCACCCAGGCGCCCGTTATTTATTTATTTTCTTTTTTTTTTTAATTTTTTTAAATGTTTTATTTATTTCTAGGAGAGAGAGAGAGAGAGACAGCGTGAGCAGGGGAGGGCCAGAGAGAGAGGGAGACACAGACTCTGAAATAGGCTCCAGGCTCTGAGCTGGCAGTCAGCACAGAGCCCGACGCGGGGCCCGAACCCACGAACCGCGAGATCATGACCTAAGCGAAAGTCGGACGCTTAACCGACTAAGCCACCCAGGCGCCCCTATTTATTTTCATTTATTTATTTTTTTAAGTAGGCTCCATGCCCAATGCTCGCACCCTTGAGATCAAGATGTTCTACCGAGGGAGCCAGCCAGGCGCCCCAAAACTTTGGTCTTATTAATTGGCTGGCAACCTCACAACAACATTGAGAGGATTTTATGATTATTATTCCCATTTGGAAGGTGAAGAAACTGAGACTTCAAAGGTGGGTCCTGCCCAGTGGATTGATTTGTACACTCGCGAACCTGTGGAGACCTGCAGTTAAGAAGACAGGCCAGATAAAGAGAAGAGTCCTTTCTGCCCCCAGGTGTTAGTGAGCCACTGTGCGGATGGGAGGGAGCTGGGTGGGAACAGGAATCTTGGAGTCCCTATTCCCTCCCCAGACTAGCAATCGCCGGCCAGCCGCTCAGCCGGTCGGCTGGAGGCTGCGAGGCGGGATCTGGGGCCGGCCGACCGCCCCCTCCCGCGGAGGAAGCGGAGACCGAGCCCTTGCCGCTCATTGGCTGCGGTTCGCAGGTGTGCCCCAATCAGCGGTGCCGGGGGCGGTGCCTTCCAGGCTCACCTGGCGGCCGCGACGGGGCCCGGCTCAGTGGCGTCGGGAACTGCGGAGCACCTGCGAGTTCGCGGAAGTGCCGCAGTCCTCTAGCCCGGCTCAGCTCCGCGGGACCCAGCCCGACCCGACCTCTGCCCGGCCCGCCATGGGCCCTCCGTCCCGTAGCGTCTCCGCGCTCCTGCTGCTGCTACAGGTACGTCGGGTCCCTTGGCTTTGCTGGGGACGCCTTCCGGCCCCACCATCACGCGCCCCGGCCCCTTCCTCTCTCCTCTCGTCCCCTCTTCTTCCAAGAAAGTTTAGGTCCAGGAATCGCCTGGAAGCTGCGCGGCGCCCCGGGCTCCATGGAGGTGGGAGTGGGAGCGAGTGCGGGTGCAGAGAGCGTGGCTTTGCCCACTCCCTCGCGCAAATACCGGAGGTGGAGGGCGAGCCTCGCTGCGGGGTCTGGGGACTCCGAGCTGGCGGCGGTACAGGCTAGGGGCGGGCAGTGGGGAGCGTGCAGCAGGGTGGGGGCTGGGGTACAGAAAAGGGGGGTCCTGCTGCAAGTCAGGGGGAGCCAGGAGTAGTGGAGACGACCCCTGAGGTAAGGAAAGGGAAACCAATCGAAACAAAGGCACCTGCCTGTAAAGAAAGGGTAGTAAACGGGTATGGGGGCGCCGTGGGTTCAACAGGGGTCGGAGCGCCCCTCGGTGTGAGGAACTAGATTTAGGAGTGGGGTGTCCCTGGTATAAGGTAAGCGAAGTGTAAAGATGCCTCCAGTGAAATTAAGGAGGGGACTAGAAAGAAAGGGGGTAGTTGGTCGGGAGGAGATTGATCCCGCAGCCCCCCTCTCCCGGGAGTACCTGGGGGCTTGGCGGCAGCAAGTTTCAGAATGAAAGAGTTTGGCGTGGCTGCCTGCCCTGGGGGTTGGGGGTGAGGGTGGATCCCTCCCACAGGCCGACGCTGGGAGCAAGGGAGGGGCGGCGCGGTTGGTTTCGGTGTGGGCAGGAGGGGAACCCCCCCCCCCCATGTCCTACCCTGGTTCCATACCTTTTCCTTACTCCAGGTCACATCAGGGCTCTGCCAGGAGCCGGAGCCCTGCCGTCCTGGCTTTGGCGCCGACAGCTACACGTTCACGGTGCCCCGGCGACATTTGGAGAGAGGCCGAGTCCTGGGCAGAGGTGAGGGCGTCCCGCCGGGGTCCTGAGCTGGGTGCGGTGGGAGTGGGAACCGTCCGAGAAATTGCGCCCACGGCTGTGGGCTGGACTGAGTAGGCCCCTTTTTCCTGGCTCAAATGGCACCGCTTTGGAATTTACACGGATATAAGGATCTAAACTTTGACTGTGGTTAAGAGAGCTATGGTATGGTAATTATATTGGGAGGGGGGCGCATTTGTTTAGAGACCTTTAATGTGTCTCAGATTGTCCTGACCACTTGAGAGTCTGTCATTTCAGGCGGCTAAAACCTGATGTGTGGGGTAGGAGGGGCTGCTGTAATTCCCGTTTTGCAGATGAGCAAACGGAGGCTCAGAGGGTGGAGTCCACTTGCCCGAGGTCTGTGGAGCAGGAATTTGAACTAGGTTGATTCCCAGGCCCCATTCAGCATCATTTCTGGGATGACTGAGGTGCCTGGGTTGTGGCATTTGTTCAAAGAGATGAAAACATTTTGATACAGTTACTATTCCCCCAAGAAAAAATGGTTTTGGGGGGGGGGGAACCCAGTAGCTGTGACTCCGGGAATGAAAACGCACACAATTTACTTCTAGGCCTTATCGCTGTGATAATCAGGATTCTAGAGTTTGCTTTATTTCACTTCACTGTTGTCCAGAAGTGAGAGAGCAAGGGAAGCTTGGTTTCTCTTCTGGTTTCATTGATTCCCAGATGCTTATTTCCTACCAAACGACTTCTTCCTCTTGATTTTAGTTGATTGGGCAAGTATCATAACTATAAAAGAAACACTTTTTAAAATGAGAAATCACCCACAATTCCCCTGAGGAAATTCAGTGCATTTATTCTTCCAGTCTTTGGCCACATGAAAACTTAAGCAATCACACTGTTGTGTGAAAATCGTTTGAATTTTGGAAGTTGTTCCAATAGTGGGTGGCATGCCCCCCCGCCCCCCCCCCCCCCCAAACAGAGAAACTGCAGCCTCATTGATTAAACATACTTGCTTTTCTGAGGCCTTTGTTGTGTGGAGCTTTCTATGAAGTGAGAAAGGAAGTGTCTGTCTGATTTTGCAGTGGGTCCACCATTAGTCGATGGTTGATATTCTGTCCAGCCCTGTGCTGGGCAACTCAGGAATGAATTGAGGAGATACGGGGACACTCCAGCCTGCTGTTGGTATTTCACGTTCCAGCAGATTATGGAGAATGCCCCAGGACCCACTGAGAGGGCACTGTGGGACATGGGCATTCAGGTGCCAAAGAATGTGGGCAGAGTGGGATGTTTTGATGAGTATCAGTTGGCAGTGAGGGCTGGCTTCTTGGAGGAGGCAAAGTTGATCCGGCCTTGAAGATCGGGGCAGGGGTTAGAAATTGGGGGTGTGAGGGCCTGTGTATCTGAGGCTGTTCCAAGACAAGTGCTGGTCACTTTGTTTTCCAGCACCAAGACATTTGGGAAGTCCAGGTGCGAGTGAGGCTGGCTTTTATCATTCCTGCGCCCCTCCTTCCCCGGCCAAGCTCTTGGTCTGATCAAGAATATTGCTGCATAATACTATAAATATTACCATTATTAATAGTAGCCTATTCCTTTTGAATCAGACTCTGGGGCAAGTGCTCCATTTTATCCCATTTAATATTCCCAAGAACTGGGGCACCTGGGTGGCCCCGTCGGTTAGGTGTCTGACTTTGGCCCATGATCCCCCATTTTGTGGGTTTGAGCCTCCCATCGGGCTCTCTGCTGTCAGTGCATAGCCTGCTCTCCTCTGCCCTGCCCCCACTTGCTCTCTTTCTCTCAAAAATAAACAAACATTAAAAAAATATACATATATATTCCCAAGAACCTTATGAGAGTAGGCACTATTGTTATTTCTATTTTTCAGGGGAGGAAATTGAAACATAAAGCAATTTAGGAATGTGTTCAGAGATCCACAGCTGGTCTGTGTCCTGTTCTCTCCGCTCTCAGTAATTTCAAGAAAAGAAAGAAGGTGTTTGGAGAATTAATGTCCATTGTGCAGTAAACGTTGTCTTCCCTGTGCACTGAGAGAGCAGAGGTGTTGATAGGCAGGGCCCAGAGAAGAGGAGGTGGTGGCGATGGAGATGGGTCAGGACAGGTGGGAAGTGGAGGGAGGCCTGTGGCGGTGATCTTGGTGGGAGCAGCAGCTTCTGAAAGCTGCCTGTGTGGCTGGTTTCAGTTTCCTTTGTGTCCAAGGCCCATCCCATCAACAGATTTTCTGACATTTCACTGTTTTGGGCTTTCCCCCCAATCCAGTGTGGAATTACCCCAGGACAGAAGCGCCCTTCTGGTAAAATCACACATGCCACCTGGGAAGACTGGCTCTGATTTAAACAGGCGGCTAGGATTTAGGGTGGTGACCTCACTCCCTTTGGACCCTCCAGGGAAGCTGAGGGGTGGGACAGTAGCACCAGGTTTAAACCTTCACTCCCTGGACACTTCGCTCCACGGGAGTTTGAAAATAAGAAACCTGTTACTTTTTGTCCGCATTGGCTGTAGGGTGTCATGAATAAGGTTTGACCACCGAACTCGGGGCACCCTGGAGTGGTTTGCTGGGGTGATTGTTGTGCTCTATGAGATAGATGACCCCACAGTTTCAGCCTTGAATTTATGTCATTGGTCTCTTTCCAGGTTCTAAAATGGAGAATGTTAAAAAAAAACAAACAGCAAACCGGTTCTCTAGTTTGATAATTTTTCTTTTTTCTAGCATAAACTGGTTTGAGAAACCCAGACTATTCTGGGTTTCATGTTGCCTTCAGCTTTAAGTTGATTGAGGCTTGGGGGGAAGGGGGGGCAACAAGCAGAAGGCTTGGAAACCAATCTCTTGTTGCTTTGCTTCGCCACCTGGTTTTGCGTGCACAGGGCTTATGTTTTTGGGTTTGAGTTCTGGCCGCTTGATAGATTGACCTAGCTCACAAGCACCCACTTGTGTGGATTAAATACATCCATTTCCCCCTTTCTAAAAGATGTGCTGAAAGGTGGTAGAAACAGGGTGCAGGCCTCCTAATTAAACTGGGCTTTAAAAAAAAAAACAAATACGGAAACCTGCTTTGGGATCTCCTTACATCATCAGATATCCACTCCCCCGTCCCTCAAACTCACTTCCCAATTACTCACATCTGTGACAAAGGTTACTGTCCCTCACTGAGGGAGGAGCTCTGGGTCCTCCCAAGGTCTGGGCCCTGCGAGGCTATGTAAGGAAGTCTGGCTGCTGCCGGACCTGCCCTGCCTCTGCCAGATGGCTATGGAAACCCCTGTTTGCTCTCTGGGGCTTTTTATTGGGTGAGACTTTTCTTCCGAAATGCTCACCTTGGTGTCTGTTACACATTCCCTTCCAAGAGTAACCCCAGATAAGCCAGCCACTGAAGCAATCAGCTCTCACATCTCCCAGGAGCTGCCAAAACCCTAAAATCCCCGAGAGGCACCTGTCACAATTCAGACTTTCTGAATTTCCCCTCTGCCTCAACTCCCATCTCCTTTCAGGGCTTCAGGCCTTCAAGGAGGGGAATGAAGTCTGTATGGCTTGTCAGGATAGTTTGTGAGTAGTAAGCACATCAAAGGCCCAGGTTTGCCTTTCAGCTCCTAGCTATGTGACTTTGGGTAAATCACTTTATTTCAGTGAGCCTTGGTTTTCCCACCTGTGAAATGGGGTGGGGGGAGAGTAATAACTTAGCGGTTCGTTGTGAGGGTTAAATGGACACGTTTGTTTATTTGGCTAGCCAATGAGTAAGAAGAGTTCATTACTGTAACTCTGGGGTTACAGTAATGAATAAAGCAGGTGTGGGCTGAACATAAAGCAAAAGAGATGATGTAAAGAAACAGGAAAGATTCATTAAAAGGTGCCTCATATTTCTTGGGACAGAGTAGGCACTCAAGTATTATCTTGAACAAATGAAAGAATGAACAAATATTTATTATCTCTCATACATTGGCTTATTTTTTTTCCCCTCTCAAACTCTTTGGCCTCAGACCAGTCTAGATGTTGAGCTAAACAGGCCAGGGCGAGTTGAGTTTATTAGAACTTCCTAAGACGCATGTGAGAGCTGCACACCCAGTCGGTGGTTCTGGAAGCTGGGCTACCCCATAAGTATGTCCCAGGATTACAGCGTGCTGAGTGCTGCCTTCTGAAAGCCAGAGGGCAGAGGCTGGAGCCCTCAAACCTGAATCTGAAAGGGGAAAGGCAGCCATTTTTAAGTGTTTTTCATCTTTGGTCAATTAAAAGAAATTCTTTTGGTGGCCTTTCACCCTTTATCTGCCTCTCTCTCTTTCTTGCTACTTTTTTACCTTTCATACACTTCAGCTCATGCTTGCTACTGTCAGGAGGGCTTTAGCCATCTTCTTTTTGCACATTCCCTTTCCTTCCTCTTCTATCTAATCCTCCATCCCTCTCCTCCCCCTCCAAGGCTCTGGTGGCATATTTCCATCATTTAGAAGGTTCCTGAGTCAAACTGCCTAGATTGAAACCCAGGGAATGTCCCTTGCCACCTGAGGGGAGGTTGGCTAAGGACCTTACCCTCTAAGCCTTAGTTTTCTCATCTGTAAAATGGGCATAATAGTACCAGATGTTCAATGAATATCAAATATTAAAGCCTCTGGAGTATTTGGTGCTTTCTGTTGGAGTCTCTCCCATGTGTTTTACCTTTCGTTCAAAACTTTTCTCTGTGCTCCTTCCCACCCCATAAACCAGCCAAACCAGTTTCCTCACTCTCCCACTTCTGTGTTAAAGCAAACACTGCTCTGCAAACAGTGACTAGACCAAAGGGCCCTTTGCTAGGAGAGGGAATTCGGTGAGGGCTCCTTGCTTGCCTCTGCGCAGTGGACTCTGGTGGGGCTGCCTGGGGGCCTGCTCTGTGAATATTGTTTGCACTTGTAGTGGGAGGGGTGGGGTGAGGGGTAGCGGGGGTGGGAAAACCAAGAACAACCCTGAACTCATCAGCTTCTGCCTGGTTTTTAAAATTATTTCATGGGGCGCTTGGCTGGCTCAATCGGTAGAGTACAGAGGTAGACTTTTGATTTTGGAGTTGTAAGTTTTTTGTATTTTTAGTGTATTTATTTTGAGAGCGAGAGCGAGCACAAGCATGAGCGATCACTCTCGCCATCAGGAGATCACCACCTGAGCTGAAACCAAGAGTTGAATGCTTGTTCGACAAAGGTGCCCTTTGGGGTTGTAAGTTTGAGCCCCGCGTTGGGAGTAGAGATTACTTAAAATCTTTAAAGAAATTAAATTATTTTATAGTACACATGCTTTAGGATACCGTCAGTTTTCCAATTGCCAAAGACGCTCTGTCCTGGCCCCTGAGAGTATGGGTCACCTGCACGGCTTAGCTTAGCGGCGAATCACCTGGAATACTTCAGAGATGCAGATTTGCCCTCCTGCAGATTCATTGAGCTACAGTCTCCAAGAGTGGGGTTGTGGACCTGGCATTTTTAAAAGCTCCCCAGGTGTCTGTTGCCACCAGATTCGTTGTCCTGGACAACTCCAGTAGCTAGGTCACAAATGTTTGATGAGTGAATACCTGGTGTCAGCCAGGGTATGAACATCTGGTTGTTCAGCCTGAGGCCAGGGATCCAAGGACACCCTTGATCTGGAAGGGATAAGTCTGGTCCTTCCGCTGCACTGGTAAAGGAGTGCTCTGTGCGTGTGGGCGGGGGCAGATGGGGTGGGAATAGGGGACCCAGAGAAGTAGCCAGCTCCCCACTATGTATTTACTGCTGGGGACACTGACTTAAGACCCAGCCCCTGATCTCAAGGAGATTCCAGAAATCTCTGAGACCCCTGCAGAGAGTAATTTGAGTACATTCTCAGGAGGGCTCTGCGGTGGGAAAATGTTCAGAGGATTCGATAAGCGCTCAGTTTTACCTGCTGGGCTTTGGTGAGCAATAAGGCTCTAGGCAGCCAGAGGTGAACAGACTCTCCTGGTGTGGGAAATGGGGTGCCCAACGGCATGGCGGGGCATGAAGGAGCCAGGCTGGAGCTGTGCTTTCTTGGACAACAAGGGCGGTAGCTTGCAGGAGAGGGTCCCAGGATGAGAATGCCTAGGTGTAGACCACAACCGGGCTATCGCAGGACCTTGGACTTCAGTCTGCAGGTAGTAGAGGGTTTACTCTGTTGTTTCATTTAAGTGATCTCCATGCCCAATGTGGGGCTTGAATGCATGACCCCGAGATCAAGAGTCACATGCTTCACCGACTGAGCCAGCCAGGTGTCCCGGGTTTTCTCTTTCTATTCTCTCCCCCCGCTTCTTTCCTTCCTTTTCTTTTAGTAGAAATCATTCACTTGGTTAAATATATGTATTTAAATAAAATATGTATGTATATAATGTCGGCAGTGAAAAAGTCTCCTTACCACCCCAACCCAGGACCTGGCAAAGCTGGGTTATCTTCCAAGCCTTGCGCCCTCACCGTGTCCCTCCTCAGCCTTGAGGCCAAACTGCATCTCCAGTGGAGGCTGAGCCCCCTTTCAGAGGGAAAGGATTTCCCACCTTCCCCTTGGAAAAGATGTCTTTATACCTTTTGTGTCTCACTAATTTTAACTGTGATGCTGGAATTCATCCTCTTTTGCTTTTGAAAGATCTCTTTTGTCTTTCATATGTGGGTAACTTGCAGCCTGCTTGCCTGTTACTTTCACTTCCAAATAAATGCTAGCTGAACCGCCCTTTTAAAAAAATTATTTATTTATGTATTTATTTTTTTAAATGTTTTATTTATTTTTAGGAGAGAGAGAGAGAGAGACAGCGTGAGCAGGGGAGGGTCAGAGAGAGAGGGAGTCACAGACTGAAACAGGCTCCAGGCTCTGAACTGGCAGTCAGCACAGAGCCCGACGCGGGGCTCGAACCCACGAACCGCGAGATCATGACCCAAGCGAAAGTCGGACGCTTAACCGACTAAGCCACCCAGGCACCCCTTATTTATTTTTGAGAGAGAGAGAGAGAAACAGAGTGTGAGCAGGGGAAGAGGCAGAGAGAGGGAGACACAGAATCTGAAGCAGGGTCCAGGCTCTGAGCTGCCAGTGCGGGAACTGGGAGATGACGACGTGAGCCGAAGTCAGATGCTTAACCAACTGAGCCACCCAGGCGCGCCCCGCCGCCCTCCCCATCAAACTGGGACTTTTCAAGGTGCGGGAGAGATTTGGGCCCAGATCTCTGTGAGCTCAGGTGTTCCTGCTGGAATCTAATGCAGGCCTGTCTGGAAAGGTTGAACCTGTTCACTACGAGTAAAATCGTAGATATAATCGTAAATAAATGGTGGCCAGCACAGGACCCCGTGGGATAATTGGCCAAGGCCTAGATGATAATTAGTGGGCTTTGTAATTAGGAAAACTTGTAACAAGCTGAAAGCCTTTCAGATTTATGGTACCTGGGCAAGTTGAAGGCTTTGGAGAACACCTGTTTCTGTGGTTTGGCATTCAGACACACGCACACACCTTCTCTGTTCCCAGAAGAGTTTTCCTGAAGGAAGTTGTAGAGTATCTTCACCTAGATTATTCTCTCCTGCCCCTCCCCCGACAGCCTTTTTTCCATCTAGCAGCCACCAGTGATAGTTTTTAAAATTTAAGCCAAGGAGTTCCTGGGTGCTTAGTTGGTTAAGTGTCCAACTCTTCATCTCAGCTCAGGTCTTAATCTCAGGGTTGTGAGTTCAAGCCCCTGAGTTGGGCATGATGCCTAAATAAATAAATAAAATTTAAGTTAATATAAATAGTGAATAGTATGTTGCACGCCTAAAACCAATATAATGTCTGTCAAATATACTTCAATTAAGAAAAATTAAGTTAAAAAGTCAAAATTGGCTAGTGATTCCTCATTTCACACAGAATATAAGTCAGAGTCCTTTCTATGATATGCAAGGCCTCCATGATCTGCTCCCCACCCCAAATACTTCCCCTACCCTTTCCTTCTTGCCATCATTTCTTCTTGACTATACCTAGAAACACACCAGACACACTTCTACCTCGGGCCTTTGCACTGGCTGTTACCTCTGTCATTAATACTTTTCCCTGATAATCTGTATGGCTCACTCACTTACTTTATTTTTACGTAAGTTGTATTCCCAGTGTAGGGCTTGAACTCCCGACCGCAAGATCAAGAGTCAAATACTCTACTGACTGAGACACCCAGGTGTCCCATGGCTCATTCAACATGTTTTTGCTCACATGTCACCCTCTCAGTGAAGCCTTTCTTGAGCTCCTATTTGAGATAGTTATGTCTTCTCCTAGCACTCCCCTTCCTCCTTTGCTTTGTTTTCCTCTGTAGCACTTTTCACCATCTAGCATGCTATGTATTTCACTTATTTCTCCTGTCCATTTTCTTTTTTAAAACAATTTTTTAAAATGTTATTTTTTTAGAGAGAGAGAGGACAGAGCATGAGTGGGGAAGGGGCTGAGAGAGAGGGAGACACAGAATCTGAAGCAGGCTCCAAGCTCTCAGCACAGAGCTTGACGCGGGACTCAAACTCACGAACTGTGAGATCACGACCTGAGCTGAAGTTGGACGCTTAAGCAACTGAGCCACCCAGGTGCCCCACTCTCCTGTCCATTTTCTGTCTCCTCCCAGTAGAACAGAAGCTTCACGAAGCCAGGGAATTTCCTCTTGTATATTTCACAGGGTGTGTTGTGTCTAGAGCAGTGCCTGGCACATAATAGGGGCTCAATAAATATTTTTTTTTAATGTTTTATTTATGTCTAGGAGAGAGAGAGAGAGACAGCGTGAGCAGGAGAGGGTCAGAGAGAGAGGGAGTCACAGACTGAAACAGGCTCCAGGCTCTGAGCTGGTAGTCAGCACAGAGCCCGACGCGGGGCTCGAAACCACGAACCTCGAGATCATGACCTAAGCGAAAGTCGGACTCTTAATGACTAAGCCACCCAGGCACCCCGTATTTGTTGAATGAATAAATGAGGTTTCAGAGAGAGAGAAAGAGAGAATGTGTGTGTGTGTAGACCTATATATATTCTTATATTTAGGAGATATCCCAGAGTGCTTTTTGTTTTTAAGAAAAGCTAGAACTTTGTCAGTATGAGCCATAGAAGGACATGAGGAGGAGGGGACATTTACAGGGCATGTGTCTCTGCTTGGCACTCTAGCTTCTCGGAGACCTGCACACCTCTGGTGTAACCTTACCTAATTGTCTTGTCACAAAACAGCTTGCAATCTAGAGTCTAAAGGTCAGAGGAGCCATTTCTGCCCACACTTCTTGGTGTAAGGAAGCACCAGATCAAAATCTAAACAGATATCTGAGCTGTCCAGGGCCATCTGTTGGGTTTCCTATTGTCTGGGTAACACCTTCCTTAAGCAAGACTTCCAGATGCAGCCAATACCTTCCTGGGTATCTGCACCCTCCTTGAGGGCCATTAATTGTTCAAGACCTGGTATCCATTCTTCCCAGATGTTGGCAATGCACAGAAGCCTGGAAGCAACTTGCTGTGTGATGCAAAAAACTCCCAAGAGAAAAATTTAAAGCCAACTTAGTTAGCAGCTCAAGGCCAAGATAGAAATCTCACAACTCCAAAATCCATCTGATCAATGAGTATTGAGAAGGTACTATATGGCAATTCTGTAAGATACATTACCCTGCCTTCAGGAAGGTAACTGCCTAACGGGCAAAGTTGCCAGATTTAGCAAATAAAAATACAGACGCTCATTTATATTTGAATTTCAGATAAACTGTGACAAATTTTTTATTAGTATGTCCCATGCAATATTTGAGACATACTTACTAAAAAATCATTGTTGGAGCACCTAAGTGGCTCACTTGGTCAGTCAAGCATCCAACTCTTGATTTCAGCTTGGGTCATGATCTCATGGATCTTATCAGGCACAAGTTTGGCTCTGTGCTGTCAGCATGGAGCCTGCTTGGATTCTTTCTCTCTCTCTCTCTCTTTCTCTCTCTCTGCCCCTCCCCCACTTGAACGCACATGCATGCTCTCTCCCAAAAAGAATCATTATTGTTTCATCCTCTATATCCGTAAACAGCATTGCTCTCATATGCTGTCTCTCCCCTTCCAAGCTCACAACCAGTGAGAAGTGACAGTTGTGGCTCTGAGAGGCTAAGATAATGCAGGTCGGCCGGGTGGGTGTTCTGGTGGCTTTTGGACAGCAAAACCTGTGCTCTTCACAGCAGTCAAAGACAACTAACCAGATGGTCTGTGGTTGGCCAAGGGAAGAGAATGGGTAATTCCTGCTCTCAAAGTCACAGGGGGAGAGAACTCCTTTTAGATGACAGTCGTCTATCGGATCACCGAACACATTTATGTGGAGCACCTGCCAACTCTAGTACTGTGCTTACCTGGCATTGAGGCTATAATGGGACAAAACACAAAAATCCTTGCCCTCATGCAGCTTCCCTTCTGATCAGAGGAGGCAGGAGAAGACAACCTGGTGATCTGTGGAAGGAGAAAAATACAGCAAGAAAGGGGATAGAAAGAACTATGTGTGATGGAGTGGAGACATTGGGGGAATCATCACTGAGAAAAACCATATTTATGTAAAGACCTGAGGAAGTGAGGTGCTCAATAGATGTTAGAATTGGACTGTGTCTTTGAGGGAGCTGGACTTGCCACATTCTTTTAAGTCCAAATTGGTGCTGTTTAAAGACTCTTCTCTTAAAAGTAAAATATTCCTTTTTTTTAATTAGAAAAATTTTTAAATGTTTTATTTATTTCTGAAAGAGAGACAGCATTAGCAGGGGAGAGTCAGAGAGAGAGGGAGATACAGAATCTGAAACAGGCATCAGGCTCCGAGCTGTCAGCACAGAGCCCGACGTGGGGCTCAAACCCATGAACCGCGAGATCATGACCTTAGCTGAAGTCGGACGCCCAACCGACTGAGCCACACAGGCACCCTGAGACTATTCTTTTTATAAGGTACAAACTCCCAATTATTAAGATACGGGATACATTGCCTAGCATATAAATGTAGTTAAGAAAGAGTAGCTAACAACTTTATATGGTGGCAGATGGTAGCTAGACTTATCTCGTGATCTCTTTGTAATGTGTCTAAATGTGAATCACTATGTTGTACACCTGAAATTAATACATTGTACACCTGAAATTAATACATTGTACACCTGAAATTAATACATTATAGGTTAGCTATATCTCAGAGTGGGGAAAAAGGCTATTCTTTGGGCAGGTATTTTTTTAGAGGAATAATCCTGAGAGCTAATTGTCACCACATCTCCTTTAAAAGGTATCAGATTCAAACCAGGATCTAATGTGCTTTCCAAGCCACCCGCCCATTGGCATGTTGCCCAAGAGGAATATGGCTTTAAGTCTGGTTTTCTTAACCTCCTCATGGCGGAGGGATGGGATTGTCCTGTAAACATCATGGTGCTTGGGCATCTTTGGGTGTGTTGGGGGTGGGTTGGGGGTGGGGGTTGAGTTATATGTATACTGCTGTCCAAGGACCTCCTTGGTCAGAATGAAGTATGAGGACTTTCAAAGACTGCAAACTTCCTCCTCCTCAAATTCTTCATCACAGTTGTGTGGGAGTATTTGAAGAGGGAACAAGATGACCAAGTTGTTTGTGGGAAAAGTTGTGCCTTTTTTGTAGAAAACGTCATCCTTTGAGTCAGCCATGGGACAATAGGCTGGGCTCTTACTGACAGGTGGGGTGGAGCACTGAGTCACTGGCTGAGAGGCCTCTCCTTGTGAGGTTATCAGGATCAGCTTGTGTCCACTCTGACCTCACATTCATAGTAACAGGTACTTTAGGCGACTGCTCTTAGTCATAAATCCCAGGATACGGGCTCTAAGATCTCTTTCCTCTTTGTAAGAAGCCCGGAGTTTTGCAGAAATGACAGGGCTCAGCAGCTGCTTAGTGAAGTTCATGTGGCCGGTTTCATTAGCACCTCCACTCCTGGGCTTATAATGACTAAACTTTCTGGAGAAATTAGAATTTGTGGGTGTACTTCCTGTACCTTCTGACTTAAGTCTGCGTTGGTAAAGAAATGCTCTTGTATGCCTTCCAGATGGATGTTTCAGAGCTTGTCATTAAAATCTTTGATTTGGAAACTTTCATGTAAATTGTGCTGATTTTTCTTTGGACTTTAGAATTTAGATTTCTCTCTCTCTTTTTTTTTTTCTTCCTCCTTTCTGCTAATCACCTCTCCTGAACCATGGGAGTACTTAAAAACTTTGGGAATGAAATACCTGGGAGGTGGTTCAGCTCTGAAAACTTTACCAGGTGTGAGGTTGCACTCCCAGTTTCAACAGATTTGATGTCAGCAATCTTCAGTGCTTATTTGTTTCTCTTTTATCTTGTAAAGTGAAGGAAAGAGTCTCCTTTAGCCGCCTCCGAGAGTAAAGATGAATTGGGGAAGGCACTAGGAGAAGCAGAATTGTCTGGGTTAAAATTCTGAGTCTTACTTGTCACGTGACCTTGGGTAAGTTTTTTAACCTTTCTGTGCCCTAGTCTTCTCACCTTACAAAGGGAATAAGAGGGCGCCTGCGTGGCTCAGTTGGTTGAGTGACTGACTTTGGCTCAGGTCATGATCTTGCAGTTCATGGGTTCCAGCCCTGCCTCAGGCTCTGTGCTGACAGCTTAGGAGCCTGCTTAGGATTCTGTGTCTCTCTCTGCCCCTACCCCGCTCACTGTCTGTCTCTGTCTCTCTCTCAGAAATGAATAAACATTAAAAAAAATAAAAATAAAAATAAAAAAAGGATAAAATTGTAGTTCCTGCCTTACAGGGTTGAGAGAGGAGTCAGTGAGATAGCGTGCTCTCAGTGCCTGGCACATAGCAAACACTTTTAAGTATTGAGTTTTTATTATGAGATGTTTCTGCTTTAGATTTGTGTCAAGGGGGGGTGAAAAACTGTACAAGTGTTAAGAGACTGAAGGAGCCAGAGAGGAGGATTACGGATGAGGAAGGGCTCCATCCCCGGTGTCTTTGCTCCTTGATCTTCCAAATCTAAGATATTGTCTACGTAACACCCATTCGAATGCATATTGTTTGTCTATGTCAAGCACTGCCAACCAGGGACACCATCATGAAGCCACTTTATGCTAATTTACAGTCAAACCTATTGGTTCAATAATCCTATGAACTTGACACTAGTATTCTCTCCATTTTACAGAGGAGGAAACAGACCCCAGAGTTAGCGACTTGCCCAAGACCACAGAGCTAGGAAATGGCAGTGATCTGAACCCTAGTTTACTAACCCAAAGCTTATGCCACCACCCATGTACTTCCTGTACCTGCTGGTGCTTTTTTGTGAACTCCCAACTGCTCAGGTCCCTTTCATGGGTACTGTTATTATTTAATAGATTTTCCCAGTGGTTTTTTTTTTTAATGTTTATTTCTTTTTGAGAAAGGGAGACAGAGTGTGAGTGGGGCAGAGGGAGAGGGAGACACAGAATCTGAAGCAGGCTCCAGGCTCCGAGCTGTCAGCACAGAGCCTGATGCGGGGCTTGAACCCACGAACTGCGAGATCATGACCTGAGCCGAAGTCGGACACTCAACCACCCAGGCGCACCCCCAGTGTTCCTTGACTTAAGTTTGTATAGATACGTATTGCCACCCCCCACCCACCCTTTAACACGAAGATAGCATATTATATACATTGTTCTGTACCTTGTTTTCTTTACCTGATACTTCTTGGAGATTGTCCTCATTTCTTTTAAGTTTATTTATTTTGAAAGTGGGAGAGAGAATCTCAAGCAGGCTCTATGCTGTCAGCATGAAGCCGATGTAGGACTCAAACCCATGAACCTTGAGATCATGATCTGAGCTGAAACCAAGAATCAGACACTTAACAGACTGAGCCAGCCAGGCGCCCCTGTCAAGAGCATTCTAGATGCTATGTGCAGGATGCTTGTGATATGGAGGTATCTGTGGCCCCTGGGATGGTCATGGATCATAGGAGACAGATTCCTTCCCCAGCCCGTCCTGGGTATGGGAGAAGTACTGGGTTTTTAGGACTTCCTGATGCTGCAGGAAATAGGGTCATCATTAGTCCTGAGCCCAGGGCAGCTTCTCTCATCGGAACTGATGAGTTTATTCTTGCCAGGGGTTGCTGCCCAGTCTCCCACTGAGCCTATCAGCAGTTCAGTATGACTGTTCTTTCCCCATGGCCCAGGATCCTTAAGCCTCTGCAAGTGGTGAGTTTTATGGATGACTAACTACCATGGTCTCTGCTGCTGGCCTTTTGAGAAAGCAGAGAACCAATTAATCTGCTTTGAAATACTTGTAAAGGCTATGGCCCCGTGGAGAATGGGCTGAACGGAAATGGGGAAGAAACCTAGCCGGGAGGGAGATTTCTGAGATTGGTTTCAAGCATTGGAAACATAGGTTCCACGTTCTGTGTACTGATAGCTCCTTTTCCATTTGTGCCCCTGAGAACATCTGTAGTTAACCCCAGCATCGTCTTGCATCTGTAGCCCTGTTCCAGACTGTGAACTACAAGATCTCTGTAGCCCTCAGACCCTCCCTCCAGAGGAAGATTTGGAATTGTTCAGTATTAAAATCAAAGAGTATATTTTAAAAAAATCTGTTCTTTGGGGGTGGGGGGGGGTGCCTGGGTGGCTCAGTCGGTTAAGCGTCAGACTTTGGCTCAGGTCATGATCTCACAGTTCGTGGGTTCGAGCCCTGCGTCGGGCTCTGTGCTGACAGCTCAGAACCTGGAGCCTGTTTCAGATTCTGTATCTCCCTCTCTCTCTGACCCTCCCCTGCTCACACTGTCTGTCTCTCTCGCTCTCTCTCAGAAATAAATAAAACATTAAAAACATCTGTTCTTGGGAACAAAATTAGAAGGGGCCTTAAGAATGATTTAGGTCTCTTTTCTTTCCTTTTTTTAAAAAATTTTTAAGTCATCTCTACACCCAACATGGGGCTTGAACTCAACCCTAAGATCAAGAGTTGCATGCTCTACTGCCTGAGCAGCCAGGCACCCCAAGAATCATCTAGTTTCTGGGGCACCTGGGTGGCTCAGTTGGTTAAGTGTCTGGCTCTTGTGGGATCAAGTCCCACGTAGAGCTGCACACTGGGTGTGGAGCCTACTTGGGATTCTCTCTCTCCCTCTCTCTGCTCCTTCCCTGCTCCTGCTCTCTCTAAGTAAGTAAATAAATATGAAAAAATTTTAAAAAAGAATCATCTGGTTTCTTAGTTTATACATGAATTGGCTGGTTCACTGAGGTTAGGTGAGAGTCACACAGTTGGTAGATACTAGAATAATATTGTTAAACTACACGATTATAATCTTGCACCCCATTTATTGATTGAGTACTCAACTGTTCCTGTAGGATCTCACTTTTTAATTCCTGCCCTAACCTTTGAGGGAGGTAGTATGAGAGTTCCATTTTCAGAATAAGATGAAAACTTCTAGAGGTTATTGACCAACCCAGGATCCCACACCTAGAGGCACGTCTCTCAGCCTGCTCTGCTTTTTAATGTCTCTGTGCTCAGCAGCTCCATTTCATGGAATATCTGCATTCCAGAAGATTGGCTCAAGGTCCACCCAATAGAGCCTTCAAAGTCCTTGACGGTTTTAGCCCTTGGGATAAATGAAGCCTTTGAAAACCCAGAATGAAAGGGATGTTACTGGTGCCCTTGAGCTCCTTTTTTTTCCTTTCATTTTTTAAAAGTTTGTTTATTTGTTCTGAGAGATAAAGTGAGCTGGGGAGGGGCAGGAAGGGAGGGGGGAGAAAGAGAGAGAGAGAAAGAGGAGAGAGAGAGAGAGAGAGAGAGAATCCCAAGTGGGCGTGTGCAGGGCTCCATAACGTGAGCCAAAACCAAGAGTGGGATGCTCAGCCAACTGAGCCACCCAGGTGTCCCTCATTATTAGTATTTAAAAATTTTTTCCCTTTTTGTCAGAGAAAGAGCACAGGCATGCTAGAGGGAGAAAATCTTAAGCACGTTCTACACTCGGCACAGCACAGAGCCCTACGTGTGGCTTGGTCCCACAACCCTGAGATCATGACCTGAGCCAAAATCTAGAGCTGGACGCTGACTGACTGAGCTGTCCAGGCACCCCCAAGCTCCCTTTTAACTCTGAATGGTGAGGCGTGGTTAAGAGACAAAAGTTTGCAAGCTGCCATTCCAGAGCTTCATAGTCTCCTTTAATTATTATATTTTTCTTTTCTAAACTAACACTTAAAGTTTATGCTTAATCACTTGGGGGTGGAGGTTTTAAACTTTTTAACTGTGTGAATGCCATGGCTTACTTGATCTCCCTCCCAAGCAGGATCAGAGGTAACATATTTTGTTTTTTAAAAAACTTAGTAGTAGCGGGTTAGGATTATTTTTTAAGTGGGGGACTGGTCTTAACCCTCTGGAGGTCGACACCAACATATTTACAGATGGAAAGAGGCACCTGGGACGGGTAAGGAGACAGGTTGTGATTTCATAGATGAAGTCACAAGTTTGGCATTGTCGGTACTGCGTGATGGTTGTGTGGGGCTCATTACACTGTTTCCTCCACTTTTGGACATGTTTGAAATTCTCCATTATAAAGCTTAAATTCTACAAAGAAAACCTGAATGATCTATAATAGAAAGTTTAAACATCCTCACAGTCTCTCCCCTTCTCAGGTGGCTTCTGTTAACAATTTGGTGTGTACCCTCCGAGACATTTTTTTAAGTGTTTACAGAACATCAGAACATGTGTGTCCATATTTGTGGTTTTCTTGTTCTAAACTGGAGTTTTCCCTAAATGGAAATCTGAATTGTTCTGCAAAATGTAACCACCGCCTGCCCCTCCTTTATAATACGTTCTGGACAATTTTGCACATCAGTGGTTGAATTCCCCCCTCCCCCCCCCACTTCATTCACTTTAACGTGAGGGGGTGTTTTTAATATCCTAGAAGCTGACCAAGTTCCCCTCAGTACAGTGTTTGAGTGCCTACTGTGTGCTCTGTGTCAGTCACAAGGTTTCTCCTGTCCTGTGGGGTTTGGCGATGGGTCGGGGCATCGGGAAACGCTGAGATGCCAGGTTTTCAGACAATGGGCGCATTCAGAATCCAGGTGGGGTAAGACCTGCGTGGGCTGGAGCAGCTGGCCAAGCTTCTTCCAGGGGGGGTCAGGCGGAGCCGGGCCTGGGGTGTTGGGTAGCATGTGAGTAGGGAGGTGGGGAGGAGTCTGTTGTTGGCCCAGAGGGGGATGCCATTAGCATGGTGGGTGTGGAGGGGAGCACCCATGGAGATTCTGAAGCCAGGAACATGACAAAGGGGATGTTCGGATGCTGTCTCAGGAAGCTGAGGTGAAGCTGAGCTCCTGGCTCCGGAGTCACACAGACCGGTGTGGGGCTAGGAGGAAAGTCTCTCTTTTGCCCTTGCAGCCTCGCCTGTGGGGCTCACGGGGCCTAACAGGACCATAGAGGGACAGTAATGTGGCTGCGGCTGGCTGCCTGGGTGGGGCCCTGTTGGCAGAGACCAGGGCGAGCTCCAGAACAGGAGCAGCAGGTTGCCTGCCCTGGGGCCAGCGGGCTGAGTGAGTCCCGGGCTGTGCTGGAGTGCTCCGGAGTGGGTCACAGACAGAGGGAACCACAATGCCCTCAGAGGTGGGCCTGGCCTGGGGCATCGGATCCAGGGCATTCACCCAGCTGTCCCACAGCACCTGAATGCTTATCTAAAATCCACCTCTGTCCCCAGCCTTGCTTTCAGGTGCCCATCTCAGCAAATGACACCACCTGTCCTATCTATCCATTTGTTCATTACTCATTCATCCATTTGTTCATTCATTTGGTAAATAGTGATTAAGAGCTAGTCTGTGGCAAGCACTGTTCTCGGATTGGGGATACAACAGAGAACCAGGCATGTGCAGCCCGCCCCCCATGGAGTTTGTATTCCAGTATGTTGATGGGAACAGGCTGTAAACATAATAAATATGTAAAACATTTAGGGTGTTGGGCTGGCAGCAAATGTTGATGAAAAGTGAATCTGAGCGAAAAATTGCTCGGAAGCAGTGGATTGGTTTGAGAAGGCCTCACTGAGGAAGGTCATTTAAGCATAGATCCAAGAGAGGTGAAGGAATAGGCTATGTGGGGAAGGGTGTTCTAGATTAAGGGAACAGCAGAGCAGAGGCTTTGAGGTGGAACGGAAGAGCAAGAAGGCCAAAGTGCATGGATTTGAGTGAACCAGGTGGAGAGGGTGATAGAAAGACAGAGGGGGATGACCCAGGGTCGAGGGCCTTGTAAGGACGTCTTTAACTCCTGGCTCCTCTCTCCCTGCCTTCACAATTTCTTTTTTATAAAGTAGGCTCCATGCCCAATGTGGGGCTGGAACTCAGAATCCTGAGGTCAAGAGTCACATGCTCTGCTGACTAAGCGAGCCAGGTCCCCCTTCTATCCCCACTTTAGTCCAGATTCTACCCCCCCACCCTCGACCCCTGCCCCATTCTAGCCAGTTCTTGCCTTACCTCTTCCCTCCTCCATTGTAGCCAGTGGAAGTCCCATAAGTACTTGTTTGAGGAGAAAGACTCTTCAATGGGTGAGTGTCATGCTGGTGCTTAATAGCTTGAGTCCTAGCCCTTGACCAATCAAGTTCAAGAAACTGGTCCAGAGTAAGGCCTATGCATTCACATTTCTAATGCTGCTCTTGGTCCATCCCAGGGTAGTTGAACTCTGTCCCCTCTACCAGCAGCACTTCACTGGGCTTTATGCCAGGCTAACTCCTAAGGGCCAACTCAGTTGGTGCTTCTTCCAGGAAGCCCTCCCTGACCTGCTTTCAAGGGCTTAGTCAGGACATCTACCCTCCAGCCCCTTCTCAAGTTGGAATCCCCTGTATTCTCTCTTCCTAGCAGGCCAGGTGCCCTGTGAAGTGTCCCTGGCACAGCACCTAAAATGTAGTTGGTGCTCAACTAAGTAGTGTTTGATGAGAGGCTATTTACTGGGGGGAATTAGGCTGCAGAGTTCCTAGAGATTGGGATGACCTATTTCCATGTGTTGAGGACTTGGGGGCAAGTGTCCTTATAATGTAGAGGAGGAAGTCGGATTCATAGACCTCTTATTATTTTTTTAATCAGAGTTTGCTCGTCCTCTTCTGAAAAACAACAAAAACCCACTTACAGGTGAACTTGTATGTGATTTCTCTGTCCATTCTTTTAATCAATACAGTAAAGCCTTGGTTTGTGAGCATAATTCGTTCTGGAAACATGCTTGTAATCCAAAGCACTCAAATATCAAAGCAAATTTCAAAAGCCATTGGCTCAGTTGTGATCTTGTGACGCTCGGCCTCCCTCAGCCTCACGTACTACTCCCATTGCAAGACATCGCTCCTTTGTCAAGTTAAAATTTATGAGAAATGTTTGCTTGTCTTGCAGCACACTTGCAGAACAAGTTATCACGCTCCAAGATTTTACTATAATGGGAAATTTAGAAAGTTTTATCCATCCCCCACCCATGGCTATTAGTTTCCTAAAGATGAATCAGGTGTAAAAACTCAGCTTAATTTCAAGTATTCAATTTCTCTGCTTTTTACACTGGAGGGAGATTGGGGTGATAGCTACTACTTTCTAGAGTGTTTAGCATCAGCCAGCTACTTTGCTCAACACTTCACTCTTGAACCTACTGACCCTGCCCTTTGCTAGGCACTCCTGGGAGGTCAGGGCTGCTGGTGAAAATCACCACCCCCTCTGCAAAATTTCCATTCTAAAAGTGGGAGGGACAACTAACTGAGTAAGTACAATGTTATTAGGAAGTTGGGGGAGAAGACCCTTGTAAAGCAGGGTGGGGGTGGTGATGTTGCATCTGTAATCCCATCACTGCCACCACCCGCTGTCCTTGGTGTCCTACGTTCCCATTATACAGATGAGGGGTTTAGAGAGGGAAATTACTGGCAATCCTGAGGGTGGAGGGTGTGGAGACAGTTGAGGAAGTGGCTCCGAGGGTGAGGAAAGAAGAGGAACCTGGAAGTGGAGGAGGGAAGTCAGTATTTGTGGCAGATGGAGCGGGGATGTCCTAGATTCCTCTCCCCACTCCTCAGAATGTGGATACCCCGAGTGCTCTGCCATTTGAAATGCTGATTAGTTAATTAGCAATTGTTACAGCTCCTCAGCTGTAATTCTGGGAAATAGCTCTAAGTCTTTATTGTGCTTCAAAACCTCCAGTGTAACTAATTAAAAATGCAGACTACTGGGCCCCACCCCTCAGAGATCCCCATTTATAAATCTGGGAGAGGGTCCGGAATCTGCATTTTTAAATAAATCCCTTGGTTGGAGGTCCTGGGATTGCACGTCAGACGAAGCTGGTCCACAGCTTTTTTTCCACACGTAAGCTACAGTCTGTCTCACCCAGACAGCTTACAGTGCACACCTTGAGGAACCTCCCTGTGAGACATCCAGAGTCTAGAGGTCTGAGGGGAGCTGTGGCACTGAAAAACACATGGACTCTCTTCGGTGATTCTTGATTGTGCTTGGTGGGGATGGGGACTCCATGAACCCACCCGAATGTGAACAAAATGAGTGTGTGCACATGCGCACTTGTACAAGCGTCTTATGGGTTCAGTGGGTCCACAGCTTTCATCAGACTTTGAGGCGTCCAACTCCCCTGAAAAGAGACGTTTAAGGCCTGGCTCTGTACAGCAGAGCAGAGTGGGAACCACCTCCAGTGTCTATCAAATCAGAGGTGAAGAGAAATTACATTGAGGACTGTGAACTTCCATGTTTTCTTGGAGAAGCCAATATGAACAAAATATGTAAATCATGTGACCCAGTGACAAAAATTTGAGGAAGAATTCTATCGTATTTGGAGAGGAGAGCTTAGATGACCAGTGGACTTTTCCTCTCTTCCCTCCTTCCTTTCCTCCTTCACTCCCTTCTTCCCCCCTCTACCCTCCATCCTTCCTTACTCCCTCCATCATTCATTCTTCCATTCAGGTAGTCTTTGAACATCTGCGGTCTCCAGACTTCTCAGTGATCCAGGCTGTTAGTCCAGGAAGGGCAGCGTGGATGATTTAAGACTAGTGGATGATTTGATAAGTTAACTTCCTTGGTTTTGGATTGAGGTCTTAGGAGTTGCCCAGCCAACATTAAAATGCATCGCCAAGCCCTGCTGCAGTTCTGGAGAAGCCTGCACGAAACTCAAGCTGAGCAGAAAACAGATTCAACATGGAGATAAGGCAGCTGCAGTTTCAGTTTTAAGGTTGGGCCAAGTAAGAATTTTAGGGACTTTCCTTGCTGTGAACAGGGACTACAGTTGCTTTTCTACTTTTTCAGGGCAGTGGGGGGGGGNCCAGCAAATGTGTAAGGCATTTCAAAAATGTGATTCCAAATGCACTCTCGAGATTTTAGAGGGCAATTAATCATGAACCTGAGGATTCATGGGTTATTAAAAAACATTTGCTCTAAGACAGGTGATTTATCTCCCTTTTTTTTCAATGTCTATTCACTTCTGAGAGAGAGCGTGAGGGAGGGAGGGTAGAGCAAGGGAAACACAGAATGTGAAGCAGGCTCTAGGCTCTGACCTGTCAGCTCAGAACCTGCCGCGGAGCTTGAACCCATGAACTGCAAGGTCGTGACCTGAGCTGAAGTTAGATGCTTAACCGACTAAGCCATCTAGGTGCCCCTATATTTATTATTAACAGTGATAAAGCTCTTAACATGTGCCAGGCATCGCCCTAAGCATTTGTATAGTAACCTATAACTACCCCAATCACTCACTGTGGGAGTAGTAGGTTCTCCATCCCATTTCAGATGAGGAAATAGAGGCCCAGAGAGGTTTATTTATTTATTTATTAAAAAGATTTTTTAAATATTTTTTTATTTTTGAGAGAAAGAGAAAGACAGAGTATGAGCAGGAGAGGAGCAGAGAGAAAGGGAGACACAATCCAAAGCAGGCTTCAGGCTCTGAGCTGTCAGCACAGAGCCCGACGGGGGGTTCCAACCCATGAACCATGAGATCATGCCCCGAGGTGAACGAAGTAAGATGCTTATTAATGAACTGAGCCACCCAGGTGCCCCCAGAGAGTTTCATTTAGATTGTGATTCACCATGACATGTAGATCTGCTGCTTAGAAGGTCCTAAGACTATTTTTGACCTCTTCATGGTAGGATATGATGAACTGGATCATCCCCTCCACATTTTATTTTACTTATTTTTAAAAAGTTTAAATAAATTTTAAAAGTTTATTTATTTAGGGAGAGCGAGGGAGAGGGAAAATCCCAAGCAGGCTTTCCCCTGTCAACACAGAGCCTGATGCAGGGCTAGATCTTATGAAGTGTGAGATCATGACCTGAGCCGAAACCCGGAGTCAGACACTCCATCAACTAAGCCACTCAGGTGCCCCTTTAGTTATTTAAGTAATCTCTATATAGATCTTGGGGGTCAAACTTACAGCCCTGAGATCAAGAGTTGCAGGCTCCACCAACTGAGCCACCCAGGCACCCCCTCTCCACATTTTAGACAATGATATTGAATAATAGGGAAGCTAGGATCCCCCAGATGATGGGGATTCTTTTTCCCATGGTGCCAATACTTCCTGAAACAGTATTTTTTAAGACTTCATTAAGAACCTCTTCTTTCTGTTGGTCTATTTCTTCACTTTTTTGAAGAATTCAAAGGCATGGGTTATGTAGATAACATAATATCTTGTGTCTCAGATAGGGATTAGGAAATGAGCAGAAGAAAATTCAGGAAAAAGACTAATATAGGAGGAGGGTTGAGTTGGCACCTGCTTTCTTGCCATAAAGCCTAGATCCCTGCTAAAAGTACACTACACATTTAACTTTGAGTTTCCTACCAGTCAAAGCAAAGAGGGAAATAAGATCACTTGTTTGGTTGAGTATCTGTGTGTTAAGTACAAATTGGTCCCTTAGAGGGGAACCCAGACAGTCTGGAGACCTCTTCTCCTGCACTTCTAGCAACACCCCTTATACCTCAGACTTCCCATTTGTAATCGTTTTTATTATACAGCTGGTACTTTGTTGTAGGGAAAATATTAGAAGGTGTGGACAACTAAGAAGAGAGAAAAGATTTAAATTGTGCATAAAGTCCCTGCCTAGAAATAAGAATGGGAAATATTTTGGTGTGTATCCTCCTAGAAGTAAGATCCCTATTATTATTACTATTATTATTATTTTTTTAATGTTTTATTTATTTCTAGGAGAGAGAGAGAGAGAGACAGCGTGAGCAGGGGAGGGTCAGAGAGAGAGGGAGTCACAGACTGAAACAGGCTCCAGGCTCCGAGCTGGCAGTCAGCACAGAGCCCGACGCAGGGCTCGAACCCACGAACTGCGAGATCATGACCTAAGCGAAAGTCGGACGCTTAACCGACTAAGCCACCCAGGCACGCCAGATCCCTATTATTATTATCTCCTAGGCAGTAATATAATTTAAATTTGTACTATAGCAATAATTTGTAATGGTGGAGAATTTTATTCATGGATATGTTTCTCTAGCACTCTGCTGCCAGAGGGCGATTGTGCCTGCTGTTCCTTGAGCATGGGACACCCCTCCCCCAGGTTTTTCGTGGCTCCCCACCTTCACTTCTTTCAGGTCCCTGCTCCAATTTCACCCTCATCAGAGTCTGTTTTGTATAATGATGCATGCCTGTACCCCGTCATTGTACCCCGTTACCCTATGTTATTTCTCATGGCCCTCAATACTACTCAACTTCGTATGGTATGTTATTTTCTTGTCTCCTTTCTTAGAATGTGAGCCCCTTGAAGGTGGGACTTAGTTTGTTTTAGCCATACTTCTAGGGCTCAGAATACTACCCTGCACATAGTAGGTCTTCAGATATTTGAACAAATCAATTCTTATACATAGCTCTCTTATTTCTGTATTTATTACATATGTGAGCTATATCAAAAATCACTAATCCAAGCTATATAAATGTTTTATAGAGATGTATGTATGTATATACAGTTGAAAACCATGATCTTGCTATGTTATACCTACTTATGCAAGCTTAACATCTGTTGGCTGCTTTCTCTTTGTTTGTTTGTTTTTTTACAAATAGTTTATTGTCAAATTAGTTTCCACGTAACACCCAGTGCTCATCCCCACGAGTGCCTTCCTCCATGCCCATCCCCCCCCCCACATCCATCAGTTCTCAGTTTTTTGTCAGCATTCAAGAGTCTCTCATGGTTTGCCTCTCCCTTTCCCCCACCATTTCCCCCCTTCTTCTCCCCCTTGTTCCTCAGTTAAGTTCCTCCTAATCCTCCTATACATGCAAACATATGGTATCTGTCCTTCTCTGCCTGACTTATTTCGCTCAGCGTAACACCCTCAAGGTCCATCCATGTTGCTACACATGGCCAGATGTCATTCTTTCTCATTGCCATGTAGTATTCCATGGTATAGATAAACCACATCTTCTTGATCCATTCGTCTGTTGATGGACACTTAGGCTCTTTCCATGTTTTGGCTATTGTTGAGAGTGCTGCTATGAACTCTTTCTTTCTTTTTAATTTTTGAGAGAGTGTGAGTGGGTAAGCAGAGAAGGAGCAGAGAGAGAGAGAAAGGCAGAGGATCTGAAGTGGGTCCTGTACTGAAAGCAGAAAGCCCAATGTGGGGCTTGAACTCGGAAACTGTGAGATCATCACCTGAGCCAAAGTTGGATGCTTAACTGACTGAGCCACCCAGGCGCCCCTGTTGGCAAGGAGGACTGCTGTACACCTGGCTTTTTCAGGTCCTATGCCGTCTTGTAGACCTTTCCTCCCAGTCAGTTCCATATACCGTCCTGACTGCTATTTTATTTTTTATTTTTATTAATTTTTAAAATTCAAGTATAGGGGCTCCTGGGTGGCTTAGTAGGTTAAGCGTCCGACTTTCGCTTAGGTCATGATCTCGCGGTTCGTGGGTTCGAGCCCCGCGTCGGGCTCTGTGCTGACTGCCAGCTCAGAGCCTGGAGCCTGTTTCAGTCTGTGACTCCCTCTCTCTCTGACCCTCCCCTGCTCACGCTGTCTCTCTCTCTTTCTCTCCTAGAAATAAATAAAAAAAAAAATAAAAAAAAAATAAAAAAATAAAATTCAAGTATAATTAGCATACAATATTATATTAGTTTCAGGTATACAATATAATGATTCAACAATTCTATACACTACTCAGTGCTTATTATGAAAAGTATACTCTTTTTTAAAATTATTTTTTAAAAATTTAAAGTTTATTTTGAGCAAAAGTGTGAGTGGAGGAGGAGTAGAGAGGGAGAGAGACAATCCCAAGCAGGCTCCGCACTGTCACTGCAGAGCCTGACACTGGGCTTGAGCCCATGAATCGAGAGATCATAACCCAAGCCACAGCTGGACACCTGACTGAGCCATCCAGGTGCCCCACGATAAGTATACTCTTAATTCCCTTCACCTATGTCAGCCATCTCGCCCCCACCATTCCTCCCTCTGGCAAATACCACTTTGTTCTCTGTATTTAAGAGGATTTTTTTGGTGGTTTGTCTTTCTTGTTCATTTGTTTTGTTTCTTAAATTCCAGTATGAGTGAAATCATAAGGTATTTGTCTGACTTTTTTCACTTAGAATTATACTCTTTAGTTCCATCCATATTGTGGTAAATAGCAAGACTTCATTCCTTTTTTTTTTTAATGGCTGAGTAATATTCTGTATGTATATATACCACATCTTTGTCCATTCACCTATGGATGGCCACTTGGGTTGCTATGTAAATTTGTATTGTATCTTGGCAATTGGGAATAACACAGTAAACATAGAGGTGCATGTACCTTTTTGAATTAACGTTTTTGTATTTGAGTAAATACCCAATAGTGGAGCTACTGGATCATATGGTAATTATAGCTTTAATGTTTTGAAGGACCTCCGTACTGTTTTCCACAGTGGCTGCACCAGTTTGCATCCCCACCAACAGTGCTCAAGGGTGTCTTTTTTTTTTAATTTTTTTAATGTTTTATTTATTTCTAGGGGAGAGAGAGAGACAGCGCGAGCAGGGGAGGGTCAGAGAGAGAGGGAGTCACAGACTGAAACAGGCTCCAGGCTCTGAGCTGGCAGTCAGCACAGAGCCCAACGCGGGGCTCGAACCCACGAACCGCGAGATCATGACCTAAGCGAAAGTCGGACACTTAACCGACTGAGCCACCCAGGCGCCCCTCAAGGGTGTCTTTTACTCTGCATCCTTCCCAACACTTCCTGTTTTTCTGTTTTCTGGTTTCCTGTGTTTCTGAGTTTAGTCATTCTATCAGGTGTGAGACGATAGCTCATTGTGGTTTTTTTTTTAAGATTTAATTAAATTTAGTTTTTTTAATTACAGAGAGTATATTTTGAAAGTTTCTTTTTTTAATATTCGTTTTTAGAGAGAGAGCGCATGCACAAACAAGTGTGGGGCAGAGAGAGAGAGGGAGACACAGAATCTGAAGCAGACTCCAGGCTCCGAGCTGTCAGCACAGAGCCCGTTTTGGGGCTCTAACCCATGAACCATAAGATTATCACCTGAGCCAAAACCAAGAGTTGGTTGCTTAACCGACTGAGCCACAGGCGTCCCTAAAGATTTTAATTATTTTTAATGTTTGTTTGTTTGTTCGTTTATTTATTTATTTCTGAGAGACAGAGACAGCATGAGCAGGGGAGGGTCAGAGAGAGAGGGAGACACAGAATCTGAAGCAGGCTCCAGGCTCTGAGCTAGCTGTGAGCACAGAGCCCAATGTGGGGCTCGAACACATGAGCTGTGAGATCATGACCTGAGCCAAAGCTGGACGCCCAACCTACTAAGCCACAGATTTGTCCCAAGATTTTATTTTTAAGTAATCTCTACACCCAACATGGGGCTCAAACTGACAATCTCAAGATCTAGAGTTGCATGTCCTACCAGCTGAGCCAGCCTCATTGTGGTTTTGATTTGTATTTCCCTAATGATGAGTGATGTTGAGCACATTCATGTGTTGGTCATCTGTAGGTCTTCTCTGGAGAAACACCTGTTCATGTCTTCTGCCCACTTTTAAATTGGATGATTGGGTGTTTTTGGTAGTCAGTTGTAGAAGTTCTTTATATATTTTGGAAATTATTATTTTTTTAATGTTTATTTTGGAGAGTGAGAGAGAGAGAATGCATATAATTTGGGGAGGGGCAGAGAGAGAGGGAGAGAGAATTCCCAAGCAGGTTCTGCACTTTTGGTGCAGAGCCCAATGTTGGGCTCAAACTCACAAACCATGAGATCGTGACCTGACCCGAAGTTGGATGCTCAACCGACTGAGCCATCCAGGCGTCCCTGTGTAAAAGCTTTTTATTTTGGTGTAGTCTCAATAATTTTATTTACCTTGCCAAAGGAGACATACCTAGAAAAATGTTTCTACAACTAATGTCAAAGAGATTGCTGCCTGTGTTTTCTTCCAGGAGGTTTGTGGTTTCAGGTTTTAATCCATGTTGAGTTAGTTTATTTTTGTGAATGGTGTAAGAAAGTAGACCAGTTGCATTCTTTTTCATCTGTCTGTCCAGTTTTTCCAACACCATTTGTTGAAGAGACTGTCTTTTACCCGTGGTTTATTCTTGTATCTTTTGTTGTAGATTAACTGACCATAAAATTGTATGTTTATTTCTGGATCTCTGTTCAGTTCCGTTGAACTCTGTGTCTGTTTCTGTGCCAGTACCATACTTTTTTGATTGCTGTTGCTTTCTGCATATCTCAGAATCTGGCTTTGTGATACCTCCAGTTTTATTCTTCATTTTCAAGATTGCTTTGGCTATTTGGGTCTTTTGTGGTTCCATACAAATTTTAGGACTGTCTTTGCCACTATTATGTTTTCTTCACCTTTGTCTGAGAATCAGTTGTTGGAGGGGCCCCTGGGGGACACTTGTTCAACCCCTTTCTGTGGCCCACATGGTCAAGCTTAGCTTCCTACCTACTGTCCTGAGAGTCTTGCTCTCCAGCACCTGGTGTGAGCTCCAGGGAGCTCTGCCTCACATACTCAAAATGTCACCCTCTGGACTCACACCTCTTTCTGATGGATGCCAACCCTGGCCGGGTCCCCTCTGACTACATTCTCCCACTGGGACTGGAAGGGACCCCACAGGTAAGGACTTGGGTCTCTTTTTTATCCTACCCTGACCCCCAGCCCCAAACACAGAATTTGGCACTGAGTAGGCACTCAAGGAATGTTTATGGATGAATGAATGACTCCTCATCTGCCATCAAGTGAACATCAGTCAATCTATGTTTTTCAGGGCCTGCCTTTTGCTGGCACCAGGGTACTGCAGAAGGGGCAACACGCCAGGCCCATGCCTTCAGGGAACTTCAGTTCTAGTGTCTAAATAGACATTAATATGTAAATGAAGAGGATTTCAGGGAGTGGCACACATTCTATGAAGGAAATAAAGCAGAGAAATGGGGTGGAGAGTAACTGGAGTGAGGAGAGGCCTCATGTAGCTAAGAGTGGGTTGGGCAAGTTGTTAGAGAGTGTGTGTCATGTGTAGTGCAGCAGTTGGGGGGGGGGGGTGCCAGGAAAAGGGCTGTTGGAAGCAGAGAAAACAGCCAGGACCCAGAGCCCAAGACAGCAAAGAGCACAGTGTATTTGGGGGAGGAAGAGGCCCATGCGGCAAGGGCCTGGTGGCTGTGGTGTGGTAACAGGTAGGAGACCACACTGGAGGGGTAGGCAGAGACCAGATCTCATCTCTGGGTTAGATGGTCCCTTCATTCATTCATTTATATTTATATTTAAATATATATATTTAAATTTCATGTTGTTGCAAATGGCAAGATTTCTTTCTTTGTTTCTTTGTTTTTTTAATTAAGTAATCTCTACATCCAACATGGGGTTTGAATTCACAACCTCAAAATGAAGAGTCAGGTGTACTTCTGACTGAGCTAGCCAAGAGCCACAAGATTTCATTCTTGTTTATGGCTGTGTAAAGATAGTCTTTTCTGAAAGACAGATAAATACCTCCATGTTAGCTTCCACCCAGATGAAATGATAGAACCATTCCATTCAGCTGATATCCTTTGGGTTAATTAGAGAACCACTTTTGCCCTCAACTGGAGGAGGCTCTTTCTGTTTGTTTAGGAAACCAGAACATGAAGTTTATTCAATGAATATGGCTAGCTAAGTGGAGACTGTGTGTCAGAGAAGATTTGGAGTGGATGGCTGATGGATGGTAGTCCCTGCCCATTGTATCCTGTGTCTCACTTCTAGCTAAATCCACCCCTCCACCCCACCACCCCCAGCTGCTAGACCCACATATGGTTTCTCACTCCAGTTCTGCAGCAGGTAGCACGTGATTTTCTCTTCCAGGCCTGAAGTAGCAGCTAGTGTTCACTGAACTTCTTTTGTGTCTGACCCTGTGCTAAGGGCTTTACATGGATTAACTTGTTGAATCATCTCACCCCTTTAGGAAACAGGGACCTTTGTGGTCTTTGCTCTACAGATAAGAAAAGTACTCTGGGAGGAGGTGGTTGCTAAGCGATGGAGCCACGGTTTGAACTTAGTCATTTGACCTCTCACATGGGCTCTTAACCACTTAATGCTATACTGTGGGACTTCCTGTAGGATGCTAGGATACTTGTCTCACAGTCAGCCTCATACTGCCACATGATGGCCAAGAGTTTATGTCCTAGACTCCTTGCAGACAGGGTCATTGTCTTCATGATCTTATCCTCCTTGGGTCAGGCATGGAAGGGAAGGGCTCCATTAGATCTGCTATGCCTCATCTCTAATTTATGGTTTGACAGTTACTACGTCTCCCAATCTCGTGGGAGAGAAGGATAAGTCTCTTCAATTAGTCCACTGAGATTAATAAACCATAGACCTTTCAAGGAAAGTTCAATAAGTGTTCTCAGAGCATCTTTTATGCTCCAGGCTCTGCATTCAGAGAGAGAGATCGATGTTAGCCAACATTTATTGAGTACTTACAGTGTGCCCAGCACTGGACTCACCTTTACCTCCATGTGTCTTTTTTTTTTTTTAAGTTTTTCCCTTTGTAAAAGTTTAGTTATGTTACTTAATCTCTACACCCAACATGGGGCTCCAACTCACAACCCCTGAGGTCAAGTGATGCATGCTACACCGAGTGAGCCAGCACCCCTGTATGTATCTTATTTGTATCTCCCCACACTCTGTGAGGTAGCAGCTACTGTTACTACTACGTTGTAATAGGACAAAGGCCTTCCTAAAACCCTCCCCCCAAAACCACAGGGCTGCCTAAAAACCTCCCCAAAAAACCACAGGGCTGATGGGGAAATGGCTAAGGGCACAGCATTCAAACACTTCATTGTGATACATTAAAAAAAAAAAAAAGTTTGCCTGTGGGAGTAGGTCTGATGGGGCTGCATTTTGTGAGTTCTTGTGGAAGGAGGATAATCTGAAGTCAGACGGAAAGTGGTGACACCAGATGCAGATGGGTATGGCTGGAAGATGTGTGTATTTTGTGCATTTCTACACTTTAGAGTGTACTGCTCTGTGTTCAGCTAGTGTTCCTCACAGACAAAATTACACACATGAGCAAACTTGAAATTGGAGTTATGCTCAAATTGTTCCCTAATAAGTCATTCATGTTGGAACACATTTGCATTTTCAAAAGAAGTATAATAGAACCGACTGTATTACCTCTATCTTGTGGTGAAGTAAAACTGAGTCTTGGAGAAGTAAAGTGGCTGGCCCAGGCTTATACAACTAGGAGACGTCAGAACTAGGAATTAAACTCACATTCTCCTGAATGTTCTATGCCACAGCGCACTTCCTATTCTCATTCAGGGGAAGCAAGTTATGCCAGCACAGCTGGCTGAGAGCAGAGACTCTGGAACATGAACATAGCTAAGAAGAAAGATTTGGTGTTTGGCAAACAGCCAAGAGTTACCAATATTCAGGAATGGATGTCATTAAAATGTTGAATGATGACCACTATAGCATGGACCCTTTGCAGTGAAAGTGTGGATGCCTGGCATCTAGTGCTCAAACAGATCCCGAGGTCCTGAGCAGCAACTGGGGTGGGGGGCATGGGGGAAGCTCCTCGCAGGCTTGGGGCAGAGGCTGCCCACCCGATGACAGAGGACTTGTTCAGCAGATCAGCCATTGGTGCAGGTGTCCGTGCATCTGAGCTGAATGTCAGTCCTTATCGCGCCCTCAGTAAGTACATGGTCTGTTAGTTTGCTTAGTTCTTCCTATAGACGCTTCCCCCGTTCCCACAACTTTTAATTACGAGAAACTTAGGATATACATAAAAGTTAAGAAATAGTCCAGTGAGCACTTAAGTACTTTTCATTTTACAATTAGCACTGTCAGGTTTACCATAGGTTTATTTATGCTTGCTCTGTGAGCCGTTTGAAAGCATGTTACAGACGTATCACCACTACGTATTTTGGCCTGTAGCTCCTAAGAGCAAAGGCATTCTTTTGAACTACAAATAAAAATCACCATTGTCCCAACAAAGAAAATTTACTGTCTCCTCTAACAGCCATTCCATGTTCAAAATATCCCCAGCTCTCCCAGGAATGTCTTTTATTTATTACAGAATCTTGCATGCAGGCCATTTAAAATGTTGGCTTCTCTGATCATCCTGTATGCAGGAGGGGACATGAGAAGAGGTGGTGGCATTCTTCCCTTCTGATCAGAGCTGCTGGCCTCATTCTGTTCTCCTGTTTTGAGGATAGAACTTAAAGCGTCTGCTGGTTGCAAGGAGGGGATGGAAGTTTCTGTTTTTGTGTTTATAAGCACATGAGTTTCATGTAAGCTGTATCCACGTACACACCAGCCACACATGGAATTCAAGTTTGTAATTTTAAAAGACTTGTTATATTTTCTTCCCCTGTAATAAAGCGTAGCTGGCATTTCTAGATCTGAAGCTTCGGGAAATAAACAGAGCTGGTGGAGTCAGCATGTTGTTTTCAAAATGAATAAAAGGTTATGATTTAATAGGCCCTGAAGTTCGACTTCAAGGTCAAGACAGTATAAGCTCTGGTGTAAGGCATTTTCCAGAACACTCACTCATGATGCTTGGGTGTTTAGCATTAGTTGAATACCCCATTTCCACTTTTTATCTATATTCCACAGACTCCCAAAAGAAAAGAAGTTTAGCAGTGAAAGTCATAATGTCCCCAAATACAGCTATTTTCAAATTCTTTTAATGTAGTAGCAGGTAACAAGGACAGATCCTATAATTTTGCTGTTTTGAATAATTATGTCCTCTATTAACGCAAACAATAAAATACCTAGTATTATGCCTGATGTGCATTGAGTTCAGTGTTAGCCACTGTACCTGCACTCACATGAGGATTTGACTCACTCAGACTTGAACTTGCCTATAAATGTTTTACATAGTAAAGTCTCATTTTGTTTGCAGTGTTTTTTTTAAAGTTTATTTATTTTGAGAGAGACAGAGAAAGAGCACAATTGGGGGAGGGGCGGGGGGAGAGGATCTGAAGTGGGTTCTGTGCTGACAGCAGAGAGCCTAATGTGAGGCTCAAACTCATGAACTGTCAGATCATGACCTGAACTAAAGTCGGACACTTAACTGCTTAACCGATTGAGGCACACAGGCACCCCTTGTTTGCAACTTTAAAAGAATAGGAATCCTTCACATCTACTTTTACAGGAAAACTTAACATGTTTTGATTTATGCAGTATTTTTTATGGTTTTTGTTTGTTTTTATTTTTAGTGTGTGTTTGTTTTTGAGAGAGCATGTGTGCAAGTGAGTGGGGAAGGGGCAGAGAGAAGGGGCAGACAGAAGTTCCAAAGCAGGCTTGGCACTGACAGCAGTGAGCACGATGCGGGGCTCAAAGTCAAAAACTGCAGGGTCATGACCTGATCCAAAGTCTGATGGTTAACTAACTGAGCCACCCAGGTGCCCCAATTTATGCACTATTTTTAGCAAAACAACCTGTGTGTAAAATCCAAGTCTGACAGGCTTGTAGGTCCGATAGAGACTTTTTGTGTGTGCACTTTCTCATTTGATCTTCACTGCAGTCCTCAGATTAAGAGGTCGTTATTATTATTATTTTTTTAACGTTTGTATATATTATTGAGAGAGAGAGACAGAGCATGAGCATGAGCATGGGAGGGGCAGAGAGAGAGGGAGAGACACAGAATTTAAAGGAGGCTCCAGGCTCTGAGCTAGCTGTCAGCACAGAGTCCGACGCGGGGCTCGAACTCACAAACTGTGAGATCATGACCTGAGCAAAGTCGGACGCTTAACTGACGGGCCACCCAGGCGCCCTAAGAGGTCGCCATTAGACCTATCTCCTAGATGAGGAAGTTGGGCCCTGGGGGAGGGCAAATGAGTTAACTTGAATTGGAAGTCTGGAGGTCTGGGTGTGTGTGACTTATTACCACCCTGCGGTCCCACCTCCCATAGATAGCCCTGTCACAAATGTGATACTGGTGTTGATAAGCCTTATAGAGTGTGGTGTTCAGGCACGTCAGCCTCCTGTGCAGCCTCCACCCCCTCTGGGGTTTCTCCACAAGCTCCATGTGCCCAGAGACCATCTGTGAACGTATAGCGGTCAAGAGCACTGGGGCCATACAGCCTGTGCTCAAACTCCAGTTTCAGGTCAGTAACTTATAAGCTGTGTGACACTGAGCAAGTTACTCAACCCCTCTGCACCTCAGTTTTCCTGCCTGGCAAATGGAGATAATATTAGCATTTCTTACAGTTATTGTGAAGATCAGATGTCTGATATAATGAGCCTGACACATAGTATGTGCTATACAAAGTGTTGGTGGTGGTGGTGGCAATAATAGTATGTGCTGTAGAAAATGTCAGTGGGAGAAATAGTAGTAGTTGTTATTATCACCACCAAAGGACTGCTTTCAAAGCAACCCTGTGTCTGTGAGGTGGTGATTTTCTAGGGGAGGTGACATGTTTCCTTGAAAGATTATTAGCAAAGCCACAGTAAGATAGCACTTCCCACCCAGTTACTGTGATGGATATCATATGAAAATATCGCAGAGGGGCAACTGGCTGACTTACTGGATAGAGAGTGTGACTGTTGATCTCAGGTTTGTAAATTTGAGCCCCACATTGGGTGTAGAAGTTACTTCAAAATAAAGTGTTGAGGAAAAAAATAAGTAAATAAAAAGAAAGTCTTCAGGAACACCTGGGTGACTTATTCAGGTAAGTGTCGGACTTCGGCTTAGATCGTGATCTCCGTTTCGTGGGATCAATCCCCACATAGGACTCTATGCTGACAGGTGAGGAGCCTGTTGGGGATTCTCTGTCTCCCTCTTTCTGCCCCTCCCCTGCTCATGCTCTCTACCCCTCTCTCAAAAATAAATAAATAAACAATAAATAAATAAGATACTTTAAAAAAAAACAGAAAATGACAACTGTTAGCAAGGATGTGGAGGAATTAGTTCACACACTACTGATGGGAATGTAAAGTTGTAGAAAATAGTCTGGCATTTCCTTAAAAGCTGAGCATAATTACTATATGAGCCAGCAATTCCATGCCTAGGTGTATACCCAAGAAGCCTGAAAACATGTCTACACAAAAACTTGTACGTGAATGTTCACAATATTATTTGTATTAGTCAAAAAACAAACAAACATAAAAACAACAACCTATCCGTTGATGAATGGATAAGCAAAATTGGTCTGTCCATACAATGAGATGTTATTCAGTCATTAAAAAGAACAGAGTACTGATACTTGGTACCATGGATGTCTTGGGAAACAGGCTAAGCGAAAGAAGCCAGACTCAAAAGGCCACATAATGGGTGATTCCGTTTATGTGAAATGTCCAGAATAGACCAATCCACGTGGACAGGAAACAGATGTGTGCCTGCAGGGGTGGGCGGAAAAGGAGAGAAATTGGGGCTGCTGATGGGTATGGTTTTCTTTTTGGGTTGATGGAAATGTTCTGGAATTAGGCTGTGGTGATGGCTGCACAATATAGGGAATCACCAAAATTGTGTGCTTTGAATTGGTGGATTTTATGTTATGTGAATTATGCCTTGAGTTTTTAAAATGCCAGGGGTAGAAAATAAGATATTAGTGAAACAGTTCCTGTTTGAAATAGTTGTGCTCTTGCTCTGAGCTTTCAGTAAACAACCTTGAAATGCGGGTGATTCCACACAGCCCCACTCCCTGAAGAACCCTGAAGGGATTCTGGGAAACCACAGCCACCTACCTGCTGAAGAAAATGAACACCCGAGATAAGTTTGATGTATTGTGTAATCTGAAGGCAGGCAGGCTCTCCAGATGGACCTAAGCTAATGGCTTAAAAGAGTGTTTTAAAAGAGAACGTTGCATCCAGTCAGCAGAAATGGACCATTGAGAATGAGAAGGGAAAGTACGTAAAGCTGGAGTCAATGGCATGTCTTTGCCTTGTTGTACACAGTTAATGCACGGCTCTCCCATGGAACTGAATGAAGTTTTCCTTCTCTCCCAGGCTCCTCTGGCCTGTCTCCTTTGTCAAAGGCAGGAGGTTCTCTGGGAATTAACACCCAAAAGTTGAACTCTCCTTTAAACAATTAAGGCCTTTGGGAATGTCCAGGTCACCCCTTCCTTTTCAGTAGGGCCAGAGAGGCCCAGTACTAGCCAAAGTGTTGAGCCAACTTTATTTACAGCTTTTAGAGCCAGTTCCTATGCTGTTGAAATTCTCCAAAGATGCCATCTAAATGGGCCTCGTCAGATGTCAGCACACTGTCTGCCCCGTCAGCACTCAGCCTTCTACCTGGAGTGCCAACTTTACTGAAATGCCCCAGTGACTTCTCTGAGAAACAAACCACTCCTGTCTGGAACCTGACACTCCCATTTGGTGACCTTGTGCGGGAAGAGTGAAATGATACAACCAGGGAGGGCAGAACAGATGCGAGGGGTAGGGCAAAGTGGAGGCTATAAAGGCTTTGGGGTCAGGCTGGCCTGAGTTCAGTTCTCATCTCTCCATATTTGCTAGCTGTGTGACAGTGGGCAAGTCACTTTGCCTGTGTCAGTCTTGGTTTATTCACCTGTAAAATGGGACCACAGTACCTACCCCCTAGGATTGTGAGGATTAATTAAGAATCTGCAAGGTGCTTGTGACATGGTTAATACTTGAACACTTAGATAGTAACCATAGGCATGAAATCATTATGATAACATACTGTCCTAGCCTGTTTGCAAAGACTCATGAAGTTAAGATGAGTATGCCTGGCTATAAACATCCTTATCCTCCTTCTGTTCGGGCTGACCCCGAGCCCCTTGGTCAGTGTCTGAAACTGGGGATTCACAGACTTCAATTCCTGGCCATTTCCAGGCTCCACCATGGTCTCTGGAAAGTATGTTCACCTCTATTGGTCTACTCGTTCAGGGTTTACTTGCTCTTGGATTGGCTTTGGAGACATCTGACCCATAATATCTGACCAATGTTTGGGGAAGACAAAGACACCATTTATTCACTTGACAAATGTTTATTGAGTACCTACCAAATGCTTGGCAGTGTTGAGCATGCTGTAGATGTACAACATTTCAGGGGCAGGCAAAACTCCTGCCTTCATGGAGGATAGTAGGTAAATAATAAGTAAATAGGTCTGGTAAATATATAATGAGGTGGTAAATGCCATAAAGAAAAGGAACAGAAGAAGCATCAGGAGGGAATACTAGAGACAGTGGGATGCCATTTTAACTCGAATGTTCAGGGACTACATCGAAGGTAACCTTCTCCTTGACCTTTGAGTAGAGGAAAGGAGAGAAGGAGCCATGAAGAGCATGGTCATCTGGGTAGAGGGAACACCAAATCTGGATGACTTATTCAGGAGCGTATCTAGGGACAGAGTGAGTGAGGTTGGGGTAGTCAGTGACAAGTCAGAGGCTGGGGCCTGACAGTAGGGAGCTCAGCATTTATTTGGGAAGAAATGGGGATCCTTGGAGGGCTTTGAGTAGATCACAGGCAGATTCTGATCTGACTGGTTGTACCAGGCTGTTGTGTGGATCAGAGGCCCTGGAGACCTGGGCCAGGATTAGGAAGACCTTCAGGAGGTTACTGCAATCATCTGGGCATCAAGAGAGGAGTTGGGTCTGGGGGAAATAAGTGTCAAGTGCTTAGCTGTCACCGTGTTCTCTCTCCCTTGATTTGATCTCCCTGCCCCAACCCCTCACCTGTGCTCTGTTTTTATTATTCATAGTACTCAAAGCATGCTGGCAGGAGGTTTGGAGTTACTTCTCTGTTGGTGCTCAGAGTTTAGGGTGGCATTGGAAACAATCAATCTTTGTGGCGTCATTTGAGCCCCTTTATTTTCTCATTCTCCTCCCAACACTCATGCACTCAGTGTGTCTTTAGGCCAGAGCTCTGCTTTGGTAATCTTTGACCCCTTCAGGAAATGCTCAAAGGCCGTGGAGTCTCCTACTGGTGTCCACATCTTTACTGTTAATTCCAGGGACTCCCCCATACGCCAGAACCTTGACTTGGTTCAGAGGTGCTCACTGCTTATAAGTTCTCAAGAGGGATACGGCCAAGGAGAACAGAAATGGGAAACTAAATTTCACAGGCATAGAGGTATTTCCAGGTGGCCTGAGAAGGGAGGATACTGTTCTGTGTTACCTACACTTGGATCAGAAAAGGTGGGAAAGCATTGCGTTCTTCACATTTAGATCTTGCCCACAGGCAAGGGGCCACCACACCCAAAAGCAGGAGTGGCAGGTCCTGAGGGGTATGGATGAGTCCAGAGGGTGGGACTGATGGGATTTTAGTCAACCAGGAGGGCCACAGGGGGCCTGCATCACCTTCCTGGCCCTGCCTTTCCTGCAGGATGGCCTCAGAGCCATCTACACAAGTTGCCAGTTAGTTCCAAGTATCTATAATGTGAAAATAACTGCAGCAAAGCTTACAGGGTCAGCCACATGGAAGACTGGCTGAGTGCTCAGTGAGAACTCATACCTTACCAACAGATTTCCATGGTGTATAGGGACCATTCTTTCTAAAACGGAGGAAGCTGAGACTCCAGGGTTAATATTCCTGAAGTCATAGAGCTAGTTACAGGCATAGTTGAGATTAGAATCTAGATCTATCTGGACTCCAAGTTTACGCACCTCTAAGTTTGTACAGCTCAGCTGCATGGGAGCTACACCCGCTGAAGCCGTCCGTGCTGGAGCATTTCCTTTCCTTCTCAAGTGGTCTCATGATTTCTGTTCTTCCACTGGCCCTTATCTTGCCCTATGGGGCCATTGTTACCAGTGCACCAGTGCATTGCTTTTAGGAGTCAGCCCTGTACATCTTGAGGACAGTCTGTCTCTTCTCCCAGCCTGTCCCCCACTCTGTAGAGGGCAGTGTGCCATCCTTGCCTCTCTGCCTCTGGACCAGTTCCAGGAGTCAGTGTTCCTCTTAAAGCATGACTTTTGGAAAGAAACAAGCATTCATCCTTTAGCTCATTAGATTGTGACCCTGAGAATGTATTTCTCAAACCACAGATGGAATTGGATAGAACAGGACCAGATAGCTTCTCATATCCTGAGTGTCTTGTTTCCGATAATGCAACTGAAGTCTGCATTAGGGGTTTTTGGAAGCCTGGATGCAGAGCTTTCCTATTGAAGTTAGTTGACTAAACACCACCCCTCCCTTCAGTTTAACTCTCTCATTAAAGAAAACTGTCAGTTTATGTGAAGATAGAAAGCAAACAACGAACCAGTTCAAATGGTAAAAGAATATAAAGGCAGGTCTCCCTCCCACCTTTTCCATCAGCACTTTGCCTCTAGAGACAACCCAAGTTACCAGTCTCTTGTATGCTTCTGAATATTGTATTTTTAAAGATTTATTTATTCATTTAAGTAATCTCAACACCCAACGTGGGGCTCAAACTCAACCTTGAGATCAAGGGTCACATGCTCTACCAACTGAGACAGGCAGGTGCCCCTCTTTCTGAAGATATTCTAAGTGTATTCACTCCATTTTGCTTTTTGATTTTATTTAAAGACAAGTTCCTCCCATATCATTATACATAGATTTACTTGATTCTTTTTTAAAAAAAAATTTTATTTGAGAGAGAGTTCCTGGGAGGGAGGGGGGAAGAGAGAGAAAGAGAGAGAACTTAAGCAGCCTCCACACTTAGCACAGAGCCCAACTTAGGAATGACCTGAGCTGAAATAAAGAGTTGGGCATGCAACTCACTGAGCCACCCAGATGCCCTTACTTGATTCTTTTTAACAACCATTTTCTTCTTTGTAATTTCTGCACTATTTTCTGTTGAGTGGACGCTTATTGTTTATTTAACCAGTCCTCTGTCAATGCTGCTTCTGTCTTTTGCCACTTTCCCTACACCTGCAGTGACTCTACTTAAATGTGTTTCCTCGTTCACAAGTGTGAGTCTGGCTGTGGGGTGAGGCCGCAGACATGGGCTTTGCTGGACAAGAGGTGGTGAGAATGTAAAATCTGTAAATGTGGTCAGAATGCCCTCAAAAAAAAAAAGGCATACTGGTTCTACTTGCCATGCTGTCCATGAAGACCCTTGAGCCCACATCTTTGCTGGTACACTTGAGACGGTGTATGTTATTGGTGAGAAAACTAACCCAGGAATAACAAAAGGACTTGCCTGAGTGCTTGTCTTCCGGACAAACCTCTGAGAGAATCTGGTCACCTGACTTGGCCTCCAGCATTTTTCTTACTAGGCCGGCTGATGAGAGTCCTCCCCGGCAGCACCCCTTCCTTCTCTGGTCATGTGTGGGTCACCCCCTTCCTTCACACCGCCCATGTGGGCCCCTCCCTATGTCTCCTGCATCCTGAGCTGCTGAGATTCTCAGAGGAGTCCTGGTCCCCTGGGGACAAGTCTTCTGAGCTTTTGCAGAAATATAAACTCTTCTCCTGTAGAATGAACAGAAAACAATTTATATATGGTTTCCTACACTTCTTTTTTTCTTTGTTCTAACTTAGGAACGTGTAATGTTCATCTGGCTGAAAAAGTGACCAGTACATACAGTATACACAACAAAAAGTTGAACTCCCATCCTGTCCTATTTTGGTCCAATAATGCCCTCCCCCCAACCCCTGTAATCTTGCTTAATGGTTTCATCCAAAATTTGTATATGCAAACATAAGCAAGTATGAATATATACCATCCTGTGCACTGCTTTGTGCTTTTTATCACTTGACAATATGTCTTAAGGTTCATTCCATGGTAATGCATAAAAAGCTTTCTCTTTTGTTTTATAGCCACAATAGTATTTCACTGGAAACTAAGGAAATTCCATAGTTTATTTAACTGAATTTCTCTTTTTAAAAAAATCATTTAAAGCATTTATTAATTGGGGCGCCTGGGTGGCTTAGTTGGTTAAGTGTCTGACTTTCGCTTAGATCATGATCTCGCGGTTCGTGGCCTCGAGCCCCGCATCGGGCTCTGTGCTGACTGCCAGCTCAGAGCCTGGAGCCTATTTCAGAGTCTGTATCTCCCTCTCTCTCTGACCCTCCCCTGCTCACACACACACTCTCTCTCTCTCTCCTAGAAATAAATAAAAATTATTTTTTAAAAAAGCATTTATTTATTAAAAAAATTTTTTTAAACTGTTATTTATTTTTGAGAGACAGAGAGAAACAGGTCATGAATAGGGAAGGAGCAGAGAGGGAGACACAGAATCCAAAGCAGGCTTCAGGCTCTGAGCTGTCAGCACAGAGCCCAACACAGGACTCGAACCCATGAACTGTGAGATCATGACCTGAGCTGAAGTCTAACGCTTAACCAACTGAGCCACCCAGGCGCCCTTGATGGGTGCTTGAGTTGTCTCCCATATTTTGCTACTACAAACAATGCCTTAACAAATAACATTGTACATATATATATATTTTTTTACATGTGTGCAATATTCCAGTGTTGATCCCACTGGAAAATGGGAAGAGTCTGGGTAAAAGGACCATGGAGTCTTGCAAGAGTTGCAACCAGGAAAAAGAGAAGTTGGGGAGCTGCTGCTGGGACAGGTGCCACAGACGCTGTGGGGGCAGCCACCATACAGTTGCATCTTACAAGAGGTGGCCACGTGGCCTGTGGCTCTGTCCTGGCATATGGCACTATCCACGTCTATAGCCCTTGGCCTGGTCTTCATGTCATTTTTTTTTTTTAACTTACTTGGAATTCTGGAGTGAGCACCCCAATCTGAGACATTTCTGCTTTTTCCTGTACTTGGGGAAATAGTACCAAGGATGTAGGATGGGTTGCAGGGCTGGTTCCTCAGGAGCCTGTGCAAGGGCACACACATGGGGCCTGAGCGTTTACCTCTAGAGCCAGCTGAGTGGATTTAGCAAACGCTCTTGGAAGCAACTCCCTTTCACATCAATGCTTATTTGTTCTTGATAATGAAAAGTGATGCTAGCATCTATTAAAGAAGAGAAAGCGTCCTCTTGTAAGCTCTATTGGACAAGTGAGCACTTGTTTTGGAGTCATCTGCAAAGGCGTGTGACCCGGAGACTCTGTGGGAAATGCCTCACTTCTGCAGCTTTGGCTTCCAGCTGTTCATTGGAGCCATTTTAGGAGTTTTGTTGAAAATGTCAGAAGCAGAAGGCCCCAAGCTTTTCCAGCACAACCCACACTTGGAGAAGGTGCAAGCCTTCTTTGTGTCACAAAAGAGGTTTCCAGACCTTGTTCCTGAGTTAACTGAGCGATTCCAAATTCCGAACTCTGTGGCGGGTTTCTGTGTTTCTGCAGCCAACACCAGTGCTTTTCTGTGTCAGCCCAAGCTTGGGAAGTGCGGCCCCCAGACTGGTGCATATTTCTCTCTGGGTTGTGTTCTTTACAGAATCAGCTCTAGCCGTCTATCCTTGTGCCCAGGACTGGTCCACAGCCATCTCACGTTGCTCTGAACGATCCCTGGAGCTTCTCTCCTTCATCAAGGAAGAGCCATGGTGGCAGGTCCTGGCTGTGAATTCTGCTCCAGAGAATGACTAGCTCTGTGACTTGAGCAAAGGACTTAGGCTTCTCTGAGCCTCTGGCTGGCTCATCAGCGTCCAGGGATTAAAGACACCACCTGCCTTATAGCAGGTTCGAGATGTTCTCAGTGCAAAGCTTGGGCATGATAACTATCCTTATATTGGATACTTGTTCTTATAATTACTGTTTTTTTTCAATTTTTAACATTTTATTTATTTTTCACACACACACACACACACACACAAAACGTGAGCAGGGGAGGGTCAGAATGAGAGGGAGACACAGAATCCAAAGACAGGCTTCAGGCTCTGAGCTAGCTGTCAGCACAGAGCCTGACGTGGGGCTCAAACCCACAAACCGTGAGATCATGACCTGAGCCGAAGTCAGACACTTAACCGACTGAGCCACCCAGGCGCCCCCTTATAATTACTATTAATTAAGAATTATTTATGGCTTCTCTTGTCCCTCCCCACTTTATAACTCTAACGTTGGCGTTATGGGGTGCATGGATTGTATCTTTTTTGAACCATGGGACTTTGACTCAAAGGAGACCCAAGTGACTTATTTTTGTTACAGGTTCATCCAGATGTGATTTACATATCACACAATTTACCCACTGTAAGTGTACAGAGAGATAATTTTTATAACTGTAGTAGTAGCTGTTTTTATAACTGTACGTAGTAGCTGTGGCATCCCCACAATCTGCTTTTATTTTATTTTATTTATTTATTTTTTATTTATTTCTAGTAGAGAGAGACAGCGTGAGCAGGGAGGGTCAGAGAGAGAGGGAGTCACAGACTGAAACAGGCTCCAGGCTCCGAGCTGGCAGTCAGCACAGAGCCCGACGCAGGGCCCGAACCCACGAACCGCGAGATCATGACCTAAGCAAAAGTCGGACGCTTAACTGACTAAGCCACCCAGGTGCCCCTTAGAATGCTTTCATTACCCTCAAGTCCCCTCCTGCCTATTGGCAGTCAAGCCTCGTGCCCACCCCACCCCACCCCCAGCTCCAGCCCCAGCCAGCCGCTTCTGCTTTCTGTCTCTAGTTTTCTAGAATTTTCACATAAATAAGAAGGTACTCTTTAGTGAGCTTGTAAAAAAATAACCAAGCCTGGCCATGCCCTAGACTGATTCTGATCCTCCAGAGCTGGTAATCTTTTCCAGCCTTTGCCCTTTCCTTCCCTGAGCATAATGCTTCTAAGTTTCAACAATGCTGTTGGCCTTAGTGGTGTGTTTCCTTTTGTGGCAGAGTAGTTTAATTATACCATATCTATCCTAATAACAGCATTGGTTAAGATTTTTTTTTTTTTGAGAGAGAAAGAGGGAGGAGAGAGCACACACACGTGAATTAGTGGTGGTGCAGAGAGGGGAGAGAATCTTAAGCAGGGCTTGATCTCACTGTGAGATCATGACCTAAGCCAAAATCAAGAGTCAAGAGTTTGGTTGCTCAACCGACTGAGTCACCCAGGCACCCCTAAAATCTTTTTCAGGGTAAATGGAGAGAAAGAAGAAAGTTAGGAAAGAAGGTTCTTAAAAGTATAGTAGTTCCATATCCTAATTTTTCGAAGTTTTTTTTTTAAAGTAATCTCTACACCCAACTCATGACCCTGAGATTGAGAGTCATATGCTCTTGTGACTAAGCCATGCCCTCCTGCCCCAGTTTTAGAAAAACAGGCTATCAGGGGCACCAGGGTGGCTCATTCAGTTAAGCATCTGACTCTTGATTTCAACTCAGGTCATGATCTTGAGGTTCATGAATTCAAGCCATGCATTGGGATCCGTGCTGACTGCGCAGAGCCTGCTTGGAATTCTCTTTCTTCCTCTCTCTTTGCCCCCCTACCCCTTCTGTTCGTACTCTTTCTCAAAAATAAACTTAAAGAAAGAAAGAAAGAAAGAAAGAGAAAGAAGAGAAGAGAAGAGAAGAGAAACAGGGGTGCCTGGGTGGCTCAGTCGGTTAAGTGTCCGACTTCGGTTCAGGTCATGATCTCATGGTTCGTGGGTTCGAGCGCTGCGTCGGGCTCTGTGCTGACAGCCAGCTCAGAGCCTGGAGCTTGTTTCAGATTCTGTATCTCTCTCTCTCTCTCTCTCTGACCCTCCCCTGCTCATGCTGTCTCTCTCTCTCTCCCTCTCTCTCTCTCAGAAATAGATAAAACATTAAAAAAAAAACATTTAAAAGAAAGAAAGAAATGAATAAACAGACTATCAAGGGATTGTAGGACGGGGAAATGAGTGAATTAGGAAAGGGCCATAGACCGAAATCTGAGGGAGCACATTATAGGCATAGACAATGGTTTCTCTGTATGAATGGGAATGTGAGGACTTGGTGCTTTTGGCTTGTTCTTTTTTAAAAATTTATTTAATTAAATGCTTACATTGAGTATGCTTCTCACATCATATATTATACCCATTTAAAGTGTAGGATTTAGGGGTGCTTGGGTGGCTCAGTCGGCTGAGTGTCAGACTGTTGATTTTGGCTAAGGTCATGGTCTCAAGGTTTGTGGCATCAAGCCCCACATCGGGCTGTAGCAGAGTCTGTTTGGGATTCTTCTCTCTCTGCCCCTCCCCTTCTCCATCTTTCTCTCTCTCTCAAAATTAAATAAGTGAACTTAAAAAAACCTGTAGGATTCAAAGAAAAAGTATATAGGTCAGTGGCTTTTCAATATATTCACAGTTGTGCAACTACAGACAATTTAAAAACATTTTCATCATCCTAAAATGAAATCCATGTCTCCATTGCTCTCACTCCTCAGCTCTACCCATCCCAACCCCACCAGTTTTAGGCAGCCACTAACTAATGTCCGGTCTATAGGTTTACCTATTCTGGACATTTTGTATAAATTGAACCATAAAAAACAGTCTTTTATGACTGGCTTTTTTCCCTAAGTGAAATGTTTTTAGGATTCATCCATGGTCTAGCATGTATCAGCAATTAATTTCTTGTTAATAATCTTTATATGGATAGACCACATTTTATTCATTTATCAGTTGAGGGATAAATGTTTTCGCTTTTTGCTGGTGTGAATAATGCTGCTGTATCATCTGTGCTTTGTTACATTTTCCTCTGATGTATATAGGGTGCTGCTCTTGAAATAAAAAACAAAAAAACAGGATTTGGTAGGGAGTTGGTGTGGGTAACAAAGCACCTTCATAAAATGTGACTGAGAAAAATGTGAGGTGCCTGTTTTTCCCATCATGTCAGCATTCAGTGGCCGAGGGCAAATTGGAAAGGAAATCACTGAGTCTGCTCAAGTCTCACTGCCAGACAGTGGTGGAGAAAAGAGGAGGTCCCAAAACAAGCCAGGCTGTGGAGAAGCCAGAGTATGCAAGGGTTAAGACTGTGGCTCTCAGGGTTCATTTAGACTTATATTTGAATTCCAACCCTGCCATTCATTGCTGTGTGACTCTTGGGAGAGTCACTTAACTTAACGTCTCTGGGCCTTTACTGATAACATTGAGAGAGTGATCCTTCCCTTAGTGGTTGTTATGATAATATAAAGTATTTATTCTACCTCTGGCCTTGCATGAAGGAGCCCTTGAAGAGCCATTCTTCCTCCCTGGGTCTAAGCACCTGGGGCAGATTTAAAATATGCTCAGGGCTGGGTATTTTTAAAAGCATCTCTGAGAATCTATATCCAGAGCATGTTGGACCCTGGTTGAAGATGATGATAGAGATATTTTGGTCAAGGTGCTTTATTGCACAGGTGGGCAACTAAGACCAGGTGAACCCTTCCTGCTGCATTAGGGGCGGGGATCTAGTCCCCTAGGCCAGGCCTGCGAGCTGCCTTTACCAGTGAGGGGTCAGCAAGAGCTAGAGGGAGGAGGGAGGGGTTCAGCTGCCTTGGAATTTGGAACAGGGTGCCCTTCCTGGCCGCAGGGAAACCAATAGAAAGGAAAAGTGGGCAGATACAGTGGTGTGAGAGGGAGCCTTTTCTTTCTAATCAATAGGCAAACAGTTCCTGGAGTTGCCCAACCTGGCCACAGGAATGTTTCCTGGATTGCAGCCTGTGGGAATGATCAATTATCGCCTCTGTATTTAGGCAGGCGGTTGGGTGTTTGTGTACTTAACATGCAGCCAGAAGTGGTGACAGTAAAACTCCAATTCAGTGTGGAAGCCAGAGGGCCTCCCCATTCTCTTTGTTCTTTTTGATGAAACCAAACCAGTTTCCCTCTGTCCGTCTGGGAAGAAGTCCCTGCTCCACCTTGGCCACAGGCAAGCCGCCAGCTCCTGGTAGAGTGGAGTTCAGTGTTTGCCCACTTTCCTTTTTTAAATGAATCGAGATGAGATTCCTTTTCACAGGTCAGTGTCTGCCCTGGAAAACTGAAGCCCAGCCCTCAGTCTCAGACCTGAGCAGAGCAGCAGCCTGAGCTTCTCTGGCTGAGCCCCAGCAGCCCCACTGAGGCAGGAATGTTGAGCTCAAACTGTGTGAGGTTTTATCAATGGGTGCCGGCTCATTTCAGAACTGTCCAGTGGAGGCCTGAAAAGGCAGAGGATTTAAAACAGTTGTTTTCCGGCCTTGATGTCAAAAGGACAGGGGGCTGGGGAGGCCCTCTGGCCCTTCTAGACTGGAAGCAGGAGCCGGTGTGGCCTGGGTGGGATCCACATGCTAACACTGCTTTCTTTGCACCAGAAAGTCAGCCCCGGGGGGGCAGGGATTGTTTCCTGTCATGTTCATGGCTGGGTTGTCGGTACGAGAACAGCAGGTGTGTGGTCGGTGTGCAGGACTTTGAGTCAGACCTGGAACTGTCCCCCACACTGGTTTGGCATGCAGCCAGTAGCTGGGACAAGCTCTTCAAGTGCCACTTCTTGCAGGCCTTCCCAAATGCCCTTTATTAAATTGTCCCCTCCACCCTGGCTGCTGCATAAAGCCTTGGAACACCCTCACCTGCTTATTTTTCTGTTAACACCTTTTCATTCATGACATTTGTTAACAATTATTAATGATCTGATTCCCACTGGAATGTAAGCCCCAGGAGGGCAGCAGCCTTACTTTATCTACTGGCTGTATTTCTCAGGCTTCAGAGTGATGCATGGGGGCAAGTAAGGGCTCAGTAAATATTTGTTGAATGAAGAATCCTTGAAGCAGTCCCTCCAAGGAGATAGATGGACATCTCCACTTACAGAACAGGGAACCGGTGCTCGGGGCGGGCGGTGTCAAAGTAACTTGCCTTGGTGGCATGTAGGAAACAGAGGGGATTTGAGCCTGACTCGGTTTGACCCCATTCACACAATGTACAACTATAAGAGTATTTGCAATGGCTTTACTCCGCAGCTGGAGTTGGTAAAGAAAAAAGAAAGTGCCGTTTATGACACTTTTTATTCTGCTGGTTCTGATCAGTGTCTTGGTGTTTGCTTTCCGGAGGACTAACACTGTGTTAGACCACGCACACACACACGGCTGGGAGGCAAAAGTCTACCGCCAGAGTCACCCAGGCAGCATGAGTGATCTTAAGGCCAAGCGGGCTCCCCTCGGGAGCTCCCCCTGGGCTAAATTTTCCTTGATCTGTAACCTCACTGTTTTTTGTCTGTGAGATGATACCTTGCTCTCCACCTCAGTCTGTTTTATTGTTTTTATATTTTTAAGATTTTACTTTTAATCTCTACACCCAACATGGGGTTTGAACTTAGAGCTTCGAGATAACAGTCGCAAGCTCTACTGACTGAACCAGCCAGGCACCTCATACTTCAATATGTTTTGATGGAAACAGATGTGAAGGGGCCTGCTCCTTAGTTCCTGCCCAGGCCCAGATCATTGTTGATGTCTCTTTTCAGGGTGTTAGTTAAATGAAGACAGAGTGGGTGCCTGGGTAGCTTAGTCGGTTAAGCCACTGACCTTCACTCAGGTCATAATCTCTCAGTTCCTGAGTTCGAGCCCCATATTGGGCTCTGCATTGGCCATGGTGAGGCAGCTTGGGATCCTCTCTCTCTCTCTCTCTGTCTCTGTCTCTGTCTCTCTCTGTCTTTGTCTCTCCCCCTCTCCCCCACTCTCCTTCTTTCTGTTTCAAAACAAATAAATAACTTTAAAATTTTTATAAAAAATAAGATAAGAGGGGCACCTGAGTGGCTCAGTCAGTTAAGCATCTGCCTTCTGCTCAGGTCATGTCACAGTTTGTGGGCTCAAGCCCCCCTCCTCTACCGCTATCGGGCTCTGCACTGACAGCAAGGAGTTTTTTTGGGATTCCCCACCTCTCTCTGCCCCTCTCTCGCTCACGTTCTCTCTCTCTCAAAAAATAGATAAATAAACATTAAAAAAAATAGAGCCTGCACACTATTATAAATTTTTTTTAATTGTGTTTATTTTTGAGAGACAGAGACATAATGTGAGCAGGGGAGGGTCAGAGAGAGAGGGAGACACAGAATCTGAAGCAGATGCCAGGCTGTGAGCTGTCAGCACAGAGCCTGACAAGGAGCTGAACCCACAAACTGCAAGATCATGACCTGAGCCAAAGTCAGCAGCTTAACCCACTGTGCCACCAGGTGCCCCCTGAACCTGCACTTTAAAAATAAATAAAGACAGACCACTTACTTATTATTTTTATAATTTGTATATATATTTGTATTTATTTTGTTTCAAGTTTTTATTTACATTGTAGTTAGTTAACATATTGTGTAATATTGGTTTTAGGAATAGAATTTAGTGATTCATCACTTACATATAACACCCAGTGCTCACCACAGCATGTGCCCTCCATAATCCCCATCACACACCCAGCCCATTCCCCTACCTCCCTCCACCAATCCTCAGTTCTCTGTCATTAAGAATCTCTTGTGGTTTGCCTCCTTTCTCTTTTCTTTCTCCCTCCCCCGAAGATCATCTGTTTCTTAAATTCCATATATGAGTCCAATCATATGGTATTTGTCTTTCTCTGACTTATTTCACTTAGCATAATACATTCTAACTCCATACACATCACTGCACATGGCAAGATTTCATTCTTTTTGCTGGCTGAGTAATATTCCATTGTATGCACATGTATATGTGTATGTACATATGCGTATACCACATCTGAGACGACTTGTAATTTGTTCTGGGCAAGGTCATATTGGGAGGCTGGTAGAAGGAACGTGGTAGACTTCATGAAAGTGCCCTTCCCATCCCTGAGGTCCCAGGGGAGCTGCCTGTTAAGGGAGGTTGGGTGGGGTGCAGGCACCACACTGGCAGCACTCCTGGAGCATATCATTCAGGTTTTGTGAACACAGGCTGTATGTCATGGTGGTCCACGGGAGTCCAAGCTGCTTATCTTCCCCAGAAAAATGTTTGAGGTTTAAGCTCTAACTGATGAGAGGAACTTCAACTTATTTTAACTCTGTAATGTCGTGACCTACAGCGGAACATTCTTGGATCTGAAATTTAAAACTTCCTCTTTCGTGTGTCTGTCTGAGTGTCCCTGTGTTTTTCTGCGGCCCTGGGGCTGGATTTCCAAGGCACAGCATTCCTTGAAGGAGAGAGAGGGAGTATATGTGTATAAGGGGAAGATGGAGATAGGGGACACTTTGCTGTTGGGATTACTGTTACTCCACCTGTCCTGTTCTCCTGTGGGAACTGACTTTCTGTTACCCATTCAGCTAGGAACTAGTTGACAAATGGCTTATCCAATACTAAGGTGGTTAAGTCCTGACAGCTGCCTCCCACCGCAGGTTTTGCCACTTCATAGCTCTGTGGCTTAGCGGGGTCTCTCCACTGAGACTTCTGAGCCTCAATTTCCTCATTTATTAGCCAGACTGCTAAGTTCCTACCACCCAGGGCCAGTGTATCTAGTAAGGCTGTGCCATAAGGTTGCTAGTTCTCCTGTAGCAAATGAACACATACAGAGACATAGGAGCTAAAAAGATTATCTTCTTGATACAACTTGAATCTCAGATAGAGGCCTGATAGTCCTTTCCTTCCCATTATTTATTTATTTTAGTTTTTAAAAATTCTGTCAGCACAGAGCCCAACGCGGGGCTCGAAGCCACGAACGGTGAGATCATGACCTGAGCTGAAGTCAGACGCTCAACCAACGGAGGCACCCAGGTGCTCCTCCTTCCCATTTTCTAAACATGCATTTTAATTTTATTATTATTATTATTATTTGTGCTAATTTTATTATTATTATCATTTGTGCTGAGCATGGGTGCTTAGTAAACCCGTAATGTTGAGTGATTTCATGGACACCCATCAAAGGAAAATGTTCCAGAATCACCCAGTGCTGTCAAAGAAAATAGAACCTAGAAAGAAATTTTATAGGCGGCAGTATCAGTGGAGAAGTATGGCTTGGTGATTAGAGTTAGAAGCACCACGCCTAACCAGCAAAGAGAAACTCCTACGTGTCTCCCTAGGATTTCTTTCATACATCAAGTTAAACGTTTTGTCTTGTATCTTCAGTATTTAAGGTAGAAACCAAAGTCCTTGGTTTGGGGGTAATGCAATGGCAACATGACCCCCGGGAGTTTCAGGGGCCTCGGGAGCCTCTCTGATCTTCTTGTTGTGTGTATGACTTTGTCTTCCTAAGGCTGAGTGCTCAAGTTCAAATCGTCCTTGAAATAAATCTAAATGCAGGGTTCTATGGTGTTGGCTGTGGGAAATGCGTCCCAATGAGAGAGAAACAATCCATAATGCATGCCTTTGTGTGTAGTGTGGGGGAAACACTGCTTTCAAGTAGCTGCTGCTAAGAAATTGGGTTATCCCACTAGTTAGCAAATAACTCAACTCTGGTGAGCTGGCTTTGATTGTAGGTCCCTGTCCTTAAACCTCATCTCTCAGAAATACATGAAGGCTTTTGAAACTGTCTGGTTTCTACCCACTCACATTCCAGCTGTGGGGCTGGGTGGGGGTGGAAGAAGCAACCGAATCCTTGAAGCAGGACTATTTGAGCCACAATGGCGATTCCAAGCAAAGAATGTTGCTCAGCGCTCAAAGCCCTGCCCCTGGACCAGGAGCTTTTCATGAACTTGAGTTTAATTTTTATTTGAGCCTCAGTCACTTCTTCCAGGGTCCTCTGATTAAAGCTACTACTTGATGCCACAGAAGTTAGAAAATAGGGCACTTTAAGGATGAATAACCCACAAAAGACACAATGCGTTAAAGATGCTTTTTAAAAAGTCGTTCTTATTTTTGTCATTTTAAAAGAAATTCATTGTAAATGTGATGCACAATATAATATGTACAAAGATAAAGAAGGATGATACGTTTAAGAAATCAGAATCTCCTGCCCCTTCTTCAACTGCAGTTTGAATCCCCCCCACCTCCACCCTAATTACCATTAACCTCCTGGTGGGTAGAGTTTCCTACTGTTCTGGGATGTTTAAAAAAATTTTTTTTTCTTAATATTGCTGGATAAGCATATCCTCATTTTGCAAATGGAAACAGTGGTGAAGAACACTCACTTTGGAGCCAGACAGCTCAGCCCCTTCACTCACTCACAAGCATATAATTTAGGACAAAGAAAGTGGAGGTAGTGGTGCCGACCCCAAAGAGTGGCAGGAGGTGGGGAGGAATTAAATCAGAACACAAAGAACACAGTGCAAGCGTCTGGCTTTTAGAGAGTGGGATGAGGCAGAGCGGTTAGAGCAAGAACTCTCAGACTGTCTGGGATCCAGTCCCAGCTCTGTGCCTTATGGCCTGCCTCAGTTTCCCCACATGTAAAAAGGGGACACTGGTAGGTAGTACTACACTCAGAGTTCTGGGGTGAAGTGAGTTAATATTTGTAAAGTGGTTAGAATGGAGCCTGACACTTAGTGTTCTACAAATGTTTAAAAACACTAAGAGAATAGTAGATAAAAGGTAGTTGAAGCTATTAGTTGAGGCTGTGGTTTCTGATGGTGGTGGTAGTGATGTTATTGTAGGGAAACGATGTCCACACCTAGAGATGGCCACCCGGGTTCTTGGCTCTTGTCCCTGGGATTTTGGTTTCTAGACCAAATGACAGGTTTTAGGGAAGGAGGTCATCCTGACTTAACTACTTAATCCTTTGCTGGCTTTATTTTTATTTTTTGTTTACTTTTTTATTGTGGAAACGTTCAACTATACCCAGTCCCTATGGACTGATGCTCTTTTTCTTGTTTGACTCCCCCATGCTGCCATTAGTGGTCAGCGTGGCTCTGAGACATGGCCTGGCCCTTGTTGAGTTTGAAGCGAGCTTCCTAGAGCCTTCTGGAGCCCTGGAGTTTCCCTCATCTTTCCTGTAATTTCTGGTTTCTCAGCCCAGAGGATCAGATTGCACGGGAAGATAATGGGCCTTAATGAGCACCTGGAAATTCAGGTTGGGGCTGCCCACATTTCTCTGTCACTTCTTAGTCACTTCTCAAGGGGTGGGGCTTACCCACCATTAAGGCAAGATGACCCAAAGCAGGTTAAGCGCCTTGGCTCAAAGCTGTTTGCAGAACCATTTAAAAATGTTGAGGCTGCCACCCTTGGCAAGCCCAGTCCTGCCTGTCCCAACGTTCACTGCCCAGATTTGGGCCAGCTGGGGAAAGGAATGAAATCCTTGTGATAACACCAGAGCGCTCTTGTCCCTGTCTGTGTGACCATCCCCCTGCGCCCCACTCAGGTCAACCCATTACTTCTGCTGGGATGGGTTTGGGGGAGGGTTGTTTGAAAAACATCTAATTTGAGACTGAGTTCCTATTTTAAACTTAAAAGGCGGTATCTGCCCATCCTTCAAGGACTTTGCCTTTGTTCTTCTCATTTTATGGTTCACCTGGTCATTTAGCAAATACTTGGCTTCTAGCAAATACTTATAGCTCGCCTACCCAAATGAACAGAAAAAATAATCATTATCTTCTGCTTGCACTGCTCTTTCACTTTCAAAATGTGATCACAGTCACTGTCTTTGTTAATATTCACAAACACCCTAAAGAAGTAGGCTCTGTCAATGGTGGTATCCTTCATGTGTCAGTAGAGAAAACTGAGATCAGGGGGTTTAAGCATGTTGTTTAAGGCCACTCAGCAAGAACATGGTGGAATTTGGGTTTATTATCTGGTTACAGATAATAGATACAGAACCAGCCTATAAAGTGAGTGTAGAGATGGGAGCATGGCTGTGATTTTTGTTTTCATAAACTGGGAGGAGGGAGGGGTGGGTAAGTGGGTGGGTAATTATTTGAAGGACGCAGCTCCCTTCCTATGAACTATCTCTGGCTGAACAGCGACTCCCAGTTACTTGCACAAGGTGGCCCCAGATTTCTGTCATCCCTGGATTCTAGTTAGGAGACAAAACCATCCTTTAAAATAACCAGAGTCCTAACGGTCTCTTCAGGGCAAGGGACTAAGTAACTCAGGTTAAGGGCCAGTCCCAGCTCTGCTTTTCACTAATTGTAGGATGTCAAGCAATTTTCTTAAGCTCTCCAAGCCTGAATTTCTTCATCTTCAAAATGGAGATGATCGGGGCGCCTGGGTGGCTCAGTCGGTGAAGCGCCCGACTTCGACTCAGGTCATGATCTCATGGTTTGTGGGTTCGAGCCTCATGTCGGGCCCTGTGCTGCCAGCTCAGAGCCTGGAGCCTGTTTCGGATTCTGTCCCCCTCTCTCCCTGGCCCTCCCCTGTTCATGCTGTCTCTCTCTCTCAGAAATAAATAAAACATTAAAAAAAAAAAATGGAGATGATCATGGTGTTCACCCACCCACCCCAGTCAGGTCTTATTTTCTCTGGAAAGGGTGTGGCTGTTGGCTTCAGAAACATTTGCAATGGTGGCCCCTGGTGGAAGAAAATGAAAACTGCAGCCCAGGCATTAAGTATGGCTTTAGGACTTGGTGGCAGATATGTGATTGTCATGAATGTAGAGGTGTCTAACCTTGTAAAATAGGCTCAAAGAGCAGGAATTTTTATAAAAGATCTACGTGGACAAAATAAAAATTCCACTGGAAAAATGAAAGGCGAGTATTTGAAAGGGATGAAAACAGGCCACCTTGAAAATTTCCCAGAATGAGCTGTTTTATCCACCGTTCCCTCTGCCTAGTAGGCTCTTGAGCCAGGTTTCTGGCTTCTGCAGATCTCTGCTCAGCCACCTCCCCTAGAGAGATTTGCTCTCACCACCCAGCCATAGTACCACCTTTCTGAATCCCTCTCCTCCAATCACTCTTGTATTACCCTCTTTAATTCCTTTCTATCTAGCATTTATCATTTCCTGAAATGATTGTTTTCTGTATTTGTCCATGTTTTCCACAACAGTGTAAACTTGGTGAGGAGCAGTGCCTTGTCTATCTTGTCTACAAGTTTGTCCTTAGAGCTCAGCACAGTTTCTGGTATAGAGCTTGGTGAACACCTGTAGAATGAGTCCTTCAGGACATGTTTCACCACAGCGTCACCAGCTTTGGGTATTGATAGTTTTTTAAGTTTTAATACCTCAATAGCTATAAGGTTTAAGTAGAATTTTGAAGTCATTGGTTATAACATTCCTTGACACAAGCAGTCCTTCCCTGTCTTTTACATTTGTCTTGCTGCCCTGTATGATCAGGTTGAAGACTTACCTTTGCAACTTTCATTATCTCCCCTGACAATGATCGGTTTCTCGTCTGCGTCAGATTGCAAGCAGGCATTAGCTCTCTATGCCTGAGGTAATAAGAATAGAATTAGCCCTCAGTATGTATTTACAGGTATCAGTGTCTTTTGTGAGATTCTCATGAGGGTGGAATAAATGATTAACCAAAGCCACATTTGTTTTTAAAAAATTGATCGGACAGACTTTAATATAGTGCTTATTATGCGACAGGCACATGCAGATGTATCTTTAATCAACCCTAGTATGTAGTTGCTCTTGTTGCCTTCATTCTACAGATGGGTAGACTGAGGCACAAGGAGATTAAGTCATTTGCCGAAGATCACAGAGTTAATAATAAGCAGAGCAGGGACTTGAACCCAAGTAGTCTGTTCCAGAGTCCATATTATTTATTTTATTTATTTAAAAATTTTTTTAATTAAAAAAAATCTTTATTTTTGAGAGAGAGACAGAGCATGAGCAGGGGAGGGGCAGAGAGAGAGAGGAAGACACAGAATCTGAAGCAGGCTTCAGGCTCTGAGCTGTCAGTATAGAGCCTGACGTGGGGCTTGAACTCCTAGACCGCGAAATCATGACCCGAGCCAAAGTGCTTAACCAACTAAGCCACCCAGGCGCCCTCATATTCTTTATTTTAGAGAGAGTAATTGTAAGCAAGGGAGAGGGGTAGAGGGAGAGAGAGTCTCAAGTAGGTTCCACACTCAACTCAGAGCCTGACCTAGGGCTTGATGCCACAACCCTGGGATCATGACCTAAGCCAAAATCAAGAGTGAGATGCTTAACCAGCTGAGCCACTCAGACAGGTATCCCCAGAGTCCATACTCCTTACCATTATGCTCTGTGACCCTCTCTTATTATCCGTCACTGGTTTTGAAATGTCAACATTTATTTACTTATTTAAAATTTTGATTTTATTTATTTTGAGACATAGTATGTATGGACATGAAGGGAGGAAGGGAGGGGGATAGAGAGAGAGAGAGAGAGAGAGAGAGAATCCCAAGCAGGCTCCAGGCTCTCAGTGCACAGCCCAACTCAGGGCCCAGTCCCACAAACTGTGAGATCGTGATCTGAGCTGAAATTAAGAGTTAACTAGTTGAGCCACCCAGGCTCAGTTACCCCAACTGTTACTTAAATGTAGAGTCTGCAGTGTTTCACTGTACCTTAGTCTCTAACTTTTGGACTTAGCAAGCATTCTGTCTCAGTAATCTTAGTGGTCTGTTTTCATATTGTCAACAGCCAGCTGAAGGAGAGGTCCCTTTTTTGTTGTTGAAAAGAAGTTACTTTCTAGACAGGTCACTGTACTTTACAAGTAGATAAGAAAGAAAATCAGACCACAATGAACAGTCTCTCCGTAATTGTGAAGGACATAAAAATAATATTGACTATTTTGTTATCATTGTTGTTCTGTCTCCAGAATTATGGCTTGTTTTGTGTGAGTCAGGCTTTCAGTGGGTGAACCACGTTCACTTTTTAGAGAAGGAACACTCGTGCCTTTAATCTGCCCCATTTCCTAATCCCTGTGATGTGTGCCCTGCAGTGAGTTTTGAAGGATGCACCGGTCAACCAAGGACAGCCTATTTTTCTGATGACACACGAATCAAAGTGGGCACCAATGGTGTGGTTACCGTCAAACGGCCTCTGCAACTTCATAAACCGGAGATGAGTTTTCTTGTCCACGCCTGGGACTCCAGCCGCAGGAAGCTCTCCACCAAAATTACGCTGAAGGCAGCGGGACATCATCACCACCACCATCACGTATGTCGGAGTGTTTCTTGGAAGTTCACTATTGTTTTAGTCTGCTGGCTAATGCGGACTCTCCTTGGCACCATTCACATTTGGGACTGGATAGTTTTTTGTTGGGATGTTTAGTGGCAGCCCTGGCTGTAGCCCGCCAGATAGACACCAGTAGCATGCCCCCTAGCTGTCACAACCCAAAATGTCTCCAGATAGCCCCTGACCCCCTGGGGTTGGAGAATCACCTCTAGTTGAGAACCATTGGTCTAACTGAACTAATACTTGCTGGGAATGTTTTTGAGTTTGAGCGGGGAGGGATCAGCTGGAATGATGGCATGGTGTGAATGTCTATATTTTCTGCAGGAAGTGTAGAATAGTGGGTAAGAGCATGGACATTATTTGGGAATGAATCATAGCCCTGCCTGAATAGCCATGGGAGAATTACTTAACCTCTCTGTGCTTGAAATTCCTTATCTGTAAATGCATATAATCATGGCTGCATGAATTAATAGGTGTAAAACGCTACAACTGTGCCAGGCATACAATAAGTACTCAATGATTGTTAACTGTGTACTTTGATTAAGTACAAAAAACAGTGATTTTTCTTGTAGGGAGAATGAGCAAGAGATCAATTCTCTGATTATTATATTTTACTCTTTGTATTTCTAGTGGGGATAGTCTTAGAGGGGGAGAAGAACCAAGGGGAAACTTTTTTTTTGGGGGGGGGGTAGGTTTTTTTTATTTATTTTGAGAGAGACAGGGACTGCATGAGCAGGGGCAGGGCAGAGAGACAGAGAGAGAGAGAATCCCAAGCAGCCTCCGAGCTGCCACGGCAGAGCCTGATGGGAGCTTGAACTCCTGAAACCGTAAGATCATGACCTGAACTGAAACCAAGAGTTGGACGCCCAACTGACTGAGCCAGCAAGGTGTCCCTGGGGTTTTTGTTTTTAAATAAGGAAGGAAGAGTGGATATTGAGTGGCAGTACTGTGACAGCTGGTTTGAGGTTCACTTTGTTTTATCTGTATTTCAAGAGACCCTGTGGTCCTGCATTAGGGGAAAGGGTGACATTCCCATCTCTCCTTTCATTCATATAAGAACAGATCTTATATCTATATCAAAACATCATGCTATACACGGTGTGTGTGCGCGCGCTTACGTGTGTGTATAAAAAAGTTTTATTTGTCAGTAACATCTCAATAAGTCTTGGGGGAAAGTAAGACCAGATTTAACTTTCCAGTGCTTTGTCTTTGGGTAGATTTTCTCAGCCTGGTATTTTTTCTGAGGGACACATTCCATGCTCAGTATGTTTAGACATGGTTCCCTTTAATGTCACATGAACATACTAATATTCTTTTACCAGTGTTCATCATTCTTTATTATCATTCTCTGAAAATACTCTGCAGTTCTGATGTCAGCAAGGCATTTTCTTTGTCTTCCTCTTCAGGATGACGAATGAATCTGTTCATTCACCAATGCTGTATGCTCGCCACGGCTGTGCAAAATGGTCATTTTTAGGCCTAGGATACATTGTGGGCAGTCCTTTGTTCTTGTGTTGCATCTAATCCCAAACTCAATTTCATTAAAACCGTAACTCAGTGTTTGCCACCCCATCTAACCATTGTTACTACCATTTGTTTTTGTTTTTGTTTTTAATGTTTTATTTATTTCTAGGAGAGAGAGAGACAGCGTGAGTAGGGGAGGGTCAGAGAGAGAGAGGGAGTCACAGACTGAAATAGGCTCCAGGCTCTGAGCTGGCAGTCAGCACAGAGCCCGATGCAGGGCTCAAACCCACGAACTGCGAGATCATGACCTAAGCGAAAGTCGGACGCTTAACCGACTAAGCCACCCAGGCGCCCCTGTTACTACCATTTGTTGAGCCCTTCTATGTTTCACACAGTATTCTAAGTGCTTTATCTGCATTTTATTAGTATCTCACTTAATCCTTCCATTATTATCCCCATTTTAGACCTTAGGAAACCGTGGAACAGAATAAAATATTCTGCCCAAGAGGAGGAAGTGCCATAGTGAGGCTGTATAGCTAGACAACCTGCCCTTGGCTTAGGATGGACTGCTTCTGGAGAATATTAATCCAAGGATGCAGAGAGAGAGAAGGAGGGAGGGAGAGAGTTAAGGGGTATGTGCATAACCAATATGCAGGAATGCAATACTGGGAAGGATTTCTTGTCTCATGTCTATCTTGTGCATTTTGAAACAAATTTGAAAAGCCAGGAAATAGTGCTTCAATCACATTTGGTAAACAGTGATTAGTGATTATGTGGGGAGTGGGAGATGGAATTGTCCTCTGGAACCTTTACGGTATTACTGCTAATCACTTTAATGCACTTAAACAATTTGGAAGAAACTTTCTTTCCATCATCAACTATCTTATTTCCCTGTGTGTGCATAAAGTTATCTTTACCACACATGAAAACTGTTCAATACAAGTCTCAAGGGGTATTTTTGGTTCCCATCCCAACAGCTTCAGTTAGAACAAATGGAAACTGAATAGGTAAAACAATACAATGAGATTAAAGAATTTGTATTGATCACAAAGCAGTTCTTAGTACCAACTCCTAAAACTTACCTCATCTGGGCTGATAACGCCCCTCTGGGGGCCTATACTCCTAGGAAAAACATAAAAGGAAATTGAAACACTTGAATATCCAGTTGTTGAATAAGCTCTGATATTAAATCATCAGAGTGTAATGTTCCATTAAAAGCAACAGGTATAATATACATACGCTTGAAATAACTTGCAGATGTATAATTGTGTATGCATAATGATTACTTGAACTCTGGGCATTAGAAGGATCAAAAGAGAACACCATCTTGATTATATGGCAGAGAGGTTCATTGTGTTGTGAACCATCAACTGCCCTCAGAATGCTGGAAATGCTGGCTGGGTAGGTGGAACTGTTGGGCCTGTATTATCTGTCCTGAATTACCTGATTTTGCTCTTCTTCTTTCCTTTTAGGACACTGTCTCTGGAACCCAGACAGAAGTGCTCACATTTCCCAACCCCCAGCATGGTCTCAGAAGACAGAAGAGAGACTGGGTTATCCCTCCTATCAGCTGCCCAGAAAATGAGAAAGGCCCGTTTCCTAAAAACCTGGTTCAGGTAGAGAGAAGAAGTTCTTTATTTCTCTGGGAGCAATTAGACAGAGAAGGACCAAGAAGAAAAAGGGAAAAGCCCCAATGTCAGGTTCTTTCCTGATAATTCTGTTTCTTTCTGTTTGGTCTTTAGATCAAATCTAATAGGGACAAAGAAATCAAGGTTTTCTACAGCATCACTGGCCAAGGGGCTGACACACCTCCTGTTGGTGTGTTCGTTATTGAAAGAGAAACAGGATGGCTAAAGGTGACGGAGCCTCTGGATAGAGAGCAAATTGCCAAGTACATGGTGAGTATCTCTCAGAAGCTTGTTAATGATGGGGTCATATCCTCCCAAAACTTTTTGGCCAACCCGTGTTGGATCCCCAGATCAGATGCTCTGGATGTGTAAGGCTTTATCTGATAGCTCTATAACTGTTAATAAAGGGAGATGACAAGAAAGCCAGGAAACATTGGAGGTGTTAATTTTTTCCTTATTAGGAATAAAGAGAGGAGAGTACTTAGGCATGACTGAAGATCCAAGATAGCAACTTATTCTTAGGGCCAAAAATCCCTGGCCCAGAGAAAGAGGCCAGTGATGATATTGGGGAGCAAAAGCCATTCTTAGGCCTCAGTATCAGAGTGAGCTTAGAGAGCTGCAGGGTAATACATTGAGGCCAAATGCAAAAAAATCTGGGAGAGACACTAGACTGAAGCAGTCAGAGCAAACATTACCCTTCTGGGAATAAATCAGAGCGCTTTAGGGTTCCACTGTTGCCTCCTAGGCCTGACTCCCCAGCCCTCCTGTGGGAAATAGGAGCTCCTGTCTGGTAGGTGTGATCTCCAGACCATGAATCCTTACATATCATAACCTCAAACATTGTTATGACATCATTGAAGCAGCAACACATGTCCAAGAAAAGTTCTCTGCTGCGGGGGGGGGTCCTTCCTTGGGTCTTAAGAGAATGGGAGGGAGTGGAGGCCAATCACATGACTCCTCCTATTTCTTCCCCCTAGTTGGGGCCCATGTAACTCTAACTTGGCTGTTTCAGCTCTACTCTCACGCTGTGTCTTCAAATGGGGAAGCAATCGAAGACCCGATGGAGATTGTGATCACGGTGACAGATCAGAATGACAACAAGCCTGAGTTCACCCAGCAGGTCTTTGAAGGATCTGTCCCGGAAGGTGCTCTTCCAGGTATGGCCAATAATGGCATGGAGTTCCCAAAAAGACATTTAGATTCTTTGGACTTAAATGTTTTGGGGCTGGTGTTGGGGATCAGGCCAGTCATAGAGCTAGAACTTCTTTAGAAGTGCGAGCGATGTGTGTAAAACATCCTTTCTACAGAAATGTGTATTATAAAATAGGAGCAGTTTAAGAACCTTCCCTGAATAAGAAACAGATGCATGCCATTCCTGACCACATTCTTTTCTCTCCCCTGTAAAGGTAACCACTGCCCTGACTTCTGTGGTAATCATTCCTTTGCTTTCATTTATCTATTTCACCGTGTGTATATTTATCTCCATATAATATCGTGTTTGTTTTGCATGTTTTCAAACTTTATGTAAATGGAACCACACTCTGCATGCACTTCTCTGGCATGTTTCTCTCATTCAACTTTATGTACATATAGTTCTTTGTGTCAGTGCCTATAGTCCAAGGTCATTCATGCTCATTGCCCTGTAGTATTCCTTTGCACATATCTCCTGATGGAAACATGCAGGACTTTTCGTAGGTGTATATCCATAATAGTGTGTGGCTCAGTTGGAGGGATGTGCCTGTTCATTGTGACTACTTGGTGACAAACTGTTTTCCACAGTGGTTGAACCAATTTACACTCCCACCAGCAATACATATCCTGCAATTTTAGACTTTTTAGCTCTGTTGATAGTGCGATGGTATCTCCATGCAATTTTAAATTGCATTTCTCTGGTTTATTAATGGGCTAATAAGCGTTTTCTATGTTTGCTGGCCCTTTGGGTTTCTTCTTTATGACTTGTCTCTTCAGTCTTTTCTTCCCCCTTCGACTATTTTTTCCTTTTCCTAGTGATCCCTAAAGAATTTTTTTTGATGTTGTAAGTACTAGTCCTTTGTCTGTCACAGGTGCTATTAATATTCTCCTCTACCTTGAAGGCATTGATCGCAAATGACCATTCTCTCTGGTGAGGCCGTGACTGAGAAGCCAAGTTGGAAATTTGTGGGATTTTTCCCTATTTTTCACCTCATATACTCTGTTTGAGAGACATGGCATGGTGTTTCAGTTTAAGATTGCTTATTTCCCATAGTCCTCACCTCCAGCCCCATACGATATATCTTTCGGAAAAGATGAGTTCCAAGAACACTGCTCGTTTGGTGGAGTACTCTCTTCCTCCCCTACCATGTTGGTAAGAATTTTGGAAATTAGAGAATGGAGACCATGAAACCATCCCTAGCTCCTCCCGGAACACTCTGGACAGAATTGAGCTGAGCAATGTTGATAAAATCCAAAGTACAGCTTGACTGAATCTTCCTCTCCTTTGACACTTCCAGGAACATCGGTGATGCAGGTCACGGCCACAGATGCAGACGATGATGAGAATACCTACAATGCCGCCATTGCGTACACCATCCTCAGCCAAGAGCCCCCGCTGCCTGAGAGTGCAATGTTCACCATCAACAGGGAAACAGGAGTCATCAGTGTGGTCACCACCGGGCTGGACCGGGAGGTCAGGGGTCAAAAGGATCCTAGAGGGGGTTGAGGGCAAATATATATCAGCTAAATCACTTGGACCGTACAAAACTCGGCTGAGGCCAGTTGCCACATAGTATGTTTATGGTGTGAACTTTGCATCTAAACACCTATCTTGAGGTTCTATACCTAGAAAGCAGGTGCATTCAAACAAATGATAAAATAAGTGGTTTTGATGCCCTGGGCTGCACCTGATATAGCTCTTGGTCATGACTCAAATGTGTTTGATCTCTGCAGAGTGTCCCCACGTACACACTGGTGGTTCAGGCTGCTGACCTGCAAGGCGAAGGCTTGAGTACAACTGCAACAGCCGTGATCACGGTCACTGACATCAACGATAACCCTCCCATCTTCAAACCGACCACGGTAATTTTGCAGCCCAGGACCTTTCCAAAGAAAGGTCCTCTGTTTCATAGTGCTCATGGGTGAACCCTTTGGCATCTTGCCCCAGACTACTGAACTTGAAGAAGCAAGCAGATTAGGGTGGCACTTGTCCCTGTCATCATCAACCTGGACCCTACTGGCACAGGTTTGTGAGACTGCAAATGGCACCTGAGATGCCTGACTGGCTCAGTCAGTGGAGCATGTGACTCTTGATCTCAGGGTTGTGAGTTNTCAGGTTTTGTTTCTTCATTGAACAAATATTTTCTAAGTTTATAACGCTGGAACTGTAGGGACACCTGGGTGGCTCAGGCGGTTAAGCATCCGACTTTGGCTCAGGTCATGATCTCACGGTCAGTGGGTTCGAGCCCTGCATCGGGCTCTGTGCTGACAGCCAGCTCAGAGCCTGGAGCCTGTTTCAGATTCTGTGTCTCCTTCTGTTTCTGACCTTCCCCTGCTCATGTTGTCTCTATCTCTCTCTCAAAAATAAATAAAACATTAAAAAATTAAAAAAAAATAAGGCAAGAACTGTGTTACGCACTGGAGATACCACCACAGATGAGATAGACAAAGATTCTATTCTCACTGGACTTGAATAGTCTAGCTAGAGAGATGTTTAACAACCTGTACAAATTATTGTGTACAATTACATTAAATGTAATTGAGGACAAAATCCTAAAAAGCCACATGAAAGAATCTTAAATCTTAAAAAAAAATTTTTTAATGTTTGTTTATTTTTGAGAGAGATAGAGATCGAGTACAAGCAAGGAGGGACATAGTGAGAGAGGGTGAGACAGAGAATCCAAAGCAGGCTCCTGGCTCTGAGCTGTAGCACAGAGCTCAATGTGAGGCTCAAACTCAAGAACTAAGAGATGATGACCTGAGCTGGAATCAGATGCTTAACTGACTGAGCCATACAGGCACCCTAGATCCTTAAGTCTTAATGCATTCGTTAGAAATCAGCTCAGTGGTTAATAACAGAGCTTGACTTGTCACAAAAATCCCAGAGCTAGATTATCTACGCTGTCCATGAAACCTCTTTTGTCTTACTTTGCCACCATCCTTGGTGCATGACTTCCACCCTCAGTGTCCTTTTATGGCCCCAGATGGCTACTAGAGCTCCAGCCATGTCTGTGCTTCGTTCAGGAAGGAGGCGAGGACACGGGGAGCAAAAGGTGTTGCTGCTCAGTGAAGTCCTCTTATTTCTGTGCAGACTCTTACTACAAGTTCCATTTACTTCTTAATAGCAACTGCAGTCTTCAAGGATGACTGGAAATAAAATATGTTGTCTGGGCACTTTGCTGCCTCCAATAATATATTGCATGAAAAAGAGGTGAATGGATATTTAGGCGATTAGCAGTGTCTACCACCCTAACCTAGGCATTGTGAGTAACATTTATTGTAAGATTTGAAAGGAGGTTGGCCAATGTGGGACAAGGGATAATGGAAGGGTGCTCTAGGTAGAGGGGGCAGCATATGCAATATGCCCTGAATCAATAAAAAGCTTGATACATAGCAAGAACAGAAAAGCAGTCAGTGTAGTAAACCAAATGAGGTTGGGTCCTGCCGGACCTTGTAGACTGAGGTAAGAATATTAGAATTTATATTCTTATATGAGTGTAAGGGGATGTCATCAAGGGTTTTAAGCAGAGGACTCGGCTGACCTGACTTTTGTTTTAAGAAAATTATTGGTACCAATAGGAATGATAGGGAGAGGAGAGTAGTGGATAAGCCACAGTGTCTTCAATTTGATTAAGATCATAGTCATCAACTGGGTCAGAATGTGCTGAGGGGCTCAGGTAGCCAGGTCCTTAAGAAGCTACTTCAGGTAGTCATGAAGGATGATGTTCCTTGAGTAGTATTGGTTGCTCCACTAACAGGAAGTAGAGGCTATACTGATGGAGTGGGCACTTCCTCCAAGACTCTTCTTGATTCTTGGTCTCAGAAAGGACTTCCTTAGCCCTCTGGGATCTGGCTCATCTATTGGGTCTCAGGATGTCATAAGTAGTCCGTTTTCTCCTTTGCTCTGTAGTACCATGGGCAGGTGCCTGAGAACGAAGCTAATGTTGAAATCACCGTACTCAAAGTGACTGACACTGATGTCCCGAATACCCCAGCGTGGCAGGCCGTGTACACCATATTGAACAATAAGGATGACCAGTTTGTTGTCACCACGGACCCAGTAACCAATGATGGCATTTTGAAAACAGCTAAGGTTTGTATAGTACCTGGCCAAATGCAGAAACTGACATCTTGGCAACTCCCTGTCCACTGGTGTCTTCTCCAAAGTAGAAGTAGCATGGCATTGGTAGGGTGGGGGTGGGAAGCTTTCCCAGGATCTTTTGGACCATTTGGGGTTTGCAGCAACTGTTCTGGCACATGTGAGACTTAGGAAGCTCCTTGAGGTTGAAGAGGAAGAAAATACCATCTGTTTTAAAAGACTTGCTCCTTGAAACATCTACCTACTCCTCCCCTCCATATCCATTATTTCAAATGAGAGGGAAAATGGTTTACTGGTCTCTCTGCCATTTTGCTGAATTATTTTAGAAGTGGGACAAATGACTTTTTGAAAGATGTTTTGGAAACCTAAAAACTTAAGAAGTTCAGTGATTTCCTTGTTGAGGTTACTCAGAGTTAACATATCCCTGAATCAGCCCTAAAGCTTTGACTTCCTCTTGAGCAAGTGAGCAGACCATTCATTTCTGCGTTACTTACTACATAATCTTCCCTCCCCCTAGCCATCCGATGTCAACATTTTCTATGCTACCAACGAAATAAAGAAGCTAGTAAAATAAGTCCCTGCCATACACAAAGTTCTTCATCAGAGTTCCCAGTTTATTCCTTCCAACAACTCCATGAAGTAGTTCCTTTTCCTACATATTTAGATGTGGAAACAGATCCAGAAGTTAAGTTGCTTGGATCACACAGCTAGGATATGGCCCAGCTGGGCTTTGACCTTGTTGCTCACTGATTCTGAACTGCATGCTGTCACTAAACTTAATTGAGGTCATTGAAGTGGACAAGCAGGGTCTTCTGTCCATCTGCTGTCACATGGATGGCATGTCACATGGGATATGAACATTCTTACTGGTTTTGAATAATGAATGACTTGTGCTACTGTTTGTTCATTGGGGTTTACTGTCTGACGTGTCACGAAGTTTGTTTAATTTGGTTTCATATGGTTAAACCATACAGTTGCATGGTAGTCAGTGGGAGCTTTTTAAAACTACCCATGTCAGGACCCCACCCTCAGAGACTGCTATTTCCTGGGTGAGAGTGCAAGCCTCCATTTTCTTCATAAGTTCTCAAGTTAATTCTTCCTAATTAAGCTAGATTTGAGAACTGCTAGGATATTGCTAATCAAAAGCAATAGTTAAGGACTTAATTTTATTTATTTTTTTTTAACTAACATAAAATGTATTTTTGAACTCCTTTCTTTTTCACTCTGTAGGGCTTGGATTTTGAGGCCAAGCGACAATACATTCTGTACGTGACTGTGGAGAATGTGGCCCCCTTTGAGGTCATTCTCTCCACCTCCACAGCCACAGTGACCGTGGACGTGGAGGATGTGAATGAAGCCCCCATCTTTGTGCCTCCTGTAAAGGAAGTGCACATACCTGAAGACTTCGGTGTGGGCCTAGAAATCACGTCCTACACTGCGGAGGATCCAGACAAGTTTATGGAACAGAGGATATCGTAAGTGTGAGGATTTTTTTTAACAGACTTGCAACAACTGAATGTGTGTGTATAAAATACTTTCCTCATAGCATTTTATCATCATCTTTCTGTGCAAGACCCCTTTTTTTTTTTAATGTTTTATTTATTTCTAGGAGAGAGAGAGAGAGACAGCGTGAGCAGGGGAGGGTCAGAGAGAGAGGGAGTCACAGACTGAAACAGGCTCCAGGCTCTGAGCTGGCAGTCAGCACAGAGCCCGACGCGGGGCTCGAACCCACGAACCGCGAGATCATGACCCAAGCGAAAGTCGGACGCTTAACCGACTAAGCCACCCAGGCGCCCCAACAAGACCCCTTTTTTAAAATTCCATTTTATTTCCATTCCCCACACTTCTTCATTTTCTCCATAGCCAACCATTCCTGATTTGCTGTTGCTTCCTGTCTTCGAGTTCATGCAGTGTACTAGGAATGTGGTTTTAATTTACATACATGGTGTTGTGTTAGAAGTATCTGTTTCTTCTCCTTTTAAACTTGAAGCCACCCCTGTATTCTAAATCACACCCACAGATGTTAAAATCACACGTGCAAACCAACAACAACACCCCATGACCATGTATGATAAAGAATGTTTTTAATCTTTTGAGGACTGTATTTGACTAGTAAAAAACTGTGAGAGCACAAATCCAAACAGGACACGTGTATCTTTTTAGTAATACCATGATTTCCAAGGAGTAACAGGCCTCCGCCAATGTGCTCACTTTCTCTTCTCAGAGAGATAGGTTCCTACCTATCTACTTTAGGGGAAACTCTCAGAACACTCTGAACTATCTTTTTTCCAAGTTTATTTTTTATTTAAGTAATCTCTACTCTCAATCTCTAACTCATGACTCCCAAGATCAAGAGTCAACAATGGTCTTTCAGTTGAGCCAGCCAGGAGTCCCACGCTGTTAACTATTTACAAAAAGCATTATACAAATCCAGGGGCACCTGAGTGGCTCAGTCAGTTAAGTGTCCAACTTTGGCTCAGGTCATGATCTCACAGTTCATGGGTTCGAGCCCCGCATCGGGCTCTGTGCTGATAGCTAGCTTGGAGCCTGGAGCCTGTTTCAGATTCTGTATCTCCCTCTCTCTCCGATCCTCCCCTGTTCATGCTGTCTCTCTCTCTCTTAGAAAAATAAAATAAATAAAATAAATAAAATAAAATAAAATAAAATAAAAATAAAAAGCTTTATACAAATCCAGAGTAGCATCTTGCATAGTAATTGAGCATGTTCTTGTTCTGGGGGTTGTTTGTGTTTTAGCGTTAGTGCTTTTAACTGGTTCAAGTTGAAGTTCAAACAGTTTAAGTGTGACTTCAGCCTCTAGGGTTATTTTGGGAAGTGCTGATTCTGTCCTGAGTTAAAGAGTTCCTGAATACCACAAGACCACACAAGTACCCTGTATAGGAGGAGCTATATAAAGGGTGCAGGTAGAAATCTTAAAGGCTGCTAGCACTGAGTCATTAGGTCAAGAGTGAGGGGAATTTTTAAATGGAGGAACCAGACTGATAACACCCAAACCTTCTGATTGTATTTAACATTTACTTAAAAAAAAAAAAAAAAAAAAAGNAGGAAATATTTTTTTGGGAAAAAAAAGTTGAGGCAGAACCCAGTCAGGCATTAGAATCTGATTTTGCATAAATGCAGAGAATGAAGAAACAAATGCTACAAGGAAGCAGTCTGCCAAATGCAGAATGCGGGAACTGTATGACAAATGACACTGGAATAAGTGATGAAAGGGAGGGGCTGCTGTAGATCAAGAGTATGAAGAGGCAAATGGACCAATTGTACTACAGAGACTACACATGAGGATACATTCAACAATCCAAATATAAAAGATAACTTTGAGTCAGTTAGAGACATTTGAACATGGACTTGGCGTTAGATGACATTAAGTAATTATTACTGTTTTTGTTAGATGTATTAGTGACATTATGATTATGTTTTTTTTTTTTAATTCCCTTACTTATATGGGGCATCTGGGTGGCTCAGTTGGTTAAGCGGCTGACCTCAGTTCAGTTCAGTTCATGGTTTGTGAGTTAGAGTCCTGCTGCATCGGATCTCTCTGCTGTCAGCACAGAGCCTACTTTGGATCCACTGTCCCCATCTCTTTCTGCCCCTCTCTCTAAAAGAAAACATTAAATTAAAAATTTAAAAATCACTTATCTATATAAGATATGTGCTAAGATATTTACAGGAGAAATCTTTTCACATTTGAAATTTGCTTTAAAATACTTTAATTTAGGGGCTCCTGGTTGGCTCTTTCAGTAGAATATGTTACTCTTGATCTCGGGTCACTAGTTTAAGCCCCCAAGTGGGGTGTAGAGATAACTTAAAAATAATATCTTAAAATACTTTGAATTTGTACATGTATCCAATGTACTGCTCATAATCCAAAGATTCTTCTAGGTGATACAAACTATAAGGGCTAGCAAGTTATATATTTTTTTAATTTTTTAATGTTTTTTTAATTTATTTCTGAGAGAGAGAGACAGCGTGAGCAGGGGAGGGTCAGAGAGAGAGACACAGAATCTGAAGCAGGCTCCAGGCTCTGAGCTGTCAGCACAGAGCCTGACATGGGGCTCAAACCCACGAACTGTGAGATCGTGACCTGAGCTAAAGTCGGATGCTTAACTGACTGAGCCACCCAGGTGCCCCAAGAAGTATTTTTAATCAAGTTTGAGAGCTATAGTGGAAAACCAGAGACTTCTTGTACGGTTTTTGTTGAGTGATGAAGTCTTGGATTGTATGGTTTCCAGGCCAGGTTGACATCTTAGCTTGCAGTTGTGTAATGAGTCGTTTAAAGCTATTCTTTGGGCAAGTATGGGGACAATGTCTTTGTAGCATGTGTAAAGCCCTTACTGCTGGAATTCAAGGCTTTGGACTTCTAAGGAAGTGGGGATATGCCCATAGGTATCCAGGGCCATTTCCTTCTTAGGTTTCTTTGCTTCCTTTTCTGAGCCTTGCCATGACCCCAGCAGATAGCTGGGCAGTATATGTCTGTTTTTCATGCCTTTGTTTTCTCTGATTGACTGTTTCTAGTACTCCCAAGTAGGTACAGCTTAACGGATCTTTCTTGCGTTTTGAATAAAACTTTTCTTTCCCTTTGTGGGGCGCCTGGGTGGCTTAGTCGGTTAAGCGTCCGACTTTCACTTAGGTCATGATCTCGCGGTTCGTGGGTTTGAGCCCCTTGTAGGGGCTCTGTGCTGACTGCCAGCTCAGAGCCTGGAGCCTATTTCAGAGTCTGTGTCTCCCTCTCTCTCTGGCCCTCCCCTGCTCACACTGTCTCTCTCTCTCTCTCCTAGAAATAAATAAAAATATTAAAAAAACAAAAAACAAAAAACTTTTCTTTCCCTTTGTAAGACCAGAAGGAACTTGAACTTCTCTGGCACCTGCCATGAAAGGCCAATAGTACAGCCCATCCCCCAGTCACTGTGTCAATCTCAATTTCCAAATGTTCATGGTGGGGGTATGGAGTGGCATATTGCCACCATTTGAGTACTGTACCCTTTGGGGAGCTGGCCTGCAAGACTCTGCTTCTAAAAATACATACAGAGGGGTACCTGTGTGGCTCAGTCAGTTAAGTGTCTGACTCTTTTATTTTTTTTAATGTTTTATTTATTTCTAGGGGAGAGAGAGAGAGAGAGAGAGACAGCGTGAGCAGGGGAGGGTCAGAGAGAGAGGGAGTCACAGACTGAAACAGGCTCCAGGCTCTGAGCTGGCAGTCAGCACAGAGCCCGACGCGGGGCTCGAACCCACGAACCGCTAGATCATGACATAAGCGAAATTCGGACGCCCAACCGACTAAGCCACCCAGGTGCCCAAGTGTCTGACTCTTGATTTCAGCTCAGGTCATGATGTCACAGTTTGTGGGATCGAGCCCAGAGCCTGATTCGGATTCTTTCTCTCCCTTTCTCTCTGCCCTTCCCTTGTATAGTCTGTTTCTCCCTCTCAAAATAAATAAAGTTTAAAAAACCTTAAGGATCATAGTACTCCTTGCTTAAGGCAAGAGTTATCCATAGATACTAAATCTATTGGGTGAAAGTTAGTTGGTGCACAGGATATTGTCACATTTTCTCCCCTCAGACCATTTTTAATTCCCAAGGGGAGAAAGTACATTTAATGTGAAGAAAACTGGTGGCCTGTCCCTCACCCAAGTGATTAAAGTTAATACAACCAAGAAAAGAACAGATATCATGTGCCTCCTAATGTCCTCCTGAGAAGGACACTCATCACCTATCCAGTGCTCTTATCTCCCTTTCCCTCACATAATTTGAGTCTGCTTAAAACAGAGTAATCATACGAGCCCAGATTGGAGCTTTGTACAAAACAACTTCAAAATTGTTTCAAAACTAGCAGTGTTGAGAAAGAAAAGAAAAGCTAAGGAATGCTTCCACATTAAGGAAATCTGAAATCTAAATGTCATGCATAGATGGATCCTGAATCAGGGCAGAGATGTTCTTTAGGACAGTTTTGGGGATATCCACAATTTAAATGTGTGCCATATATTAACTGTTACTTTCCTCAAATTGAAAATCAAATTGTGATTTGAGAATGCCTCTGTTCTGAGGGGATAACATGCCGAAGCAGTTATGAGTAAAAGAACGTGATGTTTGCAACTTCTCAAATGGTTCAACAATGGGTGAATCCAGGTGAAGGGAACGTGGGTGGTCACACTTTCCCGTAGACATGAACGGTCAACAAAGAGGAACCTTAGCCTTCGTTAGCTACATGCTATTGGCTCTTGTATTCAAAGCCAGGTTTGTGCCTTTTCAGGTATCGGATTTGGAGGGATGCTGCCAATTGGCTGGAGATTAATCCAGAAACTGGTGCCATTTTCACTCGGGCTGAGCTGGACAGAGAGGACTCTGAGCATGTGAAGAACAGCACATACACGGCCCTCATTATAGCCACTGACAATGGTAAGGATGTCCTTAGCGTTTGGCCTTTGCCGCCTCACCACCCCAGCTCGTTTGCTTCCTTGCGCCCTACCTTTCTTTTAGAGGCAAGAGTTCTTTCTTTCTCTTTTAGCCTTAAACAAAAACATAGGGTTTTCAACAGTGCAAATAATTTAGGTGAAGTAGAAGTACTTTTCGTCATTCCTTTCTTAGACCTGAACCCACTCCATCCCCACAGGAGCCAGACTGCCTGGGTCAAAATCCTAGGACTAAAGCTTAATACCTGTGTGACTTTGGACTTACAAGCTAATTTCTATGTCCGTCAGTTCCTCTATCTGACAAAATGATAATACCCCATCTAGATTTTTAATGAGTTCATTTATGTAAACATGCCTAGAAAAGTGTCTATAAGGACTATCATCATTTTTATCATCATCATTGTTAGTGAAATGTGTATTTGAATTCATGTTTATGCATATGGATTGTAGTTTATTATAAAGCCACTATCTAGATTATAGCCCGGTTTTATTACAAAAATTCTCTCCTTCTCTCTCTCTCTCTCAAACAATAAATAAACTAAAAAAAATAACAAATAAATTGTTACCTGGGTATAACATAATGTAATTATTCACACGTTAAAGAACACTGGGATGGTTTCCACTTCTTCATGATTTCCAAGAGTTTCATATGTAAACATCCTTGTACTTGCCTCTGTGTGCAAGTATTTCCCTTGGCTAGATATTTAGAAACCAAGTTACTGTTAGAACCTGCTTACTCCCTGGGATTGGGATTGAGTTTCTTTCCCTCACTAACTCACCAGCTTTCTGAAGTAGTTGACAATCTAGAAAACGAAGCAAGGCGGGTAAGGCCACAATGGAGCTGGATGGATGGCTGCTGAATGATACAGCCTCCATCACATTGTGAATGTGGTGGAGAAAGATAAGCCTGTTAGAATTTAAAGCCTGTTCCTGGAGCTACAATTTGGGGGAGTTGGTGAGCAAGGCAAGTTAGGCCTCGCTTGGGCCCCATTTGTAGAACACCCTTTTGCTTGTTTGTTTGTTTTGTTTTCTAAAAATTTTTTGTAATGTTTATTTATTTTTGATAGAGAAAGAGAGAGCGGGAGATAGAGAATCTGAAGCAGGCTCCAGGCTCTGAACCGTCAGCACAGAGCCTGATGTGGGGCTCAAACCCATGAACTGTGAGATCATGACCTGAGCCACCCAGGCACCCCTAATTAGAAAAAAATTTTAAACGGGGCGCCTGGGTGGCTTAGTCGGTTAAGCGTCCGACTTTTGCTCAGGTCATGATCTCGCGGTTCGTGGGTTCGAGCCCCGTGTCGGGCTCTGTGCTGACTGCCAGCTCAGAGCCTGGAGCCTGTTTCAGTCTGTGACTCCCTCTCTCTCTGACCCTCCCCTGCTCACGCTGTCTCTCTCTCTCCTAGAAATAAATAAAACATTTAAAAAGAAAAAAAAAAGAAAAAAAAAGAAAAAAATTTAAACACTAAAACTGTTTTTTTTTTCTTCTCACATATGGTAAAAAGATTCATCCATGGATAAATGCATAAATAAAATATGGTATATGTATACAATGGGATAGTCAAAGATGGATCAGTCTTGGGGGCATTATGCTAAGTAAAAGCCATGTCACAAAAAGATAAATGCTGTATGGTTTCACTTAAGGTATGAAAGTGGTCAAATTCACAGAAACAAAGTAGAATGGTAGTATCCAGGGCTGGGAAAAGAAGGAAAGCAGGGAGTGTTTAGTGGCTACAGAGTTTCAGTCTTGCAAGATGACACTATTCTGGAGATCAGTTTCACAACAATGTGAATATATGTACACTGTTGAGCCTAAAATGTAAAATGAACTTTAAAATGGTAAATTTTATCTTTGTGGGGTTTTTTAACCACAGTTTTTTAAGGGTAAAGAGAAAAAATAGTCATCATGTTCTTGCCACCCACACATACTATTTATAGGTTTGAGATGATAGTCCTGTGTGGGTTTTTTTTTTTTTCTAAAATAAATTGATATTGGGATGCCTGAGTGGCTCACTTGGTCAAGTGTCCAACTCTTGATCTCAGCTCAAGGTTGTGAGTGGAGCCCCACATTGGGCTCCATGGTGGGCATGGAACCTACTTTAAAAAAAAAAAAACTAATATTAATAATGATGCTTGAGTGTATACTCTCTCTACCATTTTATGCTAGATGCTAGCCTATAACAGTAGAATACATATGTCAGAATGTAAAAGAAATGCACACAGAAGTGTCCATGTCTTCTTTCCCCAAATCTATTTTGAAAATCAATTTGCAACTTGTGGCAATTTAAAAAGTTTAACCCTTTGATAATAATGTTAAAGCCATAGAAGTTCCAGACAGGGAGAACTGGTAGAGAGGCAAAGAGGAATTCCTGGAGTGGCTCAAGTTTAATGGATGCATAAATGTACATGCAAACAAGCGGGGAGTCTGTCCTTGGTGTGAGGAATAGCTTGAATAATTGTCAGAGGAGGGAGTAGCGTGCCAGAGAGCTGCCTGACCAGAAGTGATGGTGCTCTGGGATGGGGAGGGTGGAGCCAGGTGATGGATCCCTGAAGAGCCAAGCCAGGATTGGGATTAGGTCTGATTTGAGGCAGTAGAGCTTCAAGAACATTCCTGAGCTGTGGTATTTCCCATATATTTCCTCTTAGGTTCTCCACTTGCTACTGGAACCGGTACCCTTCTCCTGATCCTCTCTGATGTGAATGACAATGGCCCCGTACCAGAACCTCGAAGTATGGACTTCTGCCAGAAGAACCCACAACCTCATACCATCAAAATCACCGATCCAGATCTTCCCCCCAACACATCTCCCTTCACAGCAGAACTAACACATGGGGCAAGTGTCAACTGGACCATTGAATACGGTGACGAAGGTAGGAACTGGAGTCTTACTCTGACCCCCATGCTTTTCCCTGCTCCTGCCTCCCACCCCCTTCTGACAGTCCCTTCTCAGCTTCCAGATGTCACCTCTTTTGTTTGATGCTTGTTTATTTGCCCCTTTTACATTTGAGGCATTTCACCAAAGATCCCTTTCCTTTCCTGTTACCTGACTATCCAATATACTGCACAGTGATCTGCTGCCCAAGCAGCTCCATTACCCTAATAATTCTAGAATGAAGTTGTTGGGTTGTTTGTTTGTTTGTTTTTCCTCCTCTGGTCCCGTCATTTATTTTGTTGCTTCCTCCAGCCCGTGAATCTCTAATTTTGAAGCCAAAGAAAACCTTAGAGTTGGGCGACTACAAGATAAACCTCAAACTCATGGACAACCAGAACAAGGATCAGGTGACCACCCTCGATGTGTACATTTGCGACTGCGAAGGGGCCGTCAACAGCTGCAAGAGAACCATGCCTTATTCTGAAGCAGGCTTGCAAGTTCCTGCCATTCTGGGCATTCTCGGAGGAATCCTCGCTTTACTCAGTAAGTATGTCTGGCAAGCGTTTCAGCCCTTGGCTTCTAAAATGGGTGACGTTTATCTGTTACTGAACATTTCAAAGTTGAGTTAGCCAAGACTGGAAGGGAGCCCTGTTCCATTAAATCAGCAGGAGCCCACTCCTTCTATTTTGTTCTTTGAATCCTTCAGAGCAGTGCATACAAATCGCCTGCATGAGAATTCTGATCTGAGGTGGGACTTCACATTCCAACTTTGTCACCGGCTCCCATGTGGGGCACATGTTGCCAATCCTTAGACCAACCCGGAGCAGCAAGACTTGAGGGTACCGTCCTCAGCAGCATGGTCAGAGCTACCAGCTCACCGCCTCCACCTCCACCTTCCATCCTGGAGAAGGGATGAGAGAGGAAGTGGGGGGGCACGTATGTGGAAAGTGCACCTTCACTCCCATTCCAGTGGCTGCAACACAGCCACACCTAGAATGTCCCACCCTAACTGGATGGCCATGCGTCCATTTAACACTTGGCAGAGAGTGGGAGTGGAGTGTAGGGTGAATAGCGAGTATCAATGACTATAAGGACAGAGTGGGGAAAAGACAGTGTATAATTAGGTGCTGGAAAGGGCAGTCCAGGTCATGAATGCCTTTGCAGTCAGAAGAGGGGGCTGTTAATTTAGCCTCAAGGAAGGTTTGGTTGGAGATGTAGGATGGTTGGGACGGGGACTGGTGGCATCCAGATGGACAGAGGTGCATTCGTGCGGGTTCTCACACTAGTGAAGGCAAGAAGAGGAAAGGAAGGCAGGGAGGAGACCGATGTGGCTGGAGTAGAAGAAAGTTCTTAGAGGGAGCAGTGGGGTCAATTCTGGGGTTTCAACTTGGACTCAGCACAGGTGTTCTTAGCCCTGTCCCTTGCTGCTTCAACAGATTCATTTGCTCCTGCCCTTTGCTGCTTGTGTCGTCTCAAAGCCGAGAGGGAAGGAGAGTGTTGTTTAGAATTCAGTGAGCTTTCCAGACTTGTGTTCCTCAGAATTCACATGGCTTTATTGCCACTGCCTTCCTGTGTCATCAGCCCAGCCTGACAGTACAAGTCCTGCCTGCCCGCCTCCTTCCTACTCCAGTTACGTTTGAAGGGGCCAGTCTGGGGGCACCTGGGTGGCTCATTCTGTTAAGCATCCGACTTCAGCTCAGGTCATGATCTCACGGTTTGTGGGTTCGAGCCCCACATCGGGCTCTGTGCTGACGGCTCAGAGCCTATTTCAGATTCTGTGTTTCCCTCTCTCTCTGCCCCTTCCCCACTCATTCTCTGTCTCTCAAAACTGAATAAATGATTAAAAAAAATTTTTTTATTAAAAAAAAAAAAGAAGGGGCCAGTCTGTTCTGGGGACAGCAGTTACTAACTAGTACTTTCATTCTGAGGTAAACGTTAAGGATTGTAGTTCACACTTACAATACTGACTTTTTAGTAATAGCCTTACCTCAATTTGTTTGGGGTATATTTTATTAGACACAGAGGCCAAGGACAACATGGCAGAATGCTCAAATGTGGAACAACCTTTAAAGCGAAGCAATGCCAGGATTCACACTTGCAGCTTCTTGTGCCTTGTGGGCAAGCGTAGAACTTAGACTTCTAAAGATGGTTCTCCGAAGATGCCAGGAGATGTGGATGCTCATGTAATCCCTCAATATGTGATTGCTTGCTTTGTGCCTGGCTTTATGGGGATCTGCTGGGGCTACTGAGGTTTTGGTAGTGTATGGGGTGGTACTTCCTCAAGCGGTAACAATATGACATATTGTAGTTACTTTCCTTTAAGTATAACATTTAAGTAACATTTCATAAGTAACATCTTGGAAATGATAACCTGCTTCTTGATTCTACTTGCTGTAAGCTCCACGTGGATGGTGACTGGTGGCATCTCATACGGCCTTCAGGGCCGTATCCTCAGTGCTAAGACAGTTCTAGGCTGACCTTATAAGTGTTCACTGTTCCTGCTTATGGATTGTGGTCAAGGAAGTTTGCTTCTCTGAATAAGGTGATGGAAATTTGCTATCAGAAACAATAGGGAGTTTGGGTATTTCTAAGAAATCTTTTCTCCAAGTCTATGCAACCTCCTGTCTCAATCCAATACTGCTTCAGTAGGGTGTCGTCCCCCCCCTTTCCCCAGTAGGGTGTCCTTTAGAGATAGTTGGGCACAAGCATCTATAAAGAAAACACATTGAATCATAATTTTTTCATTCACAGTAAATAGTTTAGAAGTTTTTAACAATTGTTAATCATATATACCCTAGAAATATCCCATCATCAGATGAAAACTTTGGAAATTAAACAGATTTTAGAGCTTGTCCACATGATTTTTATCTTAAGGGACTATACCAGGCAATTATATGGTCTGTGTCCCATTCCTCAGAACTGATTAAAAATAATATGTATCTGTCAATCACACTGTTCACAAACCTTTAATGGTTCCAACTCAGAATCAAAGCCAAAGTCCTTCCAGTAGTTGACATATCCCTGCCCCTTCTCTGTTTGCTTCTTTCCCCCCTCACTCACCCTGCTATGGCCATGCTGACTTCACCTGTCATGCCAATCATACTTCTACCTCAGGGCCTTTGCTCCTACCATTTCATCTGCCTGGAGTATTATAGATTCTGGGAAATGACTGATTGGTTTAATAAGTCCAGTTAGGGGAGCCCGGTTGGCTCAATCAGTTAAGCGTCTGACTTCAGCTCAGTTTATGATCTCACAGTTTGTGAGTTCAAACCCCACAACCAGGCTCTGTGCTAACAAACTCAGAGCCTGGGGTGTGCTTCGGATTCTGTGTCTCCCTCTCTCTCTCTCTCTCTGCCCCTTGCTCACTCGTGCTCTGTCCATGTGTCTCTCTCTCTCTCTCTCCCAAAGTTAAATAAACAATAAAAAATTTTTAAAAAAAAAATCCAATTAAAGACCACACTTGAATTCCCATGTGATTGTCCGCTATGTTATACTGCATATATTAACTTCAGGTATGTATCAGTATGTGGGTTGTCTGACAGACATATGTCTGATAGGCAGGGCAGTGGTGCCTTGTGATAGCTGTTTTTTATGGCATTCCTGACCTGTGCTTCTCTCCTTGTTCTCTCTTCCCCACACTAGTCCTGATTCTGCTGCTTTTGCTGTTTGTTCGGAGGAGAGGGGTGGTCAAAGAGCCCTTACTACCCCCAGAAGATGACACCAGGGACAATGTTTATTACTATGATGAAGAAGGAGGTGGAGAAGAGGATCAGGTACCTTTTTAAAACTATGGTTAAAAACCTATGTGGCAATCTCTATTTGGAAAAAGTAATGATTAGAAGGTAGACATTTAAGATAGCCTTGTTCTGTTCAGCACCCAGATGCGTGGACAGAGGCAAAGGACAGTTAAGTAACTTGCCCAAAGTCATTCAGGTAGGAAGCAGTCAAACCATGTAGTCTGACTCAAGCCTGTTCTCCTCCTGGCTCTTCTCAGGACATGAACTTCAAATTATTTTGATGTAAAGCAATTAATCTTTTGTGATATTTTGTCCCTTGAGTTTATAGGTATGCTAAACTTTAATTTTTCTAGATGTTAAATCTTTAGGCTTTCTTTATTTTCCCTGATTATAGAGATGATCTTACCTTGCCCTGGAGCTTTTGTTTCTTTGTTTAAAGTAACCTCTGTGCCCAGTGTGAAGCTCAAACTCATGGCCCCAAGTCACATGCTCTACTGACTGAGTCAGCTGGGCACCTTTCTGGGGAATTTTTGAAAGTGTATTCTATCTAGAAAGGGAACCTTGGACCTCATCTCAGGGTTCTGCTTTTGACTCCTGCCATGCATGAGCACATCTGCAGAGCAACATGGTCTGAAAGAATAGCCATTGATTAGAATTCCAATGCCTGTTTTGCACAACATATCAGGGGGTATAGAGAAATGTCCTTCAGGCGTTTGTGGGACAATTGCTTATCTCAGCTACTGTCGTAGTCTGTGTGGACTGCTCTAACAAGATACCACAGACAGATTACTTAAAAATCACAGAAATTCATTTCTTAGAGTTCTGGAGGCTGGGATATCTAAGATCAAGGCACCGGCAGATTTGGTGTTTGGTGGTGGCTTGCTTCCTCATTCATAATCAGCCATAATTTACTCACATGGCAGAAGGGGAGCTCTAGGGTGTCATTCATCAGGGCACCAGTCCTATACCCAAGGAGGGCTCCATCTACCCTCCTGATCTGATCACCTCCCAAAAGTCTCCATTCCAATACCACCACTTTGAGCACTAGGTTTCAACGTGTGAATTTGTGAAGGACACAGATTGAGTATCTGGCAGAGAGGCTCACAGGAATCTGCAGCTCAGCTGGGATTTAGTTAATAGGTAGAAGAGCCTACATCCTTACCCCAGGTGCGATTCATGATCATTTGATGCTGTATTTCCTTCTAGTGCTATTTTGAAAACTCTTAGGTTGAAAAATGTCATCTTAGTTTACATTGGCACATGCTTTTAACTATTATGCAGTTGACAGGGCATTATCTGATACCAAAATCTGTAATCCAAATATAGCCCCTTATTTGTGACTTTTTTTTTTTTTTTAACCCTTTGGTCTATTTTTACCTCTTTCTCCAAAGGACTTTGACTTGAGCCAGTTGCACAGGGGCCTGGATGCTCGGCCGGAAGTGACTCGCAACGATGTGGCACCAACCCTCCTGAGCATGCCCCAGTACCGGCCCCGCCCTGCCAATCCTGATGAAATCGGAAACTTCATTGATGAAGTAAGTTAGCAAAATCAAAAGCCAAGGTGTCATTCATCTCTAAACTCAGGAGCAGTGGTGTTGAAAGTGAAGAAAAAGTCTTTAGATTCTTTGCTTTACTATGTTTTCCCCTTGTCTGATCCCTGAATGCTATTTTTTATTTATGTCTCATCTGAATTTCAGAACTTAGAGCACTTCAAATTGTTCCTAGCAAAGTTGCGAAGTCCATATGGCAAAACCAAGAATGAGTTGAAAGGATTTAGTAAAAGTAGAAATGAAACTAAAGGAATTCAAAGTAGATCCATTTGATTTCACTCATGGGTCTTTTTGCCCTTGCATCCCACTCCTGGTTGGGATGTGATATTAAATGTGTATCATAAGTCTACCTAAAGGCCAGAAAAATCACATCCCTTTGCATATGTCAGAAATGCATTCAGCTTTAAATTCCAGGAGCTTAAACAGATAGGAGTAGATTAACCTCATAAATCCTTATTTTTGTGCTTGTTACCTCATGATCACAAGATGGCTGCCACAGTTCCAGGCCTTAGGTCTCAATTCCAGTCAAGAAGAAGTAGGAAGGGCAGGGTAGAGGCCAAAAATCTTATTCAAACAAACTGTTACTGCCTAGTAGGGAGTTAATCCTACATGACTGGCCAGAACTGTCACAAGATTGTCCTTATCTGCAAGGGAGAATGAGAAATAAGGCATTACATTAATTAGCTTAGGGAAAGATGGGGACAAATTGGGGGTGGGGATGAGCAAAGAACCCAGCAAGATAATAGTCCAACAGGATCTCTTTCCATAAGCTATGTTACCTGATCACTTGCTCAGTTACTGGAATGGCTTTCAGGGCTAGTCTTGATGGTCCACTGGGCCTCAGTCAGTCTTCATGGTATGGGCTGGTTTTGCTTTAGTTTCCCACGGGAGCTGTCACCGCCAACTACACGAAGCACAGCAGTGTTGGAAGTAGCCAAGCCACATCTATTCTAGCCACTGGGCCTTAGAGGAAGCTGGGAATGGGAAAGGCCAGTTTAACCCTCCCTTTTAGATACATCTGAGTTCAGGTTCTTTCCTCCATTCATATTCATTTGTGTGTCATCACATCTGATAGTGGCTTTTTTTTTTAAATTATAAAAATAATGTTTACCACTTAAAATAATAAATGATGAGGGGCGCCTGGGTGGCTTAGTCAGTTAAGCGTCCGACTTTCACTTAGGTCATGATCTCGCGGTTCGTGGGTTCAAGCCCCGCGTCAGACTCTGTGCTGACTGCCAGCTCAGAGCCTGGAGCCTGTTTCAGAGTCTGTGACTCCCTCTCTCTCTCTGACCCTCCCCTGTTCACGCTGTCTGTTTCTCTCTCTCTGTCTCTCCTAGAAATAAATAAAACATTAAAAAATTTTAAAAAAAATAAAAAATAAAAATAAATGATGAAAACATATAAAAAGCAAGTCCTTCCTCAGTACCCCCAACCCTATTCTCCAGCAGTAACTGTTAATTGCTTGGCATCCTTCCTTCCAGACCTTACCTGGTAGAAATGCCAGATGGACCAATATGACTGTTTTCAGCCTCTGTCCATCCTGACGGGCTTGTTTCTCTCCTGCCTACATATAATTTCTCATTAGTTTAGGGGAAAAGATTCTACATATTTACCCATAATGTTCGCTTTTCATGAACAACATAGATTTATCTTCCTTGCATGTTTGTATAAATTGACCTTATTGGTGTCCCAGGATGGTTGCATGGTCATGCGTGACTTGTTGCTTGAGGCACCTAGACGAGGCGTCTTTCTTTTTTTTATGTTGTTTTAAAATTTTTATTTTGAGAGAAAGAGGGAGATACAGAATCTGTAACAGGCTCCACAGAGCCCGACGCAGGGCTCAAACCCACGAACCATGAGATCGTGACCTGAGCCAAGGTTGGATGCTGAACCGACTGAGCCACCCAGGCGCCCCGAGGAGGCATCTTTCCTAAGATGACAGGTGTGCAATTCCTTTCATTGAAAGATCCTATTGTCTTCTTCTTTAGAACCTGAAGGCAGCGGACAGTGACCCCACTGCTCCTCCTTACGACTCGCTGCTTGTGTTTGACTATGAAGGAAGCGGTTCTGAAGCTGCTAGTCTGAGCTCCTTAAACTCCTCGGAGTCGGACAAAGACCAGGACTATGACTACCTGAATGAATGGGGCAATCGCTTCAAGAAGCTGGCAGATATGTACGGAGGTGGTGAGGACGACTAGGGGACTCGAGACAAATGGGGAAGGAGATGGGCCCCTACATCATGTGACAGAAAATGCAGGGGTAATGGTTTTTCAGCTCCCTTCACTTGAGATGAGTTTGTGGGGAAGAGAGATTGCTCAGTGATGCAGTTAGGCTAGTTGGGGTTTCCACTTTATAGATCTAATCTGTGTGTGCTAGAATGATTTTGACTTATTTTTTAAATCTTTTTTTCTTTCAAAACTCTTTAAATGGTGATGCTGTCCAAAAGACCCCCATATGTTAATATTTCAAAACAATACCTTTGGCCTCAGAAGGTTCTGCTAGCAATTTGCAGATTCCCTTAAGGGCTTTTGTCTCATTTTTTATGGGAAGGGAGGGATCAACTGCCCTTTGTGCGTGCGTGCGTGTGTGTGTGTATGTATATACTTATTTTTGATTTGTATGTGTTTTTCTTTCCTGTCACTGCATGGTGCCCCCTATTCTGGTATCCGCTCTTACTCCTTCTGAGCTTACATTGCCCCAGACAGGGGTTCTCTGATACAGAAATTATTGGACCCTTGTCAGGTAAGAGACTTGGTCTTAGTCTGGCCATAGTGTGAATGGGGGTATTGTTTACTCTTAAGACCTGTAATCTTCTGAGTATATAACTTGAAAAGGGTATCCATCCACTTAATTGTTCTGCGTAAGAATGTTAGTTATGTGTATGCCATTACTGGGGTGCTTTGGTTCTAAACAGGGAGCCTTGACCAGAAAGGGTGGTGAGTTTTCAGGTGCCACTCCGCATCTAATGTTCATTTAACACTCAGACAAGAGTGAGCTAGTCCAGCGCTTACTGTAGTGCCTCGGGTGCTGCAGCCAAAGACAGACAAGGGCAACGTGAAAAATGGGTTTGAAGGTGGCAGGAGACATGTCACTGAGTCTGGCAATTTAGCAAACTGAGGCTGAGGATGGTTGAGGTGGCTCTACCTCTAGTCCTGAACATTTTAAAGATTGGAAGAATCCCAACATGTGTCTCCAATCAGGATCCTTCCTCTAGACTTTGTTCCTGAAAACCTAGAACCCCCGAGTGCCTGCTGTTGTTGATGTCCACAGGACATGCTGGCTGATCTGGAAACATCTGCCCTGAATTCCAAGCATGCATAGAAACTGAGAATATTAGGAAATTCATTTTTTCCCCCTTAGGAACAGGAAGAAAATATGGCGCTAAAAGGTGTTAGTAAGGGGAGCATGGGGAGGACTTTGATTTGGATCTGCTTTTAGTTAAAATGTGAACTTCAAGAACCTTTTGACAACCATGGGAAAATTATTGCTTTACTGTCTGTCAGCTGTTTTTTGAAGAAAAAAAAATCATTCGTGCAATCACATCTTGGAATTGTCTTGATTTTTCAACAATGTAAACTCTAATGTGGTCCTATATAGAGAATGTCACTATAGTTTTGAGTGTATATATGTGTGGGTGTGATAATTTTGTATTTTCTTTGGGAGTGGAAAAGGAAAACAATTCAAGCTGAGCGAATTCTTAAATATTCATTTTTATAAATTTTATTAAAGAATTTTGTTAAACATTGTCAGACACTTGTTTTATTTGGTTAACCGCAATTCCAGGCAAGACCAATGGTACTTGGGCTTATTCAAACATGGAGAAGGAGGCTTCGTGTTGAAATGACTCTTCCAGAACTTTGTGTCCTTCTGTTGTGGGCAGAGTGTGGGAAATTGCATTTACAATGTCACTTTATTTGAAAACTATCCATACGGTTTGTGGAGAAGCCATTAACATTCTCTTGTTTAATGGAAAAGCTACTGTGAGCATTGCTGAGGGCCCAAGCAGAGCTTCAGACAACATTCCATCAGCACAACGTTGGCCTAGGCCAGTGGTACACCACTGGGGAGGACTATGGCTCCCTCTCCCCAAGGACACTGTGCAACTTCTGGAGACACTTTGACTGTGATGATCTCAAGTCACAGGGCCAGGGGTGCTGCTGACCATCCGGCGATGCACAGGACAGCCTTGCGCACCAAAGAATCATCAGGCTCAAAATGTCAGCAGTGCTACTGTTGAGAAACCTTGTTGCGGTGCTGTGACTTTCCTCTGCTGGAGGCAGTTGTACTTTATGTATATATTAAAAACACTTTTCAGGGGCGCCTGGGTGGCTTAGTCGGTTAAGCGTCCGACTTGCTCAGGTCATGATNCATTAAAAACACTTTTCAGGGGCGCCTGGGTGGCTTCGTCGGTTAAGCGTCCGACTTGCTCAGGTCATGATCTCGGCGGTTCGTGGGTTCGAGCCCTGCGTCGGGCTCTGTGCTGACTGCCAGCTCAGCCTGGAGCCTGTTTCAGTCTGTGACTCCCTCTCTCTCTGACCCTCCCCTGGTCATGCTGTCTCTCTCTCTCCTAGAAATAAAAAAAAAACAAAAAACAAAAAACAAAAAAAACCACTTTTCAGTAGTAGTCAAATATAGATAGATAGATAGATAGATAGATAGATAGATAGATCTTCCTTGACTTATGTGGTTATATCCCAGTAAACCATCATAAGTTGAGCCTATGTCAAAAATGCATTTAATATGCCTAGGCACCAGACATGAAAGCTTAACCTAACCCACTTTAAATGTGCCTAGAACACTTAGATTAGCCTACACTTTAGTAAAATCATCTCACACAAAATCTGTTTAGTTTTAGTTTATAAACATTTATTTTGAGAGAGACAAAGTATGTCACGAGTGGGGGAGGGGCAGAGAGAGAGAGAATCCCAAGCAGGCTCCATGCTGTCAGCACAGAGCCCTGCATGGGACTTGATCCCATGAACCATGAGATTGTGACCTAAACTGAAATCAAGGGTCTATATGCTTAACCAACTAAGTCACCCAAGTGCCCCTTATACAAAACCTATTTTATTTATTTTCTAGATTTTTAAAAATGTTTGTTTATTTTTGAGAGACAGTGTTGAGCAGGGAAGGGGCAGTGGGAGAGGGAGGCACAGACTCTGAGTGGGCTCCAGGCTTTGAGCTGTCAGCACAGAGCCCGACTCAGGGCTCGAATTCATGAACTGTGAGATCATGACCTGAGCTGAAGTCAGATGCTTAACCTACTGAGCCACCCTATTTTCTAAGAAAGTGTTGAAGAGCTCATGTTATTTATTGAACATGGACAATGAGAAATGGAATGGTTGTTAAGTGTGCCTGTCTGTTGTTTACCTTCCTGGTCAGAGGACTAACAAAGTATGGCTGGCACAGCCCAGCATCACAAGGAAGTCTGACCACCTATCACTAGCCCAGGAAAAGATTAAGATTTGAAGTATGGTTTTTACTGAATGTGTATTAATTTTGAGTGTGCAATTCAGTGATATTAAGTACATTCAAAATGTATAGCCATCATCTCTATTTCCAGAGCCTTTTTATCATCCCAAACAAATTCTATAACCATAGGCAATATGTAACTCCCCATTCTCCCCGCTCCCAGCTCCGTTACCTTCATTCTACTTTCTGTTTAATGAATTTGACTATCCTGGGTATTTCATACAAGTGATGTCATGTAGCCTAATGTTTTCAGGGGTCGTCCATTTTGCAGCATGTATCAGCACTTCATTCCTTCTGACGGCTGAGCAATATTCCATCATGTGTATACACCGCATGTTACTTATCCATCCATCTTGGGTTGTTTCTACCTTGTGGCTGTTGTGAATGGTGCTGTAGTGAACACTTGCATACAAAAACTGTTTTCAGTTCTGGTTATTCACCCAAGAGGAGCATTGGTGGGTGATAGGGTAATTATATGTATAGTTTGAGAAACTCCAATATTAAACCTTGATCGGGCCCAGGAGTGAAAATTTAAGATCTGTAGAAGACTTTGTTTTTAGAAATTGGGCAAATTTCAATAAGGATCTTGGAATAGATGGTATTCCTGAATAAGCATTTTTTAAAAATGTTTATTTTTGAGAGAGACAGAGTGTAAGTCGGGGAAGGACAGGGAGAGGGAGATACAGAATCTGAAGCAGGTGCCAGGTTCTGAGCTGTCAGCACAGAGCCCACCGCGGGGCTTGAACTCACAGACTATGAGATCATGAGTGGGTTAAGTCGGATGCTTAACCCACTAAGCCATCCAGGTGCCCCATAAACAGTTTTTTTTTTATTTTAAGTTTATTTTGAGAGAGTTTATTTTGAGTGGAGGAGGTGCAGAGAGACAGAGAGAGAAAGACTTGCAAGCAGGGTCTGCACTGTCAGCACAGAGCCTAAGGAGAGGCTTGAACTCATGAATCATGAGATCATTATCTGAGCCAAAATCAAGATTCAGACACTTAGCTGACTGAGCCATACAGGCACGCCTAAACATTGGTTTTCTTGGGGACATAGTTCACTAAGAAAATCTTATTAGGAGGTAAATGATGAAGAATTTAGGGATAAAGTGTTATATCTGGAAATTAAGAATAATTCAACAAAAAAGTGTGAAGAGTGGTATAGCACAAAGGCAAATGTGACAAACTTCACAATGGCTAAATCTAGGTGAAGGGCATGTAAGTGTTCATGCACTATATTGATTTTTCTTCAAGTGTGAAGCATTTCAAAATTAAAAGTTGGAAAGAAATAAGGAGGCTGGAAATAAACCCTCATATATGGTCAAATGATACTCTCCAGGGGTGCTAGGACCATTCAGTGGGAAAAAGGTTTTTCTGGGGTGATTCGATAGAGATGATTATATCTACCTATCTAATTTTAGTATTGGGGAGCTTGGGTGGCTCAGTTGTTTTAGTGTGAGACTCTTGCTTTCAGCTTGGGACATGATCCTCTGGTTTGTGGGTTTGAGCCCCACGTTTGGCTCTGTGCTGACCGCTCAGAGCCTGGAGCCTGCTTCAAATTCTGTGTCTCCCTCTCATGGTGGGGGGGGGGAAGGGGGAGTCTGCTTGGGATTCTCTCTCCCTGTCTCTGCCTCTCCCCCACTTGCCTGCCTGCGCTCATGCTCTCTCGAAAATAAACGTTATATATTTTTTATTATAGTTAACACATTACATTCGTTTTAGGTGTTAACAGCTTGATGGTTTGACAAGTTTCTGCAGTTATGCTATGTTCACTGCAAGTGCAGCTGCCGTCTGCCCTGCTCCATCACTATTACAATATCACTGACTATTTTCCTTCTGCTCTGCCAAAAGGACAGTGTTTTCAACAAAAGGTGCTGGGAAAATTGGGTGTCCATATGCAAAAGAATGAAATTAGTCATACTGTTATACCATATACAAAAAGTAAACGCAATATGAACCAAAGACTTTTAAAAACGTAAGGGCTAACACTATAAAACTCAGAAGAAAAGTGGGAGAAAAACATGACGCCAGATTTGGCATTACGTTGTATCTATTTGGGCACAATAAAAAAGGTCAGGGGAAAAAAGTACAATGAGGACAAATAAAGATAAAATGTTTCAATAGAAAATTAAACTGTTTACAAAGTACCTACCACCTGCAAGGGGCTAGAACCAGTCAGGTTACGTGACTTCTGAGAAGGGCTACAGAGAAGCCGTTTGCATGGAGCCTGGAGAACAGCGCCTCGGTGTCCTTCTTGCTTGTTCCACCAGGACCCACAAGGCAGCATATGGAGGAGACACAGAGACCCTGGAGCCGTGAGACCTGAATTCCAACCCTGATTCTGTCCTTTGCATCTGAGAGCTTGGGCAGGTCACTTCACTTTCTCCGCCTCAATTTCCTTCTCTCCAAAAGGAGAAATGGACCTACTTCCTAGGGTGGCTGTGAACACTTGCTGTGTATTTAGAAGAGCGCCTGGCACATGGGAGTGCTCTGTTATACGTGAGTGCTAGTTTTTATTAGTGACTAAGGAGCGCAAGGGAGTTTGGGTAGAGAATCACTTCAGCGAACGCTGTGTGTTTAGAGAGAAAAGGCCGAGCATTCTGTGTTGGACTGGATTTAGTGGGTCAGATAGAACAATTGAAGTGTTGTGAGCAGAAGTACGTGGTGGAAAGTGGTGTTCTATGAAGAGGTATCTGTTTGTGGGGATGATGAGCTGGCCTGGGGAGGGTACCCAAGACAGTAAAAAGACGCTGACATTTAAAATAAGAATGAAGGATCCAGAACAAACACCATGAGGAGGTTTTTTCTGGACCCCCCTCTATCTACCTAAAAGCAGAGCCTCTTCAACGAATTTGGCAGTCATAAAGCATCTCCCAAGGAGTTTCATAAGTAGGGAGGATGGACTCCTGCCACCAGAGATTAGAAATTGGCAACCCAGGATAAGAAGTCACCTAAACAGATATTGTCACAGAAAGCATATCTCCCATCTCATTTATCTTTTCTCAAAGTCATGTGTTTTCCCATAAGTGCCCTTTTCCCACTAAGATGGAATATAAACCCCAAATTCTAACCACTTCTTGTGTCACATTTCTATGAACTCCCTTGGATGTAAATAAAAATCTGTCTTTTCTTTTGCGCATCTGTCTTTTGTCTCTTTAATTCACAGGCCTTCCCATTCAGAACCTCAGAGGATAGAGAAAAGTTCTTCCTCTCTGATAAATATATGGTTGATGCTAAAGAGAATGGTAATAAAGAGAGAAACTTTTTCCTTTAAAATAAATGAAGGGGGCAGTGCCTGGGTGGCGTAGTCAGTTAAGCATCCGACTTCAGCTCAGGTCATAATCTCTTGGTTCTTGAGTTCAAGCCCCGCATCAGGCTCTGTGCTGACAGCTCAGAGCCTGGATCCTGCTTCAAATTCAGTGTCTTCCTCTCTCTCTCTCTGTGCCTCCCCTGCTCATGCTCTTGTCTCTCTCTCTCTCTCTCAAAAATAAACATTTAAAAATATTAAATAATAAAATAAAATAAGGGGACTTTTGGCCCTGTGCGGACAGCTCAGAGCGCGGAGCCTGCTTCAGATAATTTATTTCTGAGAGAGAGAGAGAGAGAGAGAGAGAGAGAGAGAGAGAGNATCGTAACCTGAGCTGAAGCTGGACACTTAACCGACTCAGGTGCCCCTAAAATGTTTTTTAAATAAAGGAAGAGTCACCCAGGTGTCTCAGTTGGTGAAGATCTAGATCCCAGCTTGGGCCGTGATCTCACAGTTAGTGTGTTCGAGCCCTGCATGGGGCTCTGTGCTGACAGTGCAGAGCCTGCTTGAGATTCTCTTTCTATGCCCCTCCCCCCTCCCTCTGTCAAAATAAATAAACTTAAAAAATTTAAAATAAATGAAAATTGGCATGCCTGGCTGGCTCAGTCAGTGGACCATGAGACGATCTCAGCATTGTAAATTTGAGCCCCATGTTGGGTGTAGAGATTACTTTAAAATCTTTAAAAAACAAAAGCCCTAAAAATAAAGTCACTTAAAAAATAAATGAAAATTGAACGAGCTTCAGGGGCCCCTTCCTTGTGGAGCGAGTGGTGAGGATTATCACAGTAAGGTTTTGACAAGAGTAGGGTAAGAATTTAAGGGTCATTTATGGAAAATGGCATGCGGCCACGCCAGTTGTCACATGTGGTGCTAGGAGAGAAGTACCCATAGAACCTTAATTTGCTGGGGTCTTTACTGGGAATTCTGTTTCTGTAAAACACCAGTTGATAACTATTGACTGCCGTTAAGCCTCGTTAGTTCTCTAGGTTGAGGCAAGCAGCCCCAGCAGGCTGGGATAAGTTGTTAGGCTGCTGTCCTCCAAGTCCCTGATAATGGGCTCCTTGTTGGCTGACTTGAAATCAGTGGAATATGTTTCTCATGAATACAGACTGTGTGTGTCTTGAACATCCCCGGATAGTTCATTGTAGAGAAGCAGCAGCCCCTCCGATGTAGCTCTTGTAGAATATTGGTCATGATGGAGATCTAATAGCATTATTGTGGGGGCTCTCCCAGCTCTTATGTGTTTTAACAAAGCTGCCCAGAGCAAACAGAGGGACTGCCAGAATTCGATTTCTATAAACTAAAGTCCTGTAAGTGTAAATGCCAGATTCTAAGGAAGTAGGGTAATTAAAAGCCAATTTGAGTGATTTGTGGGGCAGGAGAAGCTTGAGAATGCTTCCTTTTTTTTCAGATGCAGAGTCTATTTATTGCCTTAATAGGCCCTAGACACTCCTCCAACATCCTATCATATATATTAAGATGCACCAAATATTCTGTGTGGGATATATTTTTTGCTGGAGAAAATTTATAGGATCTTTATGACACTGCTTTTGAAATTATACGTGTGTGGGGCACCTGGGTGGCTCAGTCCATTGAGTGTCCAACTTCAGCTCAGGTTGTGATCTCAACACTCCTGAGTCCAAGCCCCTTATGGGGCTCTCTGCTGTCAGAGAGCCTGCTATCAATCCTCTGTCCCTCCCTCTCTCTGTACCTCATGTGCTCACACTTGCTCTTTCTCTCAAAAACAACAACAACAACAAACATTAAAAAAAGAAAGATGGAGGGGCGCCTGGGTGGCTTAGTCGGTTAAGCGTCCGACTTTCGCTTAGGTCATGATCTCGCGGTTCGTGGGTTCGAGCCCCGCGTCGGGCTCTGTGCTGACTGCCGGCTCAGAGCCTGGAGCCTGTTTCGGAGTCTGTGACTCCCTCTCTCTCTGACCCTCCCCTGCTCACGCTATCTCTCTCTCTCTCCTAGAAATAAATAAAACATTAAAAAAAAAAAAAGAAAGATGGAACATGCCATTTTGTAGTAACTTTTAGAGTCCAAATGATAAAATCTTATGACAAAATCTGGTTTCAGGATAAAGGATCATTAGCCCTGGGACCCCTCTTACCGTCTTTTGTAAATCCCACACCAGGACGGCCCTTAGACTTCTCTCGTAGGGCCTGCATCCTGGGTCCCATGCTTTACAGTCCTCCTCCATGATCTGCGTCTTCATGGACAAGAAATGTGCCAGTCCTGGGGGAGTTGCCCACCCCAAATCCTCCCTCCCAGCCCTCACCAAGTCCCGGGACTCTGGACTTCCCTGTCCAATCGTCCCTGAGTTTGTTTCCAGTGCTCTGTGGGCCTCTTCACTTGGTGTTCCCTCTGGAAACTGCACCCTGTTTGCGTACTCCTAACCCTAAGAGGGTGCCAAGGGGCAGTTTCTTAGAGGTGTGTGCACATCCAGGCCGGGATATCCACATGTGTGAATGCAGGATGGAGACACTAGTGAGAAGAAAAAGGGGTCAGGTCAGAGGTGGGAGGCTGGCTTCTGCCGTATTGCTGCATCCAATATGGGACTCTGAGGCCAACTTTGAGAATTCTCAATTCAAACCTTGTAAAATTATCAAAGTACAAGAATAAAAGATATTTTATTTAGGGGCGCCTGGGTAGCTTAGTCGGTTGGGCGTCTGACTTTCACTTAGGTCATGATCTTGCGGTTCGTGGGTTCGGGCCCCATGTCAGGCTCTGTGCTGACTGCCAGCTCAGAGACTGGAGCCTATTTTGGAGTCTGTATCTCCCTCTCTCTCTGACCCTCCCATGCTCACGCTGTCTCTCTCTCTCTCTCTCTCTCCTAGAAATAAATAAAAATAGTTTAAAAAAGATATTTTATTTAACAGTCTATTCATTTGATTTATACTTTGAAATATTTAAGCATATGATGTGAAGACTTCCATTTGTATTTCTACCTCAGTGACCACAAATCTTAGGGCTGGGCAATTCCGACACAAAGCTTTATGCCAACTTCACAAAATATTTAATATCTTGAAATGATCTTAGATTTTTTGTTTTGTTTTTGGGCTTTTTTTTGTTTTTATCCAGTCACCTGCACAGTGAAACTTTTTATTTCCCAAAATGAACATGGATACACACAATAACTGAAGAAAAACTGTCTACTTGACAAAGCCTGTGGTGGGATATAGAACATAATGAAGAGAGTGTTGTGGTAATTTCGTAGGTCATTTATTTCCCCTTCAAAAAAGTTTTTCCAGTTTGAAGATATTTTGGTAGGATTTTATTTGAGAAAGAGATGGAGAGTAAGACACAGGTACAATTTTTTAAGTATCCCCTCTGTGGGAGACTTTGCTAAATATATAAGAACAGTATCACTTAAACTTCCTAAGATAACCTTGTCCAAATGGCTCTGTTATGTATTCACTTTAGAGAGTAGGAAGTTGTTGATAGATTGGGCTGGAGCCTAAAGTCCTGGGAGTGACCAGGAGGGTTCTGAGAAAGGAGTTAAGTGACCAGCTTCTTTCTCCAGTGGCAGGGGCTTCGGCGGAGCTTGCAGTGGAGCATCACTTCCCAAGACTTCGAGCAGCTAAATGCTGAAGGGCAGTCTTCAGTCCTGAACTTAGGTTAGCTTGGGGGATCTCAAGAAGCAGCAAGACAGCCTGTTTGGGAGAACTTTCAGAAAGTGGATGGTGGGGGTGTTTGTGACAATCATATGAGAGATTATCGACTTTTAATGAAGGGAGAGGCAGGCCAGCTGAAGTCTTGACCTCTGACCTCAGAAGTACTCTCCTAGATTTGTAGCATGACTTTCAGACAACATGACTTTAGAATGTCCCACCAGCATTCGTGTAGGTGAAAGCTTGTCCCTGATGGACTGACTCTCAAATGAATTCTGTTTTACCTATTAACACAATGGGGTGAGGGGAGCGCACAATTTTAATACACCCAGTATTTTCCAAGAATATAAATACAGCAAAGAACGAAATTTTATTGGGACTGGTAATGATTACGTTTCAAAAATCATATCACCAATAACAATATTTGTGGTTATTCAAAATGGATGTGTCTGTATTCAGCACTTACTTTTAATTTGTTTGAAAGTAAGCTCTTCACCCAATCTGGAGCTTGAACTCATGACCTTGCGTTCAAGAGTCGCAAGCTCTACTGACTGAGCCAGTTAGGCGCCCGCAGCACTTGCTTATAAATATCACTCATAAAGAAATTCACAAATATTCAGTTGAATGATGTTTTATGTATCCAAACTTCATTATACGTAGGCACAGCGTCTGTTTACTTCACTATGTCTTTGGTGCTCCGGTACCCAATTATCTTCTTAGTGAAATGGGTATCATTTCATGATAAACTACTGTACTCAGTGGTTAATCACATTGAGTTTCTGAAATCGGGCGATGTAGATTGGTTGCGTTAACTGTTTTTCCTTCCGAAGGGCGTGAAAAGGGACTGAGAAAGCGTTTGTAACAGGGCGTTCCGACCACGTCGGCCCGCCCCTTGCGGCGTGCCCACCCCTACCGCCTTCCGCCACGTTCAACATGGCGGCGACGCCAGTCCGCACGGGCGCTTGAGCTGGTCGGCAGTGGCGCGTTCCACTCCCGTCATGGCGGTCCCCCGACAGGTCGCAGGCAGCGGGGCTCCGGCAACGTGCGGTCTGGAGAGCATTCTGGAGGCGCTGCAGCTGCTGCTGAGCCCGGGAGGTGAGAGGACGGATCTCGGCGCCGGGCTCACTCGGGACTCTCAGGGCCACCAGTCTTCCCGGGCTGCCCTGCCTTCCGCAGCGTGCGCCTCTCAGGCCCTCCCTGGGACCCTCAGCTCTGAGGCTCCTGGGGGCTTTGGTCATTGTCCGTCCAGCCTCATTTTACTTGAGGAAACCGAAGCTCAAGGAGGGGATGGGCTTGGCTGAACACTGATGGTAACCGACGCCTCTTGAGCGCCAGCCTTGTTCCAGGCATTCACTATTAAGCGCTCTGGGTACGCGGTTCCATTCAGTCCTTACTGTCACCCTCTGAGGTAGGGACTGCGGTACCAGCAAGAGCTTCCGAGGCAGTAGCGCTCCGGACCCGCTAAGTGAGGTCCCACCTCCTGAGGGCGCAGGTCTACTGTGGACGCTGGAGATTTGTACAGAATGGCGAGGCGTGCAGAAGAGGGAGGCAGTGGCGTTTGGGATGGGTTTGGGGACAGTATTTAAGGATTTACAGCCTTTGGGAGGGATTTACAGTCACTTTTACAGTCTTCCGTGGTGAGTTGACAAGATCTTCCCAATTTAGAATCTGCAGGGACCTTGGCAGTGGTTTAGTCTGGCACTCTCCTTTCACACCTGGGGACACTTAAGGCTCTCTGAAGAGATAAAGTGACCTGGCACAGATTATGTGGTCAAATTAGGGGCAAAACACAGAGCCGAGGTCTACCGAACTCCCTTCTCAAATCAAGGCAAATTGTTAAGTGCGGAGCCTCTGATGTTATATGAAGTTTTTTTAAAAAAAAATTTAATGTTTTATTTATTTCTGAGAGAGAGAGAGAGCGTGAGCAGGGGAGGTCAGAGACAGAGGAAGGCACAGAATCCGAAACAGGTTCCAGGTTCTGAACTGGCTGTCAGCACAGAGCCCGACGCGGGGCTCGAACCCACAAACGGTGAGATCATGACATGAGCCAAAGTCGGAAGCCTAACCTACTGAGCCACCCAGGTGCCCCTGTTATATGAAGTTTTGAGAAAGGACACTAGAACAGGGACTGTGTATATGAAGAAAGGGTGAGCAAAGTAAGGTCATGCAGGGCCATGAGGTGATGTTCCAAGTCTCAGATTTTAAGATACTTCCCCAAATGCAGAAACTCCCGCAAACATTATATCATACCTGGGAGAAGCGAGAAGTCCTAATAACAGTAATTGAGGGGCACCTGGGTGGCTCAATGGTTAAGCATCTGTCATGATCTCACTATTAGTGATCTTGAGCCCTGATTCTGGTGAGCCCTGCTTCTCTTCTCTTCTCTCTCTTTCTCTCTCTCTCTGCCCTTCATGGGATTTTCTCCCTCTCTGTCTTTCTCTGCCCCTCACTCACTTGGGCCCTCTCTCTCTCAAAAAAAAAAATAAGTAATAGTAATTCAGTACCTACCAAATATCAGGCCCAATAGTATGCTGTTTACATGTATTATTATTATTTTATTTTTTAATGTTTATTTATTATTTTTGAGAGAGAGACAGAGCGAGCCAGGGAGGGGCAGAGAGAGGGAGACACAGAATCCAAAGCAAGCTCCAGGCTCTGAGCTGTCACACAGAGCCCGATGGGGGGCTCCAACACAGGAAATGTGAGATCATGACTGAGCCGAAGTTGATTGCTTTACTAACTGAGCCACCCTGGTGCCCCTACATGTATTATTTAATCCTCACAATTCCATGACATCGGTATTACTTGTATTCCATTTTACAGATGAAGGAACCAAGCCTCAAATAAAGGCAAGTTGCCCAATGTCAGTCTAGTAAAGTATAGAGGTATAGAGCTGGAATTTTTTTTTTTAAGGTAGGCTCTATGCAAACATGGGGCTCGAACTCACAACTGCAGGATCAAGAGTGGCATGCTCTACTGACTTAGTCAGGTGCATTATAACCATGATTTAGAACAATTTATTTTATTTAAAAAATGTTTTGGGGGGGTGGGGCAGGTGCCTGGGCGGCTCAGTTAGTTAAGTGTCCAATTTTTTAAAATGTTTTTATATATTTATTTTTGAGAGCGTGCAAGCAGGGGACAGGAGGTAGACAGAGGGGGCAGAGGATCTGAAGTGGGCTTCATGCTGACAGCAAGGAGCCTGATACTGTCTCAAACTCGTGAACCGTGAGATCATGATCGGAGCTGAAGTCAGTTGCTTCACCGACTGAGCCACCCAGGTTCCCGAATCATCCAGCTCAGGTGATGATCTCTGGGTTAGTTAGACCTGAGTTGGCTAGTTAGATCTAGCCCTGCATCAGGCTCTGAGCTGACTGTACAGAGCCTGCTTGGGATTCTCTCTCTCCCTCTCTCTCCACCCCTCTCCCACTTGCCTGTGCACACAGAGCACACATGTGTGCTAAACAAATACTAAATTTTTTTTAGTGTTAGAGAAGGAGCATGAGTGAGGAAGAGGGGCAAAGGGAAAGAGGGAGGGAGAATCTGAAGCAGGATCTTCTCAGCAAGAGCCTGACGCGGGGCTTAATCCAACAACCCCGGGATCATGACCTGAACTAAAATCAAAGTCAGTCGCTCAAATGACTGAGCCACCCAGGCGCCCCTATTACTTTTCATTTAAAATTCTGGTATAGTTAACATACAGTGTTACACTTCTTTGGGTGTACAGTATAGTGATTCTACAGTTTCATGCAACACCTGGTGATCAGCACAAGTGCACTCCTTAATCCCCATCACCTGTTTTACCCAACTGACTTCTCTGGTAGCCATCAGTTTGTTCTCTATAGCTAAGAGGCTGTTTTTTGGTCTGTCTGTCTGTCTCTCTCTTTTTTTCTCTCTCGTTTTCCCCTTTGCTTGTGGGTTTTTTGTTTGTTTGTTTCTTAAATTCCACATGAGTGAAACCATACAGTATTTGTCTCTTTCTGATTGACTTATTTAGTATTATACTCTCTGGCTCCATCCACATTGTTGCAAATGGCAAGATTTCATTCTTTTTTATGGCTGCCAGCCATATTTATCCATCTTTATCCATTCATGTATTGATGGGCACTTGGGCTGCTTCCATAATTTGGCTATTGTAAGTAATGCTGCAGTAAACATAGGGGTACATATATCCTTTTGAATTAGTGTTTTCGTTTTCTTTCAGTAAATACCCAGTAGTGTGACTACTGGATTGTAGGGTAGTTATTTTTTTTTTTAATGTTTTTTTTTTTTTAGTTTTGAGAGAGAGAGAGCTTGTGANCAGAGCCCGATGTGGGGCTTGATCCCGTGAACTGTGAGATCATGACCTGAACCAAAACCAAGAGTCAGACACTTAACCAGCTGAGCCACCGAGGTGCCCCTAGGGTAGTTATATTTTTAATATTTGGAGAAACTTTCATACTGTTTTCCACAGTGGCTGCACAGTTTGCATTCCCACCAACAGCACACGAGGGTCCCTTTCCACATCCTCGACAACATTGTTGTTTCCTGTGTTTTTTATTTTAGCTATTCTGACAGGTGTGAAGTGATAACTCAGTATAGTTTTTTTTTTAAGTTTATTTATTTATGAAGAGAGAGAGAGAGTCAGCAGGAGAAGGGCAGAGAGAGAGGGAGAGAGAGAATCCCAAGCATTCTGCACTGACAGCACAGAGCCTGATGCCGGGCTCCTTCTTACAAACTATGAGATCATGACCTGAGCCAAAGCCAAGAGGTGGATGCTTAACCTACCTAACCACCCAAGTGCCCCTCAGTGTAGTTTTGATTTGCATTTTCTTGATGATGAGTGATGTTGAGCATCTTTTCATTTGTCTATTGGCCATGCGAATGTCTTTTTTATTTTTAAGCTTACTTATTATTTTTTTTAGTAATCTCTACACCCAACATGGGACTCAAACTCACTATCTTGAGAGCAAGAGATGCATGCTTATCCAACTGAGCCAGCCAGCCGCCCCTAATTTTCTCTTTTGGAGAAATGTCTGTTCACGTCTTCTGCCTTTGTTTATTTATTTAAAGTTTATTGATTTTTGAGGGTGAGAAAAAGAGGAGGAGGGGCAGGGGGTGGTAGCAGAGGATCCAAAGCAGGTTCCAAGATGATAGCACAGGGCCTGATGTGGGGCTCAACCTCATGAACTGTGAGATCATCACCTGAGCTTAAGTTGGACACTTAATTGACTGATCCACCCAGGAGCCCCTTCTGCCCATCTTTGAATTGGATTGTTTGTGTTTCAGTTGTTGAATTGTATAAGTTCTTTATATATTTTGGATTCTTTTTTCTTTTCTGTTTTTTTTTTATTTTTTGGTAGAGCCAGGATTAAAGTTCAGGTACCTTCTGCTATAGTGTGATAACTGTACTACTGTGCCCCAATGGAGGAGTAAATGGCAAAAGACAGTTTTAACTTGCTAATTGAGAGGTCACTTGTCTAGTAACTGCAACTCTCTAGAAATGACTGAGAACAAAGTTAAATAAGTAAAAAATCTGGCAGTAATCATCATAAAGCACAGGTACACAAATTTCATTTACAGAAGACCTTCTCTAGATCTTGATGAGTGTTGTGGTGGAATTACATACATGTGCTCATTTAATATACAGGGATTCAAGCATTCCTATTTGAAAAAAAATGAGTGCTGTGGTAAAATGATATGATTTTACACATATAGTCTATTATATATTGTGTGCATTTGCCTGCTGTTTTATTATATCAGCTGCTGAGGGAATGAAAAAATACCTGTGCATCATGAGTATTCAGATATCCCAGATGTACTGAGGACTCAGGATGAAAGTACTGGTTAAAATGACATGGAGCTAAGTTAAACTTTTTTGATCTTTTTTTTTCTTTGTTTATTTGATTTGGTGCACCTGGGTGGCTTAGTTGAGCATCTGACTTCAGTTCAGGTCATGATCTCATGGTTTGTGGGCTTGAGCCCCACATGAGGCTCTGTTTTGACAGCTCAGAGCCTGGAGCCTGCTTCAGATTCTGTGTTTCCCTCTCTCTCTCTCTGCTCTTCCCCTCCCTGTTCATGCTCTGTCTCTCAAAAATAGATAAATATTTAGAAAAGTAAATCTGTATTTGATTTATTTTGAGAGAGAAAGGGAGAGAGAATGTGAGTGGGAAAGAGCAGAGAGAGAAAGGGAGAGAGAGTCCCAAGCAGGCTCCACGCTGTCAGCACAGAGCCTGATATGAGGCTTGATCTCATGAACCTCGAGATTATGACCTGAGCTAAAATCAAGAGTCGGACACTTAACCGACTAAGCCACCAAGGTGCCTGATCTGTCTTTACATTGACGCCTTTTGAGGTTATTTGCACTGGGAGTCATCAGTATATAGTAGTCTGTCCTCACTGTTCTTGGAGAAACAAAATTACATAAAATTTGTGCTCTCAAGTGTCTTGTCTGTTTGGGGAGATGGTACTGTGCATGTGGATTAAGAGATATTTCATACAGTAGGATCACGCTGGTGGTGAAAGATAGTACAGAGAGCAACTGGATAGAGGAGGAGTCACCCTTGAGTGGAGCCGTGAAAGGCTACAGGGGGAAGAGGAATTCAGTGCAGATGGGAATTATATAGAAGGGAAGGAAGATGCCAGTAGTCTTTCACTTGTGAGGCATCAAATGTTCTACTGCATTAAGCATGATCTCTTCCTCTGCCTTCCATTTCCATTCTCTCTTTTTTAAAAAAAATTTTTTTTAACGTTTTATTTATTTCTGAGAGAGAGAGAGACAGTGTGAGCAGGGCAGGATCAGAGAGCGAGGGAGACACAGAATCCGAAGCAGGCTCCAGGCTCTGAGTTGTCAGCACAGAGCCCTACGCAGGTCTCAAACCCACGAACCGCGAGATCATGACCTGAGCCGAAGTCGGATGCTTAACTGACTGAGCCACCCAGACGCCCCTCATTTCCATTCTCAATCATGGGGAAAATACTCATTTCTCCATCTCTGTTGTTAAGAAATATGCTAAGCAGGGGGCGCCTGGGTGGCTTAGTCAGTTAAGCATCCGACTTTCGCTTAGGTCATGATCTCGTGGTTCGTGGGTTCGAGCCCCGCGTCGGGCTCTGTGCTGACTGCCACCTCAGAGCCTGGAGCCTATTTCAGAGTCTGTGTCTCCCTCTCTCTCTGACCCTCCCCTGCTCATGCTGTCTCTCTCTGTCTCCTAGAAATAAATAAAAATTATAAAAAAAAAAAAGAAATAATGCTAAGCAGAATTTGAAAGGGATTTGTCAATTTTAGTGAAGTTTTGTCTGTAAGAAATGGAGGCCACTTCAGCAATAGTTTTCCTAACAGATATCTTTCGATGTTAAATATAGACTGAATTCTGTCATTAAATTTGGATACATTGTGGAGAAGGAGCTGGAAAATCTGATAATCTGTAGATAATGAAGCTGTACCATACTTAATCTTGTATGCCATATTGCTTTGCACTTTGAGCATAATAAAAAGTACCACACAAACTGTGAAGTCTGTTTTTAAATGTCACAAAGCATAGGCATTTAAATTGGTGATTGGGAAGAATAAATAATGCTGTCCATAAGGGCGGCATTTCCTGAAGTGTGATAGCGATGGTTTTGGGTGGTATGTACAGTAACGTGTTGAGGCTGCACAGTGAAGTAGAGTGATCGAGAGTTAACTTATCAGGAAGAGTGGCATTGCTTTGCAGTTTTGCAAATCTCCTTAATGTCTGGCTTACTAGAAGACAGCTGGATTTTCGTATTTGCCTCTCTGCTCAGTCTGTCATGATAAGTTGTTTTGATTGAAACAAATGAAGAAAATCTAGACTCACAGAGATGTAGTTGGAAAAGGAAGAACTCAATAGCTTTTTCAGATAATTATATTTTTTCATACTGTACTAAAACTGAACAAGAGGTGATTTCTTAGAGGTTAGTTGAGATATGGAATCTGAATTGAATGAACTTTTCAAAATGTTTATTTATTAATTTTGAGAGAGAGAGAAATAGAGCACACACACGTGTGGTGGGGAGGGGCAGAGGGAGAGAATCCCAAGGAGGTTCCACGTTATCAGCACGGAGCTCTACACAGGGCTTGATTCTACAAACCGTGAGTCATGACCTGAGCCAAAGTCAAGAGTCAGATGCTTAACTGAGCCAGATGCTTAACTGACTGAGCCACCCAGGCATCCCTAAACTGAATGAATTTTTCACACTTGGTACACTCATGAGAGAATGAGACTGTAAGAGGCAAATAGTGGCTTAGTATTAAATATGAAAATAGTTTTGAACTTGCAGAGTCCCTGAAAATCTGAAACCCCTGAAAACTTCAGTCCCTGTACCCTTTGTCTTGAATACAACTGCTTTAGGGGATGCTTTTATTTTCAAGTAGATTTTGTTTTTCATCAGCAGAGGGCAGAGAAGACTACTTTATTAAGGGGCTCTTGAAAAACAGCTTGTAGCTTTTGTTTGAAATCACTTTCTTTGTGTCCCATGTGTGGGTTCAAAGATCTTATAAAGTTGCAAGAAGTCACTAAGAGGTTGTTTAGTGATATTAAAGATTACTGGTGACAAACTAGGAAAGCACTCATTTCTTTTTAGGTATATATTAGCTAAAGGAACCAGATATTCATGTTAGTGGGTCAGAACGCTTGCCCTGGACAATCTTAGAGAAAAATTCTTATTCTTCTGATTCTTGTTATTCTTAATGAGTAGTGTGATGTTCCTTTTTCTTTTCATAGAAGTCGTTAATATTCTGTATGGTAAAGTTTTTTAAAATTTAGGAAACTAGGGCACCTGGGTGTCTCAGTCGGTTAAGTGTTCGACTTTGGCTCAGGTTATGATCTCATGGTTTGTGAGTTCAAGCCTCATGTCGGGCTCTATGCTGACAGCTCAGAGCCTGGAATCTGCTTTGGATTCTCTGTCTCCGTCTCTCTCTCTCTGCCCCTCACCTGCTTGTGCTCTGTCTCTCTCTCTCAAAAGTAAATAAACATTAAAAAAAAATTTTTAAAGAAAAAATACAGGGAACCTAAAAGAAGAACATTAGGATGAACTTAATCTCCACTATATGGAGATTGCATTTTGGGAAATAGTATTTTCTTTTTAACAAAAATGGTCTCATAGGGTCCATACTGTTCTATGACTTTATTATTTTTTATTAAAAATTTTTTAATGTTTATTTTTGAGAGACATAGCATGAGCTGGGAGGAGCAGAGAGAGAGGGAGACACAGAACCTGAAGCAGACTTTAGGCTCTGATCTGTCAGCACAGAGCCTGACGCGGGGCTCAAACCCACGAACTGTGAGATCATGACCTGAGCCGAAGTCAGACGCTCAACCAACGGAGCCACCCAGTCCCCCCACTTCTTTCTGATATTCTAATTAAAATGAAATATGATGGAGTTTAATTTTTTTAACATTTCATTATGCTAATTTTATTTATTTTTCTTTTTTTTTTAGAGAGAGAGAGCATGAGATGGGGGAGGACAGAGGGAGAGAGAGAGACAGTCTAAAGCCGGCTTCATGCTCAGTGTGGAGCCAGACATGGGGCTTAATCTCCTAACAACGAGATCATGGCCTGAGCTAAAATCAAGAGTCAGATGCTTAGCTGACTGAGCCACCCAGGTGCCCTGAAAATTTTCAAGCTTATAGAAAAGCAGGAGGAATTTTACAGTGAAAACCTCTTTACCATGACCTAGATTCTTCCTTGATCACATATTTGTCCACCTAGCCATTCTTCTATATTTTCTATTTTAATATTTGTATTTCCTTTATCTGAAAATATTGGTTCCAGGGAAATTAATGTAATTATTCACTTATATATATATACACGCATATATAAATATATTCTCACACAGTCACACACACACACATGCATATAATATTTTTAAATAACAAATCCTACATTACCACCATGAACAAACCTACTGGCCCTAGAGTATTTTTATTTCTTTATTGTCCTCAGGATATATAAACATTCTTTTTTTTTTTTTTTTAAGATTTTATTTATGTATGCAATCTCTACATACAACGTGGGGCCCAAACTCATAACTCATAACCCTGAGATCGAGAGTCACATGCTCACTGACTGAGCTAGCCAGGTGCCCATACAGTTCTATATTTCAAGTCACTTGAAATGATTCTTTGCATTTATGCTGCTAACTTAGTATAGAACAGGAGTTTGCATACGTTTTCTGTAAAGGAGCAGACAGTAAATATTTTGGTCTTTGTCTCTGTTACAGCTACTCAACTCTGCTGCTGTACCTTGAAAGCAAGGTAACATGTAAATGGACATGACTGTTTTCCAGTAAAACTTTATTTATGAAATAAGTAGTGGGCCAGATTTGACCTGGAGATCGTAGTTTGACAACCTTGGACATAAAGTACAGAATTATTAGGTTTGTTTTTTATTTTTAGGAATTATTTTGACAAAATTTTAATTTGTTTTTTAACTTGAAAAACGTATACAACATCCCAAAATGAAAACTCTAGAACTGGATCAGTTTATCCCTAGCTCCTCCCCATTGTTCTCTTCTCTCTGTAGACAACTCATTTTACTTAAAAAAAATTTTTTTTTGAGGAAGAGAGCATGTGGGAGGGACAGAGGGAGAAGAGAGAGACTTTTTTTTTTTTTTAAACTTTTTAAATGTTTATTCTTGAGAGAGAGAGCACAAGTTGGGGAGAGGCAGGAGAGAGAAACACACAGAATCTGAAGCAGGCTCCACGCTCTGAGCTGTCAGCACAGAGCCTGACATGGGGCTCGAACCCACGAACCATGAGACCTGAGCCAAAGTCGGACGCTTAACCAACTGAGCCACCAAAAGGCCCCTCACTGCCTTTTTGAAAATAAAAACAAATATTTTGTATTCCCTCCCTTTCTTACACAAAAGATAGCATATGATGGATATTCTTTTATACCTTACTTTTAAAATTTAATATGTCTTGGAGGTCACTACATAGTGGTTCACAGAAATCTTTTGTCTTTTACAAGCATGCCATTGTGTAGATATGCCATTGTTTATTTTATCAGTTCTCTTTGAACGGACTTTGGTTTGTCTCAGGTCTTTTGTTAATACGAGAAGCACTCCAGTCAATAGGTGTGTGTGTATGTCATTTTGCATTTTTGCCTGTGTATTTGTCTGTAGTATAGATTCCTAAAAAGCAGGATTGCTGGGCCAAACATTAAATATGTACGTAATTTTGCAGGGTATTGCCAAATTGCTCTCTTCTGGAATGTACCATTTTACTTTCTAAGAGCAGTATATGAGAGTGTGTGATTTCCCAAAACCTTGCCACATAATGTGTTATAAAACTTTTGGATTTTAGCCAGTTGATAAATGGGAAGTGCTATTTCAGTACAGTTTTAATTTACTTTTCTGTTATGAGCAAGGGTGATCATATTTTCATGTTTAGAAGTCATTTGCATTTCTTTTTCTATAAACTGTTCATATCTTTTGCTCATACAGTGTTTCATACTCTGTTCGCTTCAGGATATATTTAATGAGTATGTCATTAAATAATGTTCAATGTAACTTTTTAAAAATGTAATCCCTGTGCCCAGTGTGGGGCTCGAACTTACAACTCCAAGATCAAGAGCCAGATGCTCTAGTGACTGAGCCAGCCAGACATCCCTCAACATAACTTAATAGCTGTGAATATTCAATTATTCATTCATTCAACAACTTATTATGAACAACTACTACATATCAGACAGGCCTTGTTTAGGCAAGGAGAATGTAGCAGTGAGCAAAACGAGCAACATCTCTGTCCTCAAGCAGCTTTCTTTCTAGTTTATAGAGAGACAATAAACAAATATTACACATACATATAGCATGTTAGATCCAGGTAGCTGCAATTTACTCATCCAGTCTCCTGTTATTGGATATGTATTTCTCATTTACGCTATTGTAAGTAATGCACGGTTGAACACTCTTTTAATTATCATTTCACTTTAATCCTTTCTAATTTGCTTCTTTTAAAAGTTTTTTAAATGTTTATTTTTGAAAGAGAGAACACAATTGCGATATGGGCAGAGAGAGAGAGAGAGAGAGAGAATACTAAGCAGGTTCTGCGCTGTCAGCGCAGATCCTGACATAGGGCTTGAACTTACGAACCATGAGATCATGACCTGAGCAGAAATCAAGAGTTGGCCACGTAACCCACTGGGCCACCTAGGTGCCTCATTTCTAATTTGCCTCTTAGAATGTATATTAACTTTAGTTTTGAAGTCTTACTGCTTATTTTCATTTATATTTTCAACATTTTATTATGGTTTTATGACTATAACCCTCATTTTTGCATTGTGGCAAAAAAAATTTTTTTTTTAAATGTTTTATTTACTTTAGAGAGAGAGAGTGCAAGTCAGGGGTAGTGTAAGGAGAGAGGAAGATAGTGAATCTTAAGTGGACTATGCGCTGACAGTAGCGAGCCGGATGTGGGGCTCCAACTCACAAACCGTGAGATCATGACCTGAGCTGAAGTTGGACGCTCAATCAACTGAGCTATCCAGGTGCCCCTAAAATTTTTTTTTAGTGTTTTTTAATTTATTTTGCGTGAGAGAGAGAGTGTGTGTGTGAGCAGGGGAGGGGCAGAAAGAGGGAGAGTCTGAACCACCTAGGCGCCCCTGCATTGTAATTTTTAAAAATTTATTTATTTTTGGGGCGCCTGGGTGGCTTAGTCGGTTAAGTGTCCGACTTTACTCAGGTCATGATCTCGTGGTTCGTGGGTTCGAGCCCTGCGTCGGGCTCTGTGCTGATTGCCAGCTCGGAGCCTGGAGCCTGTTTCAGTCTGTGACTCCCTCTCTCTCTGACCCTCCTCTGCTCGCCCTGTCTCTCTCTCTCTCTCCTAGAAATAAATAAAAATATTGAAAAAAAATTTATTTATTTTTGAGAGAGAGAGGGAGAGAGGGACATAGAGAGAGTCCCAAGCAGACTCCACAGTATCAGCGTGGAGTCTGATTTGGGGCTTGAACTCATGAGCCATGAGATCATGACCTGAGCCAAAATCAAGAGTTGGGGACACCTGGGTGGCTCAGTCGGTTAAGCGTTCGACTTCGGCTCAGGATGATCTCACGGTTTGTGGGTTCGAGCCCTGCGTCGGCCTCTGTGCTGACAGCTAGCTCCCAGCCTGGAGCCTGCTTTGGATTCTGTCTCTCCCCCTCTCTCTAACCCTCCCCTGCTCATGCTGTCTCTCTCTCAGAAATAACTAAAACATTTAAACAAAATTTTCAAAATCAAGAGTTGGACATTTAGCCGATTGAGCCACCCAGGTGCCTCTGCATTGTGTTTTTAATAGTTGTCCTGGGGAAATTACAACATGCATTATTTTTCTCACAAGCTGCTTAGAATTAATATTGTACTACTTTGCATGACAAATAAGGACCTTGAAACTATCAGGGTCATTTTATAGCTCCCACTCCCTGACTTGGGCTTTATGCTGTAGTTTTCATGTTTGTTATATGTATGTAAGTTATAAATCCATAATACAGTTTGATAAATTTGCTTTAGAGCAGCACCTTACTGGATCAGTCGGTAGTGTGTGCAGCTCTTGATCTCAGGGTTGTAGGTTTCAGCCCAACATTTAGTGTAGAGATTACTTTTTATCTTTTTTAACGTTTTATTTATTTCTGAGAGAGAGCATGAGCAGGGGAGGGTCAGAGAGAGAGGGAGATACAGAATCCGAAACAGGCTCCAGGCTCTGAGCTAGCTGTCAGCACAGAGCCCGACGCGGGGCTCGAACCCATGAACCGTGAGATCACGACCTAAGCTGAAGTCACTTAACCGACTGAGCCACCCAGGCACCCCTGTAGAGATTACTTTTCAAAAAATCTTAAATTTTGCTTTAGACACATATATATGTATCTAAGGGAATTGAGGAAAAAATTAGTCTTTTATATTTACCCCCATACTTATCATTTCTGATGCTCTTCATTCCTTCCTGAAAATTCCAGTTTCCATCTAGTATTATGTTCCTTCAGCTTGAAGCATTTCCTTTACCATTTGTCTGCTGGCAGTCAGTTCTCTTGATTTTCATTGATCTAAATGTGTTTACTTTCATTTTTGAAGGTTATTTTTACTAGATAGAGAATTCTGAGTTGACATTTTATTTCTTCTGTCATACTTCAAAGATGTTTTTCTACCATCTTTTAGCAGTCACTGTTTGTGGTAAGTTCTTGGTCATTCACAGCATCATCCCTTATATATAATGCATCATATTTTTCGGGCTGCTTCCAAGATTTTCTCTTTCTCTCTAATTTTAACAGTTGACTATGCTATGCATAGACGTGATTTTCGTTTTACTTATCCTGATACTTAGAGGGTATACATGGGCTGGGGATACAAATTTGGGAGTGGTTAGCTTACAGATGGTTTTTATTTTTATTTATTTTTTTTGAAATATTTTTATTTCTAGGGGAGAGAGAGAGAGACAGCATGAGCAGGGGAGGGTCAGAGAGAGAGGGAGATACAGACTCTGAAATAGGCTCCAGGCTCTGAGCTGGCAGTCAGCACAGAGCCCGACGCGGGGCTCGAACCCACAAACCGCGAGATCATGACCTAAGCAAAAGTCGGATGCTTAACCGACTAAGCCACCCAGGCACCCCTTCTTACAGATGGTTTTTAAAGACCCGGACCTGGGGAAGATCCTTGAGGGAAAGAACGCAGAATTCCAGATAAGCCCTGGCGAATGTGGAGACCTGGGAGAGGAGGAGCCGGCAGAGGAGGCTCTGGAAGGATGGCCGTTGAGGTGTCTCAGCAGCTAATTGAGGAGAGTCTTTTGGGGTGCCTGGGTGGCTTAGTCCATGAAGTGTCGGACTTCAGCTCAGGTCATGACCTTGCAGTTCCTGAGTCGAGCCTCACTTTGGGCTCTCTGCTGACAGAGAACCTGCTTTGGATCCTCTTTCTGCCCCTGCATCTCAAATATAAACAAACTTTTTTTAAAAAAGGAGAGAATGTTTCAAAGAGGGTGTTGTCAACTATGTCAGCTACTGCTGTGAGCATGTGAGCTCTCCTTCACCAGTAGAGGGCAGAAAAGACCATTTGAGGAAGGGTCAGGAAGCATCGAGAATGGATACTTTGGGTGCAGAGGTGATTACATGAATCCCCCTGAAACTTAGGCCTGTATTTTGCAGTCTGCCTCACTAGAATGGAAGTATCGTGAGGGAAGGGACTTTGTTTTATTCAGTGGTTTATCTCTGGCACTTAGAACAGTCTAAATGACTCTTCTCTGGTAAATATACAGCCCTCTATTTTTCTGTTCTGGCTACAGTTTCAGCCCCCTAAGATGTCCAATGTGGCCAATACCCTCAGAACACACGAGGAATAGAAATAAACTAGATGAAACATGTTAGGCGCACTGTTCTAACATCCCGAAGTGCTGTGGGCAGGAAACGGTCTTGAATTCTGCCCAGGCTTGGGCGGCACAACTTGGGAGGACTTTCAGGGGCAGTGACATTTGAGCCAGGCCCAGGGGATGAGCTGGAGAGGGTGAGGCATTCCACACAGAGTACAATTTGTTACCCGTGTAGATAACCCTTTTTTTTTTTTCCCTCAAAAGCATCGGACTCAAGTTCACTACAGATCACAAAACATGATGTCCTCTTGGCGACTTTAAGCTCCAACCTGTCTGCTTTGGAGGACAAATTGCTGAAGGATCCTCACTGGACAAAATTGAAACTCCTAAAGGATGAAATTGCTAATAAGGCAGAATGGCCACAAAACTCTGTGGACGTCACCTGGAGGTTTACCTCGCAAGCCTTGCTGTTGCTGTTGTGCTTGAAGGAAAGCATGATCCACCTTGCAGCTGATTTCAATCCCGGCAAACCCAACCTGAGGACTCCGGAAGCCGCTCCTGCCCTGAGCCCAGATACGCTTAGTATCTCGCAGCAGAAGACTGTCCAGTCAGTGTTGCAGTTTGTTGTCACCTTGGGTGTCTGTCCGTATCTCATGCCTGGCGTTGGAATCCCTTTGAGATGCAGGACTGAGTTTGGCGCCGTTGTTCAGGATGTGGTGTGTCTCACGGCTCCTCCCGAAGCGACCCGGAGGCTGTTCACCAGCTGCAGGGTTCTTCTAAATGTTACGCATCACACATCCCTGGGGAGCTTGATCTTCTGCCGCCATTTTGGGGATATTGCCGCTGGTCTGTGTCAGCTGGGATTCTGCCCAACCAAGAGAAAACCAGGAAAACCTGAGGAAGAGGTAAACACAGATTGAGTACATGTGTGTCTGTGTGAATGTGTGTATATTTGTGTGCGTGGTTATAAAAGAAAACTCTTAGTTCTTTAGAAAAGGGCTGTTGGAAAGGTCTAGAATTCCTCTTGAATGCCAAACCATATCCAGTGGATAACTGAATATTTTACGGGGCTGGAGCTTCATTTTTTAGATGCTAGTCCTTAGTATGCCTAGACAGTCCACGCCTAGAGCCTCTTTCTTCTTGTCATTTTGCAACTACTGTAGGCTATTTCTTTGAGCTTCTGTTTCTTTTTAATTAAAAAATGTTTAATGTTTATTTTTTTTTTGAGAGAGAGAGAGACAGAGTGACAAAGTGTGAGTGAGGAGAGGGGCAGAGAGAGAGGGAGACACAATTTGAAACAGGCTCCAGGCTCTGAGCTGTCAGCACAGAGCCCGACGCGGGGCTCAAACCCACAGATGGTGAGATCATGACCTGAGCCAAATTCAGATGCTTAACCGACTGAGCCACTAGGCACCCCTCTTCTGTTTCCTTTTTAATAAAATGTGTATAATAATAGCTGCCTTGGAAGGTGGTTGTGAGGATTAAGGATAATGTGTATAAAGTACCTAACCCAATTCCCAGTAGTGCTCATCAAAAAGTAATTACTACTAATATCAGTATTAAACTATTCATCTCTCCTTCATTAAGTTCTTGGGAAGATTAAATGACATGAAATGTGTAAAGCACGGGGTATGCTGTATAATTCAATCAATATTTGTTGTTATTATTAGCTGTTGGGGAGATGTGCCTGTTTTTTGCTGACATAGTAAGGATTTGAGTACCTGGACTATAAAAGTGGTGTGGGGGTTACAGAAGCATAAGACATTAACTGAGGAGACAGGACTTCTAAGTATAACTTAGCAGGGATCACTGCTTCCCCAGGAGAGGACCATCAGCACAGGAGCCTAGCCAGAAGAGGCTGTTAAGATACAAATGTACTGAAAGTCAGTGTGGCTCTTTTGTGGGCTAATTCGTTAGCCCCTGCAGCTGGTTCACAAGGCCCACCCACCTCATTTCTCTCTGGGACCTTCAAACCTGTTTCTTTTCTTTTTAAAAATTAAAAAAAAAATTTTAATGTTTTTATTATTGAGACAGAGAGAAACAGAGCATGAGTGGGGGAGGGGCAGAGAGAGAGGGAGACAGAATCCGAAACAGGCTCCAAGCTCTGAGCGTTCAGCACAGAGCCCGATGTGGGGCTTGAACCCACAAACCATGAGATCATGACCTGAGCTAAAGTTGGACGCTTAACCAACTCAGCCACTCAGGCGCCCCTCTTTTTAAAACTTTTTTAACATTTATTTATTTTTGAGAGACAAGAGTATGAGTGGGGGAGGGATAGAGAGTGAGAATCTGAAGCAGGCTCCAGGCTCTGAGGTGTCAGTACAGAGCCCAATGAGGGACTCGAGCTCACAGACCATGAAATCATGACCTGAGCTGAAGTTGGAAGCTTGACGGACTGAGCCACCCAGATGCACCTTTTTTTTTTTTAAGTTTATTTATTTATTTTGAGATAAAGAGCGTATGTGAACAGGGGAGGGGCAGAGAGAGAGAGAATCTCAAGCAGGCTCTGCACTGTCAGCACAAAGCATGATGTGGGGCTTGAACTCATGAGCTGTGAGATCATGACCTGACCTGAAACCAGGAGTCAGATTAACTGACTGAGCCACCCAGGTGCCCCCAAACTTGCTTCTTTTCTGTTTGTTCCCTTTTCCATTCTCTCTCCTGCGTATGTTCATAAACATGTGTCTAAAAGCTGTATCATCCGAGCAGTGGCATGAAATGATCAGCTTCCTCAGTGGCCTCATGTTAGGGAGAGCAGTGTGCTGTGCTCTTTACTACAAGGAATGGGTGGTGACGTTGCTCTCAGTGCCTGCTGCCTCTACTTCTCTGAGGGGGCTCTGGACTGTGAGGTCTTACTACTGTTACCGGGGCTAAGCAGTGCCCCAGAGTGTCAAGCAGGAGGGAGAAAAGGGAAGCACACAGAAGGGACTAGGTAGGAAGATGAGACAAGTTGAGAGAAGGGGAAACACAGTGGGTGTGTTTAGGAGCAGGGCAAGTCCCAGCCTCGGGCGCTGCTCTGAGCAGTGCCTGTGCTTCAGGATGCTCAGTGGTACGGGTGTGACCTGACTGCTTTACTGAGTTACCCAAAGGGGACCGTTGGGTTCAAGGAGACCCAACAATAGAATCCCTTTTTGCTGCCCAACTTCTGAATGAGTTAAAAGACAGTTAACAGTGTCAGTGAAATGAAAATTCAAATTGTCACCTCTATTTTTTCTTAATGTTTATTTATTCTTTGAGAGAGAGACGGAGCATGAGCAGGGGAGGGTCAGAGAGAGAGGGAGACACAGAATCTGAAACAAGCTCCAGGCTCTGAGCTAGCTGCCAGCAGAGCCTGACGCGGGGCTCAAACCCACAAACTGTGAGATCATGACCTGAGCCGAAGTTGGACGCCCAACTGAGCCACCCGTGCGCCGCAAATTGTCACCTCTATTGTTCCTAAATGCAAAGTTGGGGATATAGCTTTTTTTTAAAAATATATATATTTTTTAATTTTAGAAGGAGAGAAAGAGAGAGAGAGAGAGAATGCAAGCCAGGAAGAGGGACGGAGGGAGAGAGGATACTAAGCATGGTCCCATGCTCAGTGTGGAGCCTGACGTGGAGTTCGATCTCATGACCCTGAGATCATGACCTGAGCTGAAATCAAGAGTCAGACGCTTAACCAACTGAGTCACCCAGGCATCCCAGGGATATGGCTTATTGTTGGAGACAGTCGGGCTTTCTAACAGTGCATTCCCGAGTCAGACACACTTACTGCTCGCCCAGTTCTAGGGACTGCTGGTGGGCGGCAGCACCTTCTGCCCTACGGCAGGGCTGTGCTCTGTGGAGTGTAGGGCGAGGAAGAGCGGAGCAAAACATGCACTTACTCCCAGACAGAAGAGGAACAAGCCAAGTGGTACAGGCCAGCACTCACCAATAAGTAAGTTTTTTCCAAACTCACCAATAAGTTAAGTGCCCAAGATCTCCTGCCCAGAAGTGAGTGAGGGGATGGAGAGACGGCCAGGAGTGTTTCAGTATTGTAACTTCCTCCATGTGGAAGGGAGTCAAAGGGGAAAAAAGCCTACCCTCTTCTCCTGAGTGTTTTTGTGCAGTATTGTAAACATTACCTTCTATTGCCTGCTAAAGCTAAGTACATGTTTCTTTTAGGTTTTAACAGAAGAAGAAAGAACCTTTTCTAGACAGGCCTTGAGAGACATCTTGGATCAAGTGTATCAACCATTAGCAGTCCGAGAATTACTTATCCTCCAGGGAGGACCACCCCAGGTATTCAGACTTGGGGACTCTCGTGGGTGAATCATTAATGATAATGTGCAGAATGTTGTCTTCTCTTGGGAATATTCAAGTTGGGCCTTATTTCGTTTTCTAGATCATTAAATGATATTTGTAAAACTAAGTTACCTGACCCTTAGGATACTTTTTTTTTTGAGAGAGTGAGTATGTGTATGCATAATCACATGAATGGTGGAGGGTGGAGTAGAGAAAGACAGAGGGAGAGAGAGAATCTTAATAAGGCAGGCTCCACGCCCAGCACAGAGACCAGCATGGGGCTCGATCTCACAACCCTGAAATCATGACATGAGCTGAAATCAAGAGCCAGAAGTTTAACCAACTGAGCCACCCAGGTGCTCCAATTTTCTTTCTTTCTTTTTTTTTTAAATATTTTATTTATTTTTGAGAGAGAGATAGAGACAGCATGAGCAGGGGAGGATCAGAGAGAGAGGGAGGCACAGAATCTGAAACAGGCTCCAGGCTCTGAGCTAGCTGTCAGCACAGAGCCCGATGTGGGGCTCGAACCCACGAACCGTGAGATCATGACCTGAGCCGAAGTCAGATGCTCAACCGAATTAGCCACCCAGGCGCCCCTCCAATTTTCTTTTTAAGATTTCATTTTTATGTAATCTTTACACCCAACATGGGACTTGAACCTACCACCCCAAGATCAAGAGTTGCATGCTGTATTTACTGAACCAGCCAAGTACTCTGCCCCTTGGGATAATATTTAACCATTTTTCTATTAATGGACTGACAGCCACTCTTCTCATGAATATGGTCATTTTATTTATTAAATATTCCAGTTAAACACTTTTTTAACTGGAATATGGCAATTGTATTTAACATATGTTTTATTCATTCTGAAGCTGGAATTTAAAAAAAAAAAAAAAAATTTATTTTTTTAAGTAGGCTTCCTGCCCAGCACAGAGCCTAATGTGGGGCTTGAAATCATGACCCCAAAGCCAAGACCTGAGTCAAGATCAAGAGTTGGATGTTTAACTGACTCAGCCACCCAGTGCCCTAGAACTCTTTTTTTTTTCTTTAATACTAAAATTTGGCTGTTTGACAATAATTCTTCTGGTAGAAGTATTTTGACATCTTATTCTTTGAATGGAATATATATAGTCAAGAAATTAAAATTAGAGCTATTATTAGGACTGTTTTTATCTCCTTTGTTTGAAAAACATAATAGTATATACCCTGCTAGGCATTGTATAGTTCCTTTTTTCCCTAAAAATTGTTAGTTTTCTGACGTGTTTTGATCTGATGATGTAGATGGAGTTACCTACTTGCTAACATATTTAGCAATACATTTATTTTATTTTTTTTTAAAAAATATTTTTTTAAATTTATTTCTAGGAGAGAGAGAGACAGCGTGAGCAGGGGAGGGTCAGAGAGAGAGGGAGACACAGACTCGGAAACAGGCTCCAGGCTCCGAGCTGGCAGTCAGCACAGAGCCCGACGCGGGGCTTGAACCCACGAACCGCGAGATCATGACCTAAGCGAAAGTCGGACGCTTAACCGACTAAGCCACCCAGGCGCCCCTTAGCAATACATTTAGTTTTGGATATAGGTGAGTAAAGAGTGAGGGGCCAAAGGAATTAGTGGTAGGTCAGGAACAAGGACTAGCTGAAGCTGGTTTCAAAGATACCTCCTCAAAGAAGCCATTTTCATCTCATCCCTAGAGTATTACTGTCGTCTCTTGTTGGGTCCCTCTGGCCTCAGGTTCTGCCTCTCTGCGTGACTCCACAGCTTGTCAGATAAAACTGAATGTGTTACAAGAGTGAGGCAAAAAGCTAAGGCTCAGGTGGTCAGCCCACTGGGATTCAACCCAGCATGCGGTTGTGTGAATCAGTGAACATTTCCATCCCTCAGTTTCCTTATCGAGAGGATAGTCCTTACGAGTCTGTTTTGAGATTATGTAGCAGGTATTTAACACAGTGCCTGGCAAATCATAACCCCCTCAATAAGTAGTAATTATTAATCCTCCTTAAATAAAAGAGGACAGGCTAGTTAGGATTAAATTGTCTGTGACAGTTTTATGTTCACATAGTTAAATACCCTGGTTGACAGCAGCATAGTTCACATTCTAGACCCAAAACAAGAGCCCCCAAGTCCACTGTGTTCATGGTGGCTCCACAGGGATCTCCAAAAGGAGCGCTTGAGGAAATTCAACTCTTTTTTGAACCTTCTGTGCCACAGTCAGAGTAGCTGAGGTCGTGGAGGCAAGGACTAGCATGTCCTCTTACTGTACTGAACTGCACTCTTAGTGGTGAGTGATGTTCCTAGGACTCTTCTAGGGAGGCTAGATTTGATTGGAAGGACTGCATTCGGAGACTGGTTACATTAACTCTGTGTTTCTAAAAGAAATAAAGACGTATATATACATTTATGTTATATATATATTTTAAAGTTTATTTATTTTGAGGTGGGGGAAGGGGAGAGAGAGAGGAGACGGAGAATCCCAAGTAGGCTTCCTGCTGTTAGTGCGGAGCCTGATGTGAGGTTCGATCTTGCAAACCGTGAGATCATGACCTGAGCCGAAATTAAGAGTTGGATGCTTAACCCACTGAGCCACCCAGGTACCTCTCTAAAATCTGTATTTTATTCATCTGTGTGTTTGTCTATTTCTGAGTTTGCAGTTTCACTTGATATTTCATGGGAAGTTTCGTAGCATTTCCACTTTCTTAAAAGGTGATGCTGAAGAAGGTTTTGTAGAAGACTGTCTTTTTGGAAAAAACTGTTGCTCTTCTGAAGTCTTTTATCACACTGTTTATCATCAGTATGACTCCGTATATATATTTATATATTTTAATAATTTCTACATGTCCTGTCTATTTCACTGACATTCAATTCATACGTTCCCTTCCTTTTTCAGTCCTGCACAGATGAGAAGACACAAGTTAGGTGTCGGGCCCCAGCTTGGCTTCGGCGTCTATGTGGGCAGCTGCTCTCCGAAAGGTTGATGAAGCCCAGTGGTGTTCAGGCAATAGTCCGGGGCATTCTGGAAGGAGCAGGCGGTAAGAAATAAAATGCTTCTGTTACTTTGGTATCCAGTTTCCTTTGAGTCAGAGTGAGTTATTGGTCTTTAGTATTGGACTATAAAACCTGACTGAGACTAATCTGCCTTTATAGAGACTGAGGAGGTTAGATTTGGAGATTAAACCTTAATGAGCTTCTTTTTCACAGAAACTCCTTTTCTTGCCATTTTTCTAAAATAGACTATTTCTCTAAAATAGACTGTTCACATTCTTGAATAATATTGTTGGCTGTTTCAAATAACTTATAATATCAGGGGAAAAAATTGCACAGAATGTTAAAGTAAAACCCGAAAGAAAATGTGAAATTCTCCACAGGAAAGGGCTTAGTGCCAGGGTGCTCTGAGTACTTCACCTCAGGTCTTAAAATACACAACGTTCTCTGAAGCTGGAGAGAGGTTACAGAAGTATGCTGTGGGATGAAGTTGTAGATTCATGTCCCCGTTTATATTCTCTATGTCCTCATGAATAGAAAAATGTTGGTTATCATGCTAAGCATGGTAGTAGTATTTAATTTATATATTGAAAAAAATTTTTTTACAGTTTATTTATTTTGAGAGAGAAAGCATGCATGAACAGGGGAGAGGCAGAAGAGGAGAGAGCCCCAAGCAGGCTCTGTGCTGCTAGCACAGACCCCAACTTGGGGCTCGATCTCATGAATTGTGAGATCAAGACCTGAGCTGAAATCAAGAGTCGAATGCTTAACCGACTGAGCCACCCAGGCACCCTATATTTTTAAATTCTTTCAACAAAATTATACCTGGGGGCGCCTAGGTGACTCAGTCGGTTAAGCGTCCGACTTTCGCTTAGGTCATGATCTCGCGGTTCGTGGGTTCGAGCCCCACGTCGGGCTCTGGGCTGACTGCCAGCTTGGAGCCTAGAGCCTGTTTCAGTCTGTGACTCCCTCTCTCTCTGACCCTCCTCTGCTCATGCTGTCTCTTTCTCTCTCTCCTAGAAATTAAAAACAAACAAACAAACAAAAAAACCCTAAAATTATACCTGTGATAGTTTAAAGAGTCAAATTGGCCTACAAGGTTAATGGAAAAAAATAGCAGTCAGGTCCTTGGGAAAATTCCCATCCATTTCCCTGCCTCAGAAGCAAGCATTTTGACCTCTTTTAGTGAGTTTCTTCTGGTCTTTACCGCAAAGGCATTTGCAGAGCCATTTTCATGTTTGAGTTTTAGGCTTCATCTATCAACTTTTCACCATGTGTGGAAGAGGATTTCAAAACCCTACTATCGTTCTCCCCAGGCATACTCCCATCTCCTAAATATTCATATCTTTTTTTTAAAAATTTTTAACGTTTATTTATTTTTGCGAGACAGAGTGTGAGGAGGGGAGGTGCAGAGAGAGAAGGAGACACAGAATTGGAAGCAAGCTCCAGGCTCTGAGCTGTCAGCACAGAGCCTGAGGCGGGGCTCCAACTCACGAACTGCGAGATCATGACCTGAGTGGAAGTCGGCCGCTTAACCAACTGAGCCACCCAGGCACCCCTGAATATTTATATCTTAATTTTGGTTAGATCAATTGTTGGGGTTTGTATTCTAACTATGTATGTCATTAGTATTTACAGCTGAGTTCTGTGGTATGCCATGACTACTTTTCTTTTTAAATTTTTAAAATTTTTTAATTTTAATTTTTTTTGAGGGAATGTGCATGCACATGCACATGGGGAGGGACAGAGGAAGAAGGAGGGAAAGAATCTTAAGCAGGCTCCATGCCTAGCGTGGAGCCCTACGAGGGGCTCGATCTCACCACCATGAGATCATGACTTGACCCAAAATCAAGAGTGGGACACTTGGGGTGCCTGAGTGGCCCAGTCAGTTAAACATCCGACCTTGGCTCAGGTCAGGATCTTCTGTAAGTTTGAGCCCCTTGTCAGGCTCTGTGCTGATGGCTCAGAGCCTAGAGTCTTCTTTGGATTCTGTGTCCCTCTCTCTGTGCTCCTCCACCACTCATGCTGTGTCTGTCTCTCTCAAAAATAAATAAACATTAAAAATTAAAAAAAAAAAAGAGTAGGACACTTAACCAACTGAGCCACCCAGGCACCCCACTACTTTTCTTTTTTACACAACTTTTGTACTTCTTGCAGTTAATAGCCATTTTTTGTTTGCATAATTTTTTATTTTTTTAATTTTTTAAATTATTTTTTTTAATGTTTTTTTTTTTTTTAAATTTCTGAGAGAGAGAGAGACAGAGACAGCATTAGCACAGGAGGGTCAGAGAGAGATGGAGATATAGAATCTGAGGCAGGCTCCAGGCTCTGAGCTAGCTGTCAGCACAGAGCCTGACGCGGGGCTCAAACTCACGAGCCATGAGATCACGACCTGAGCCGAAGTTGGACACCTAACCGACTGAGCCACCCGGGCGCCCCTGCATAGTTTTTTTTATGTATGTCTCACTAATCTGTTTTCAAATTCCCTTCCAGTTGTGTAAGTCTCCTTTCAATATGTTCAGATACACCTGACATTCTATTGCCTTGATCTTCTTGGAGACATCTCTCTCTGAGTCTTCTCTAATCTGGACTAGTTACCTTTCACATAGCAGACATCTTAAGATCTCCCTTCACCTTTATCCTGGTGATTTCTTTGCCTTTCTTTTGTGTTTAGTCCCTTATCTCCCCTACCCCATGCACATTTGTTTCCTATCGCTGATGTGACAGTTTACCACACACTTAGTGCCTTTTTGATGAAAGTGACATTTAAACTGAACCTTGAAGACTGAGTAGGAATTTATTAAAGAGTGAGAGAAGATTAACATCTTTGTGCAGAGAGAATAGCACGAATGAAGGAATTGATATAAGAAAAAGCATAGTGTTTTTGAGGAGGTTTCAGTGTGAGTAGAGCATTGATCTTTATTCTGAGTGCAATGAGAAGCCATTGGCAGGTTTTAAGAAGGAGAGACGCATGATCAAATCTACATTTTAGAAATAGCTATCTGAGGGGCGCCTGGGTGGCTCAGTCGGTTGAGCGTCCGACCTCGGCTCAGGTCATGGTCTCATGGTTTGTGGGTTCGAGCCCCGCATCAGGCTCTGTGCTGACAGCTCAGAGCCTGGAACCTGTTTCAGATTCTGTGCCTCCCTCTCTCTCTGATCCTCCCCTGCTCATGCTGTCTCTATCTCTCTCTCAAAATTAAATAAAATATTAAAAAAAAAAGAAATAGCTATCTGGGATGAGTAAGAGCAGATCGAAGGAGATCACGTAAGAAGCACCACCTGAGAGATCACAGTGGCTTGGATCAATGCAGTGCAGTAGAAATGGAGAGAAATTAATGACTCTAAGGTATTTATGAAGTAGCATTGCCAGAACTTAATGAAGGGCTGGATGTGTGAGTAGGGAAGAGGAGAGACAGAAGAATCAATCCTGATGTTGCATTTCTAGTATGGTAAATGTACCTTGGTCCTGTCAGACAAAGGTGAGGTCAGCATGGGTGGCAGACATTAATAGGTTTGGCCTAGAGTGGCTGTCATGTGGCCCTTCTAGTTCTGCTGGTGTTGCCTCTAGGGCCAATGAAGTGTAAAATTGTCAGTTACCTGTGAGAAGTTGCCCCATGCAAATAGGTCCTTGCATCCTTTTTCCAAAGAAAAGTTCAAGTTCACCCAAGGCCATGCAAATTGGAGAGCTGCTATAAAACACTTAGAACCCTATTTTTGCTATGAGCTTTTTCCCCCTCTACTTATGCATGTATATTTTTTTGTTATCTATTTAAATCTTGTTTCTTTTCAAAACTGATTTGAGGCAGTTTATATTTGCTCACACATTTGCCATTTCTGATGTTCTTCATTTCTTTGTGGAGATGCGAATTTTAATTCAAATTTCCTTCTGGCTGAAGAACTTTAGCATGTCTTGTAGTGCAGGTCTGCTGGCAGTGAATTCCTGAAAAAACCTTTATTTTACCTTCCTTTAAAAAAAATTTTTTTTCTTAATGTTTTATTTATTTCTGAGAGAGAGAGAGAGAGTGTGAGCAGGGGAGAGTCAGAGAAAGAGGGAGACACAGAACCAGAAACAGGCTCCAGGCTCTGAGCCAGCTGTCAGCACAGAGCCTGACCCGGGGCTCGAACCCACGAACTGTGAGATCATGGCCTCAGCCGAAGTTGGATGCTTAACCAGCTGAGCCACCCAGGCGCCCCTCACCTTCCTTTTTGAAAATATTTTTGGTGTCATTTTTGTCTTTGTTCTTCATATATCTTTTTTCCTCTGGTTGCTTTTAAGCTTTTTCTCCTTGTCACTGGTTTTTAGAAATTTCATTATGATATGCCTTGGTGTGAGTGATTTTTATTGTGTTTCTTCTGCTTCATGTTCTTGGGCTTATTAGAGCTGAGATTTATAGTCATATTTGGAAATTTCTCAGACATTTTCTTCAAATATATTTTTCTATCCTCTCTTCTCTCTCCTTTTTTCTTTTTAACTTTTTAAAAAGTAAACTCTAACCCCTAACATGGGGCTTGAACTCACGACCCCAGAGTTAAAGAGTCACATGCGGTACTAAGCCAGCCAGGTGCCCCTCTTTTTGGAATTTGAATTATACCTAATATTATGCTTAATGTTGTCCTACAAGTTACTGATGCTCTATTTTTTGTTTGTTCGGTTGTTTTTGTTTTTTTTTTTTTCAATTTTTTTCTTTCTGTGTAATTTTGGGTAATTTCTATTGCTTTGTGTTCAGGTTTACTGATCTTTTCTTTTGTGGGATCTAATCTGCTGTTAATCCCATCCAGTATATTTTTCATTACAGATATTTTATTTTATTAATTTAATTTATTCATTCTGAGAGAGAGGGAGAGAAAGAGAGAGAGAGTGAGTAGGGGAAGGGGAGAGAGAGAGGACAGAGAGAATCTCAATCAGGCTCTGCACTATGCTATTAGCACAGAGACGAGCATGGGGCTTGAATCCATGAACCGTGAGATCATGACCTGAGCCAAAATCGAGAGTTGGATACTTAACGCACTGAGCCACCCAGGTGCCCCATATTTTCTTTTTCATTAATAGAGGTTCAATATTGGTCTTTTTTCTATCTTCCGTTTATCTCTTCATCATGATCATTCTTTTCCTTTTTGAAGATAGGGAATAAATTTATAATAGCTGTTTTAGTGTGTTTGTTTCCTAATTTTCTCATCTCTGTTTTAATGGGGCCTGTTTCTATGATCTGTCCTTTGATTATGGTTCATACTTTCTTGCTTCCTTGCATGCCTGCAAAATTGTTTTGATTGAGACGTTATTCACATACCATAAATTCACTTTTTTAAAGAGTACAGGCCAGTGTTTTGTAGTATATTTACAAAGTTGTACAGCCATTATGAAAATATAATTCCAAAACATTTGCACCATCCTCCTCCCCCAAAAACCTTATACCCATTAGTAATCATTCCCCATTCTGTCCTCCTCCAGCCCCTTGTAAGCACTGATCTAGTTTCTGTCTCAGTGGATCTGCCTATTTTGGATATTTCATCCAAATGGAATCATGCAATATGTGCTCTTTTGTGTTGGGCTTTCAGTTAGCATAATGTTTCTAAGGTTTACCCATATTGTAGCATGAACAGTCTTTTATTCCTTTTTATGGCTGAATAATATTCCATTGTATGCATATGCCTGGAAATTCTTGAATGGATACTGGAAATTTATTTTACATTGTTGCTAGATTTTGTTGTATTTCTTTGTTAGGTTTAATGTTTTCTTTATTTTTGAGAGAGAGAGAGAGAGCGTGCACGAGCGAGTGAGCGCACAGGAGGGGCAGAGAGAGAGGGAGACTCAGAATCCAAAGCAGGCTCTAGGCTCTGAGCTTGGTCAGCACAGAGCCCGAAGTGGGGCTCAAACTCCTGAACCGTGAAATCATGACCTGAGCTGAAGTCGGACACTTAACTGACTGAGCCACCCAGGCGCCCTGATCCTGCTTTTTAAACTTTGTTACTGTGGGTCTAGAGTAGCCTTTAATCTGAAGTAATTTGGCTGCACTCCTGAGGCAATACTACTCTGAGATTTTACTTGATGCTTTGCATATTTGGAGGCCTTCAGTGCTCACTAGTGGGAACAAAATTATACACAAAGAAAAGAAAACTGAAAAAAAAAACAAAAACAAAAAAATAGAGCATCAACCCTGTGTGAACTCAAGGGCTTGTTCAAACCCCTACTTCTTTCTGGTGGTTCTTGCCCATGCCTTATTTTGTTTTTTTGCACATATACATAGGTTATAGTCTACCAAAGATTTGAAAGAGGACTCCTCTGCAGCTCTTTGGAACTCTCTCTTTACATACCTCCCTTCTGGTATTTTACCCTGAAAATTCTACCTGCCTTGGCCTCCGTGAACTCTAATCTAGGTTTCTTAACTCAAGATGCCAGGCTTTGTTTCAGCTCAGCTGTCCTGTACTGTGGCCTTAAAATTTCCTCTAGATGGTAGGCTAGGGTATCCATGGGGCTCACCTTGTTTCCTTTTTTCTCTCAGGGGTCAGTGTCCTGGGCTGCCTGTTGTCCAGTCTCTGAAAACTATTGTTTATATCTTTTGTCCAGTTTTCCAATAATTTAAGGTGGTAAGGCAAATCTGGTCCCTGTTACTGCATAGCTTTGGCTTAAAGTAGTTTAATTGACCTGATGCATATAAACAGACAATAATCATAATCATATTCATAATAAAAGTAATAAAAGTACAAAGCACTGAGAGAAAGCTAGTATTGAAGTTATGTGGATCATAACATTACAGTGATTAAGCCACTTTTTCATCCAAACTTCGCAGAAACCAGCATCGAAAGCCTAGTGCAGAGGGATAGATGATCTAATGAAAGAAACAGTTTTCAGTAGAGGAAAAAAAACACTTTTTTGCCAGAATTTTAAAGCTCACCCAGGGGAACTGGTAATGAGTTTTTGACATCTGTGTCCATCTCTGACAGCCGGGGAGGCTGGTGGGAGTGACGCGGAGGCAATGGCTGCTGACTGGAAGAAGTGTGACCTGATTGCAAAGATCCTAGCCTCTTGTCCCCAGCAGTCTCTCTCACCAGAGGATTACTATAGGGATATCTGCCCCCAGGTAAACAATTTTGTTTCTTTTCATTGTTTGAGGATTGTCTGCTTATCCACAGAAAGAAGACTTTTAATGTTTCGCTAATGTGAAGGTGAAAGCGATGTAATATTTAAGTTTATTGTTCAGTGAGGGGCCTTGGTTTCTTTTTTTAATGTTTATTTGTTTATTTGGAGAGAGAACATGAGCCAGGGAGAGGGGCAGAGGAAGAAAGAGAATCTTAAGCAGGTTCCAGTGCTCAGCACAGAGCCCGAAGTGGGTCTCGATCCCATAACCTGGGATCACGACCTGAGCCAAAATCAAGAGTCAGATGCTCAAGGGACTGAGCCACCCAGGCGCCCCATTTAATGTGGAGGTGAAAGCAATATAATGTTTAAGTTTATTGTTCAGTGAGGGGCCTTGTTAAGTAAGTTGAACACCTGTGAAAGAGACCCGCCTAATTGTTAGGTTTAAGACAGCCTCACCATTTTTTTTTTTAATTTTTTTTTTTTAATGTTTTATTTATTTCTAGGAGAGAGAGAGAGAGACAGCGTGAGCAGGGGAGGGTCAGAGAGAGAGGGAGTCACAGACTGAAACAGGCTCCAGGCTCTGAGCCGGCAGCCAGCACAGAGCCCGACGCGGGGCTCGAACCCACGAACCGCGAGGTCATGACCTAAGCGAAAGTCGGACGCTTAACCAACTAAGCCACCCAGGCGCCCCCAGCCTCACCATTGTTAAGTGGGTAGCTCAGCTCGCTCTCAGAGCTGGAATATGAAACTAAAATTTCATCATGTTCATTATTTTTTCTGTGTATTTTTAATTAGTTTAAAAAGAAATACGTATTAAGTAAACAAGGTAAATTAACATGGTATACAATTTAAAAAGCACAAAAGAGGAAACAGAAAAACCTTCCTCTCATTTCTAGCCGGTCAGAAGTAGTCATTTTTACCAATTTCTTATTTATTTTCCAGTAGTTTTCTGTGTACTAATGTCTATACAATTATATGTCTATGAATCTATGTATATTCTAATTTTTATCCAAATAATAAACTGCATGCTACATGCAGTTTCTCATTTTTTAAAAAATTTTTGTAACTTTTTTTATTCACTTTTTTGAGAGAGAGTGCGAGCAAGGAAGGGGCAGAGAGACAGGAAGACCCCGAACCCGAAGCATCCTCCAGGCTCTGAGCTGTCAGCACAGATCCGATGCGGGACTCGAACCCACAAACTATGAGACCATGACCTAAGCTGAAATGAGACACTTAACCGACTGAACCCCCCAGCACCCCTTCATTTTGGTTCTTAACAGTGGACCTTGGAGACAGGTGCCTGGGTGAGTCAGTCAGTTAAGCATTCAGCTTTGGCTCAGATCATGATCTGGCGGTTTGTGGGTTTGAGCCCTGCATTGGGGTCTCTTGTTATCATACAGAACCTGCTTCGGATCCTCTGTCTCCCTCTCTCTCTGTCCCTCTCTTGCTCTTGCAGTGCTAGCTCTCTCTCTCAAAAATGAGTAAACATTAAAAAAAAATTGAAAACAAAAAAACTCCCAATGTACCTTGGAGATAATTTCATACAGAATTGCCTCATTCTTTTCATGGGTGAAATATGGCATTTCACCATATTGGTATATCATAATTTATGTAACCAGCATCCTATTAGTGGACATTGAGTTGTTCCCATACTTTTGCTGCTATAAACCATGCTACAGTTAATATGCAAATATTGCCATAGGAAAAATTCCTACGATTGGTTCAAAGGGTATGTGCATTTAAATTTTTGATTCATATTGTCTATGTATCTGTTTTCCCACACCTTTGCTTACACAATGTTACAGGAGTTTCCTTTTTTTTTTGCTAATGTTATATATGGAAAATGTGGAAGGAGTTTTCTTAATCAGCATTCCCCATGCAGTTAGATGTAAGACACAGCTTTTGGAGTCCAGGCCAAAGAAGGTCATTCAGTTGTTATGCTTATCTTCAGGGTTCTCGTGGATAGGCATGGTGAGAACAAAGTATCACAGTGCAAAAATCTTATATTGAAAAATACTGAATCTAAATCTTCCTAAAGGACAAAGTTAGCATTTGCAGTGATGAGTAAGTATTTTCTGAATCTAGTAGTTACAGTTTTGGCTCTTGACAAAATGATGAAACCAATCACAGGTTTCATGCTTGCTGAGTCTCTCTCTGGCACTGTCAAAGGTCACATACAGTTTTTGGACAGAAGATACTCCTGTCTGCCGAAAAGTGCAAGACTCACTTTTAAGTCAGGAAGAGAAATGCACTTTTTATTGGCTGTTTATATTAGGGTGAACTACTTATAGGCATAGGAGATCTATGTTTATCTTTGAGAATAAAATAGACTCTTTTCTGGGATGGTTCAGGCATGACAGGCTTTTCAGACCCTAAATATATTTATATGCCTTGATCCAGAAATTTCATTTGATGGTGCTATTTATAATAGCAAAAAAATTTATTTTTAAGTTTTTCATTTTAATTCCAGTATAGTTAACATACAGTGTTATATCTGTTTCAGGTGTACTTTGATAGCAAAAATTTGAGACAAAAAATGTCTGGATATTAGGGAATAATTTAATAAATTCTTATATACAGCTTCAATAAAATATTTTTGAGGAATTTACAATGAGAAGATTTCAACAATATGCGAAACTGAATATTAAATGGGGTCTTAATTAAAAAGAAAAAATCATACAGAAATATATTGGGAAGAATATACCATAAATGTTTCAGTGCTCTGGGATGAGTTTTCTTCCTAAAACTTTATTTTGCAAGTTTTCTACAATGAACATCTATCTTATAAATTTGGTAACATTATTTAATAAAATCATAGCCTCTTCAGCTCTCACACCCTCTGAATACAGGGTTGTTAAATTAAAAAAAACATTCTGTTGAATCAGTATTATTGCAGTAGGTCTGTTTTTTGACTTAAAGAAATAGCTCTTTCTCTTTATTTAATGTAATGCTCCTTGTGAAGAATCTCGTATTTACCTCATATACTTTTTCTCATAGATTCTAGATTTATTTCACTTTCAAGATAAATTGACAGCACGACAGTTTCAGAGAGTTGCCACCACTACCTTTATAACTATGTCGAGAGAACGCCCACAATTGGCTTCGAAGTATTTGCTTGAGCCAGTGCTAGCCCCTCTCCATCGATGTTTAAACGCCGCAGGTAAAGGGGGAAGTCTGGTGGCTGTGTCCCTCTCAGGGATCTTCTTCAGTGTTTCAGATTTCAGTGACTTAAGTCTGTCTTTTGTCTCCAACTTTGCTTTCTTATCTCCCCAACTTTTTATGTTGAAAAATCCACCTCACGTAAGTTCAATGAAGAGTACCTTGGGTTGACCAGATGTTTCTTATCCTGGCCACATTCGCTTTATCTTTCTCTCTTTTTATAACATGTACATTTTTTCTGAAGCAATTGCTAGTTGCAGACATCATCTGATATACAGACTCGGTTCAAATTTCTCTAATTGTCTCAAGAATTTCCTTTGTAGCTATTTTCTTTTTTTAATCTAGATTCCAGTCAAGACTCATGCATTGCATTTACTTATTATATCTTTTTAGTTTTCATTAATGTAGAATAGTTCCCTAGCCTTTTGTTTGTCTTTCACCATGACGTTTTTTTTTCCAGATGAATACACTTCCTTTACCAAGGGTAACAAACCAAAACAAAACCACAAAACTCCAAACATGTAAAAACTCAGGGTGCTAGAAATACAAACTCAATTCATTCAAATTCAAGCCCGTCTAGGGGCGCCTGGGTGGCTTAGTCGGTTAAGCGTCCGACTTTCACTTAGGTCATGATCTCGCGGTTCATGGGTTTGAGCCCCGCGTCGGGCTCTGTGCTGACTGCCAGCTCGGAGCCTGGAGCCTATTTCGGAGTCTGTGTCTCCCTCTCTCTCTGACCCTCCCCTGCTCGCACTGTCTCTCTCTCTCTCCTAGAAATAAATAAAAATAAAAAATAATAAAAAAAAATTCTATCAGCTGCCAAAAAAAGAATTAAAAAAAAAAAAAAATTCAAGCCCGTCTAGACCCTTAGTCACAAACCCTAGTGAGGTGCATGTGAACACCAAGTCAGGGAGAGGAGGACAAGAGTGAGGCCAATAGAAAGGGTGTGAAGGGGGGCTCCCATGGCTTCCCTAGGGATCACCCTCACAGTGGTACCTCCACCTTCCCAGAGACAGTGAAGATTTACCAGGCCCTAACCTTTTGACACCCCCCACCCCTGGCCAGGGCATTGAAGGCCTATCTCTAATGATTCTACCCTCCCTTGCTCCATCCTCACTTGCTCTAGCTTTCAGCCTCACTCTTCTCCTCTATACTTTTGTCTGTGAATAGTAGTAAGTTTGGGTTGGGTACTGTTTAAGCCACAGTGAGGCGGGGGGCCACGGGAGACATGGTGGACACGAGGCGAGGAGAGGAGGAAAAGATTTGTCCAAGGATCCCTCTCTTTGAGGATCCCAAAGTGTATAACCAGCTCCTCTTTAAAAAAAATTTTTCAATGTTTATTTATTTTGAGAGAGAGAGAGAGTGTGAGAAGGGAAGGGGTAGAGAGAGGGAGGGACAGAAAGAATCCCAAGCGGGCTCTGCACTGTCAGCACAGAGCCAGACTCGGGGCTCAAACTCCTGAGCTGTGAGATCATGACCTGAGCTGAAATCAAGAGTCAGATGCTCAACTACCGACCGAGCCCCCCAGGCACCCCCAGCTCCTCTTTTGCACCCACTCGGGTCTGAGAAAGTGCCCTGAGGCGCGAGCAGCTGTCCTGGAGACCTGCCGGAGGAGCGCATGGGCTTGCTGGCCTGTGCTTGGCGGGGCTGCTGCTGTGTGAGACGACAGCGGCAGCTGCTTTTTCCCGTGGGTCAGGCTGCTGCCCAGCACAGCCAGGTGGGCGCTAGCTGCCCTGCCAGGTCCACGCGCTTGTGCTGCCCCACACCCTGGGAGGCCCCGCGTCGTCGGTGATGTTGCCGGCTGCCCTGGCCCGGAGGAGGAGGGCAGGGCCCGCTCATCAGTGGGAGCGGAAGGCAGGCCGTGCTGGTTGGTCTCAACTCCGTTGAGGGCTTTGGAAGGGGGCTGCCAGGGTCCAGCGGCAGCTCCCGCTCCCCTCGGTCCAAGTCCTTGTTCTCGCTGCTGTAGCGGCGCCCCAGGGCTGGGGTCAGGCTGGGCGCTGAGGCCACGCCGAGGAGGGACGGCATCCATCCTCACCATGGCATTTTTGAAGAGCCTCGGTTGTAAAATGTTCTGCAATTTGTATTTGCCTAATTGTTTCCTCATGACTGGATCCAGGTTAAATGTTTCTGCAGCAGCATTACATAGGATGACAGTATTTTTTCTCAGTCTCCATCAGGCTAGGGGACACATGTAGTCCGTTTATCCCGTTATTGGTGATGTTACATTTGATCATTTCATGAGTAGCCTGATTTCTCCATGGTTAACATACATGTCCCTGTAATTAATAAGTAATATATGGAATGGTAGTCTGAGACTGTGTGTCCTGTTTCCTGTTAAGTCTTTCAAGGTCTGGTTCGGTATCCATTGATGATTCTTGCCGGTAAAATGGTGACTTTCTTTTGTTATTTTAATTTGTTAGGTTGGTATTTTTTTTTTTGTAAAGAAGAGCTTTTCTTTCTCCTTGCCTTATCCCATTTTTGTTTAGGATTTTTTTTTCTTTTTTTAGATTTTATTCAGTGGGCTACCAAACATTCTTGTCATTCATTTTTTAAAAATATTTATTTATTTATTTTGAGAGACAGTGTATGCACAAGAGTGGGGGCAGGGCAGAGAGAGAGGGAAAGAGAGAATCCCAAGTAGGCTCTGTGCTGTCAGGGCAAACCGGTGAGATCATGACCTGAGCAAAAGTCAAGAGTCGGTCACTTAACCAACTGAGCCACCCAGGCTCCCCTCTTGTCATTCATTCTGATGCTCACATTTTCCCATGTTTGGCTGGTGGGTTTAGTTCTGTTTTAATGTCTTAGAAGATTGACATTTCACCACCTCCTCACCTCCCTTAGTATGTTTTTATACTTTACTGAAATTTTTCCCGACACTTTTCTGAATTTAATGCTTGGATACAGAATATTATTTCAACATTCTTTGTTAAAATAAAAAAAAAAAGAAAAAGCTTTCTAGATAGTAGTTCCTAAGGTTATAAATAAAGAAGAAGTTTGATGTTATGGTTAAACCAAATTTAGTTCTGTATAGACTTTTTCAAGAAGTTGTCCATAGTAAACATTCTTCTGGGTGTGTGTAGTGGGGGTGAGGTGGGCAGGGATAGAGAAAGTCTAATTCTTGTGCAACCTGGATCTAATCATGAGGAGACAATTAGACAAACTTCATTAAATTGAGCCTGGTGAAGTGAAATTTGTGATTACTCAGACATGATAAACATTATATATATAATGTATGTATATATGGGGTTTTTTTTGTTTTTTTGTTTTTTTTGGTGTCCGTGGATGGGCCTAAACTAAACATGGTATTTGAGTAAATAATTAAAATTTCTTTATATATTTGATACAAATCTAGTCTAGATTCAGTATATTCTTCAAAAAATGTCTCAAGGGGTGCCTCAGGTCGGTTGAGTGTCCAACACTTGATTTTGGTTCAGGTCATGATCCCAGGGTTGTGGGATTGAGTCCTGCCTTGGGGTCTGCACTAAGTGTGACACCTACTTGGGATTCTGTCTCTCTTACCCTTTGTCCTTCTCCCCTGCTTGCGTGCTTTCTCTCTCTAAGAAAATAAAAAACAAACAAAAAAAACGGGTTAAAAAATGAAGTATTATCTCTGTTGGTCTTCAGCGTTAAGGTCTAGGAATTCTTTCATTTTTTTTTTTAATATTTTTATTTATTTCTAGGAGAGAGAGAGAGAGACAGCGTGAGCAGGGGAGGGTCAGAGAGAGAGGGAGACACAGACTCTGAAACAGGCTCCAGGCTCCGAGCCGGCAGTCAGCACAGAGCCCGACGCGGGGCTCGAACCCACGAACTGCGAGATTATGACCTAGGCGAAAGTCGGACGCTTAACCGACTAAGCCACCCAGGCGCCCCTAGGAATTCTTTTATATCTAATTTCATGTATTAGGAGTATACCTCGTTACGAATCTGTTGTCTTGTCTATGACTGAATTAGGTATTGTAGTCTAAGGCAGTGGTCCTCATGGTGTGGCCCCAGGACCAGCAGCATCAGCATCACCTGGGAATTTATTAGAAATGCAACTTCTTGGTCTTTCCTCACACCTACTGAATCAGAAATACTAGTGTGGGTCCCAACAATCTGTGTATTAAGAGGCCCTTCTGGGGGCGCCTGGGTGGCTCAGTCGGTTAAGCGTCCGACTTTGGCTCAGGCCATGATCTCACGGTTCATGGATTCCAGCCCCGCATTTGGCTCTGTGCTGACAGCCAGCTCAGAGCCTGGAGCCTGTTTCAGATTCTGTGTCTCCCTCTCTCTCTGATCCTCCCCTGCTCATGCTGTCTCTCTCTCTCTCAGAAATAAATTTTAAAAACCATTACAAAATTTTAAAAAACACAACACGCCCTTCTGGGTAATTCAAATGTGTGTTCAAGTTTGAACACTGGTCTAAAAGCACTATTCTTGGGATATGTAGATCCGTTCCATCTGTGGGTCAATTATTACCTGGCCATTATTCATTCCTATTGGACATCTATTTGCCAGACATTTCTTCCTATGTTAGGTTATATTTGTAACATCAGCTACATATTTTGCATTGACAGTGTGTGTATAACAAAAAGGAGTATATGATAGTCTGACTGGTTTTATATAGATAGCCCCATCATTGCCACTGGGAAGAAACTCTAAAACATAAGCTTTCTTATTTTGTTTTTCATATCATACCACATTTTTAAGACTATGTGGCAATTATGATGAATTACAATATTTTATCAATTCTAAGGTGCACATGTTTTTAACATAAAAAAACTTTAATTTTGGGGGGTCTCCTGGCTGACTCAGTCAGTAGAGCATCCGGCTCTTGATCCTAGGGCTGAGAGTTCGAGCCCCATGTTGGCCGTGGAGCCTACTTAAAAAACAAACAAACAAAAAACCCCAAAACAGAACACTTTAATTTTGGAAATACTTTTCACATTTTAATAACACTGATATCCAAATGTATCTCACAATTATTGTTGGCCACGTAGCAATCGTGGCATTGTCTGTGCATCCAAATGAGTGTTAAAAGTCATAGAATGGATGTCAGGGACTTAGAAAAAAATTGTGAAGACAACAGTAGAGTGGCAAACTTTGTTTTTGTTTTTGTTTTTGTTTTTTTAGAAAATGTTTTTATTTATTTTTGAGAGAGAGAGATAGACCGAGCACTAGCAGGGAAGAGGCAGAGAGAGGAGACACAGAATCTGAAGCTGTCAGCACAGAGCCTGATGTGAAGCTTGAACCCATGAACTGTGAGATCATGACCTGAGCCAAAGTCAGACAACTGAGTGAGCCACCCAGGTGCTCCTAGAGTGGTGAAATTTTAAGAAATTTCACATTAGGGACACTTGGGTAGCTCAGTTGTTTAAGCATCCACCTCTCGGTTTNAACTGAGTGAGCCACCCAGGTGCTCCTAGAGTGGTGAAATTTAAGAAATTTCACATTAGGGACACTTGGGTAGCTCAGTTGTTTAAGCATCCACCTCTCGGTTTTGGCTCAGATCATGATCTCACGGTTGGTGAGTTTGAGCCCCGCATCGGGATCCGTGCTGTCATCACAGAACCTGCTTGGGATTCTCCATTTCTCCCTCTGTCGCTGCCCCTCCCCCACTCGTTCTCTCTCAAAAATAAGTAAAGTTTAAAAATAAAAAGAAATTTCACATCACCTGTACTGTTTCTGGCACAGAGGACAATATATTGTGGCAAAATGTGGATATCAGTAATGATGTTGAAATGTGTCAGAAGAGTTGGACTCTTAAATGTGAAGTATTCAGAATTCCTTATCTGTTTATCCCAATTATATAACTTATATAAGGGATGATATTTGATAAAATTTTATGTCTAAATCAATCTAAAAGAAATCGCTTAATACTTTTTTTATTAAGTTTTTAAATCTTAATTATGTATATTTAACAAAAATTAACTTTTTTTTCCTGGACATTATTCAGTGCTGATCATGATAAATGTACTGTTTAATCGCCATCACCTCTATCACACATTGCCCACTGACCTCCCCTCTTTTAATCCTTTTTATAAAATCTATTTTAAAACTTTTTTTTAAAGATTTTATTTTTAAGTAATCTGTACACACAACATGGAGCTCGCTGAACTCACAACCCGAAGATCAAGAGTTCTATGCTCCACTGACCGAGCCAGCTGGGCGCCCTATTTTCAAACTTTTTAAAGGGAACTTTTCAAACACATCTATAGAGAAAAGTAAAATAAATTCTTTTGTACCAGTCACCTCAACATAATTATTGACTGTCATTTTCACTTAATATAATCCCCAATTTTTCATTCATTAAATTTACAAGTAAAATTTCAAGTCATGTTTCATAGGTTACTTTTTTCTTTCTCGTGATACATAAAATAACAATGAATGTTTATAATCATTGGCATCATAGATTTCATGAAATACTGTATTTCATGTTGTATTGTACATTGGTAGCCATGTTGAATCTCTAATTTTAGGTGTTAACTTGCAGAACTATCTTTCTAGAAACACTTTCTTCCTTAGGTCCTGAGCTCTATTCAATGAGGCACTGAGTATGGGTAATTTTGTTTTTTGTTCTCTAGAGATTCCAGAGAGTGACATGGTGCCAGGGACCATTTTGGTGACAGAAGAAGAACTTAGCAGATGTATTGAGGATGTGTTTAAGGTTGGTTAACTTGAGTCACTAATGTTTTTAGCTAATATTTACACATAGTCTTTTAAAAAAACTTTTGCCTTTCTGGGGTGCCTTGATGGCTCAGTCGATTAAGCCTCCTACTTTGGCCCAGGTCATGATCTCGCAGTCTGTGAGTTTGAGTCCCGCATCAGGCTCTGTACTGACAGCTCAGAGCCTGGAGCCTGCTTCAGATTCTNAAAATAAATAAACATTAAAAACATTTTTTTAAATACATCAAAAAATATAAAATTAAAAAAAGTATGCAAATCAATGGATTTTTAGCATGTTCATAGGCTTGCACAGCCATCTTCACAATTGATTTTAGAGTACTTCATTGCCCAAAAAGAAATCCCACACTATGCCCAAAGCCTCTCTGTTCTCCATTCTCCCTACTCCTCATCCCTCCAGCCCTAGGCAACCACTAATTTACTTTCTCTGTCTATAGATTTGCCTATTCTGGACATTGCATATAAATGGAATTATACAGTGTATGATCTTTTGTGATTGGCATCTTATCATGATGTTTTTTAGGTTTATATTATAGCATGAAGCAGGATCTCATTTTTTTAAAGATTTCTTTTATTTTTAAGTAATCTCTATACCCAACATGGGGCTCAAACTGACAACCCCACGATCAAAAGTTGCATGCTCTACTGCCTGAGCCAATCAGATACCCCAAGACTTCATTTCTTTTTATTGCTGAATAATGTCCTATTGTAGATATAGACTGTATTTTGTAATCCATTCATCCTTTGATATATATTAGGGTTGTTTTTACATTTTAGCTATTATGATTAATGCCACTATGGACATTTGTATACAAGTCTTTGTACGTACATGTGTTGTCATTTTTCCTGGGTATACACCTAAGAGTAGAATTGCTAGATCTTATGGTAACTCTGTGTTTCACCATTTGAGGGACTGCCAAAGTGGCTGCACCATTTTACATTCCTATTAGCAGCATGTGAGGATGTGGAGTCAATCTTAAGTCATATTCTTTCAGATAAGAAGGCAGATAATTGGGGGGGGGGGACTATTTTCATTTTATTTTGTTTTTGCTTTGTTAAAGTGTTACTAACTTAAGTAATTTCTACACTCAACGTGCGTGGGGCTCAAACTCATGACCTCAAGACCAAGAGTCCCATACTCTTCCGACTGAACCAGCCAGGTGCCCCTGTTTTCTTTTCATTTTAAACTTAATGTGTGATATTAATGATGTGTAGATATAAAATTCTCACTTAAATTCAAAACTCATTCTCTGTAACACTCCACTTTTTACTAAAGTAAGATGTTTACTACCCTTTCGTTTAATTTCACTATTAAAAAAAAAGAGAATACCATTTACAGAGTTGACCTGACATACAAGTATAGCACCAAACTGCTTATAGACAAAACCTGACTTAATGAATATAATGCTGTTTTTGCTTTTTTAAATGCCTCATTTAGAGACTTATGAACAGAAAGTTTTTATATTCTGTTCTACGTATTCATAGGCAAGGACTTTTCGATTATAGAAAGAGAAGAAATTACCTAGAGCAGTCTAGAAAGTAAATGTTCTGAGTTAGAGAACAAGGCCCATCTAACTCTCATAAACCTTGTCTTCAGTCACACGCCGTCTGCGGAATATCATGATGAAAGCTGTTAAATGTTTGGGTGTGGAATGTCAGAAAGACTTGAAAGTGGTGTCAGGGGTAGAACTTAATTGTGACTACACTTTGTACAAACCCCTCATGAATTTCTGGGAAGTAAAAAAAAAATGCTTTTAGAGGAAAAAAAAAAAAGCAAATCTGCTTCTTTCTGGAAAGTGAATTAGCCTCTAAAAAATGGAGAGATCCAGAAATAGTGAATCCTGCCATTGTTCCTATTCTTGTTCCCCAAAAAGGGGGAGGAAAAATACCCTCCTAATTTGGTGAACAGTTTGGTGAATTTAAAACCTCTTGGAGAGGCAAGCAAAACATTAGTTTGCTGTAAACACTTGATTATGCACAAAAGATTGGGACGGTTATGAAAGCAGGAAGGGGTGCGGAAGGGTAATTATTCTCTCTACAAGGTTTTGGCAGCTCAGCTGCACTGGGAAAACAGAGGAAATGTGTATGTTGGGGGAAAATGGTAAACACTGTGTAAAGTTTAGCAACAAAGGCTGTGTTGTCTTTATTAACTTTCTGTTAATACTAAATTACAGAGCACAGCTCAAAGGCAGGAAATAAGGAAAACATCTGGGATAGTTGAATTGATCCAGCAACTCACTGGGTAACAAGAGGGTACAAGAGGGTGTTTAATTTTAGAGAGGCATTTGGGAACATGTCCAGTTCCAGTTTTCTCTCTCTTTATTGGATATAATTCACATACCCCACAATTGATACATTTAAAGTGTTCAACTCTGTGCTTTTAGTGTAGTCACAGGACTGTGCAACCATCACTACAAATCTGATTTTAGAAAATTATTGTCCCCCTAAAAGGACCCCATACCCATTACCCATACCCATTCATTTTCCCTTCTCCCAATTTTACTTTATTAAAAAAATTTTTTTAATGTTTATTTATTTTTGAGAGAGAGACAGAGACAGAGCATGAGTGGGGGAGGGGCAGAGAGAAAGAGGGAGGCACAGAATCTGAAAAAGGCTCCAGGCTCTGAGCTGTCAGCACAGAGCCCAACGCAGGGCTCGAAACCACAAACCGCGAGATCATAACCTGAACCAAAGTAGGACATTTACTGACTGAGCCACCCAGGTGTCCTTCCCTTCTCCCAATTAAAAAAAAAAAAAAAAAGGTTATTTATTTTGAGAGAGAGAGAAAACGTGTGAGTGGAGGAGGGGCAGAGAGTGAGGGAGAGAGAGAGAATCCCAAGCTGATGGCACAGAGCCTGATGTGGGGCTTGAACCCATGAACTGTGAGATCACAACCTAAGCCGGAAGTCAGGAGTTAGACACTTACACTTAACCGATTGAGCCACCCAGGCTCCCCTCCCTTCTTCTAATTTTGCCCCTGAGCCATAGGCAACCACTAAAATCAACTTGCAGTCTCTGTAGACTTGCCTGTTATGGATATTTCATATGAATAGACTTATGTAATGTGTGGTCTTTTGTAGCTGACTTCACCAGCAGGATGTTTTTAAGATTCATGCATCTTGTTGCCTAAAGCAGTATTTCATTCTGCCTAATGGTATTCTGTTCTATGGATATACTGCATTTTGTCAGTTGATGGGGATTTTTGTTGTTTCCACAGTTTGGCTATTGTGAACAATGCTGCTACATTCATGTACAAGTTATTGGGTGGACGTATGTTTTCATTTCTCCTGGGTATGTAGCTAGGATTGAAATTGCTGGATCTTTGATAACACTATGTTCAACTTTTTGAGGTACTGTCAGACTGTTTCCCAAGGTGGCAGCACCATTTCCATTTCCATCAGCAGAGTGTGAGAATTCCAGTTTATCCTCTCTGGCCAAGGCTAGCACTAGCCCTGGCCTTTCTCTTCTGCCTTCTCTCCCTGCCCTCCCCTTTTCCTCCATTGTCATAGCCTTGCTCGTGGGAGTAAAGTAGTATCTTATTGTGGGCTTGCCCTTTGCCCATTTTTATTTTTGTTTATTTTTTTAAAAAAATATATTTTTAAGTAATCTCTACACCCAACATGGTGCTTGAACTCAACCTGAGATCAAGAGTCACATGCTCTACTTACCAACTGAGCCAGCCAGGTGTCCCTCCTTTGCCCATATTTAAATTGAGTTGTCTTTTTTTTTATCCTTGGTGGGTTGAGGGACTGGATCCACCCTCACCAATAGCTCTCCCCAAAGAAATCTTCCTTACCAGTCTCCTCTTGGTCTCCACACATTTGTTCCTCCTCTACTTTCTTTTTTTTAATTTTTAAATGTTTTATTTATTTTTGAGAGAGAGAGAGGGATAGAGTATGAGCAGGGTAGGGGCAGAGAGAGTGAGAGAGAGACAGAATCTGAAGCAGGTTCCAGGCTCTGAGCTGTCAGCATAGAGCCTGACGTGGGGCTTGAACTCATGAACCATGAGATCATGACCTGGGCTGAAGTCAGATGCTTAACCAGCTGAGCTACCCAGGTGCCCCATCTCTACTCTCTTTCTGAATGGAAAGTTTTTATAGTCCTCCTCTCATTTTGTATCTTCTGTTGGAGTTTTTCTTCTTCTTCTTCTTCTTTTTTTTTTTTTTTTAATGTTTTATTTATTTCTAGGAGAGAGAGAGAGACCACGTGAGCAGGGGAGGGTCAGAGAGAGAGGGAGTCACAGACTGAAACAGGCTCCAGGCTCTGAGCTGGCAGTCAGCACAGAGCACGACGCAGGGCTCGAACCCACAAACCACGAGATCATGACCTAAACAAAAGTCGGACGCTTAACCGACTAGGGGCCCCATCTTCTGTTGGAGTTTTAAAGTCTATTTTATCTCAGTGCCTCACTTGACATTTCCAATCAAATGTCCCATCTGGCTACTATCTCAGTACCTAACTACAGAGCCCTTTAGGTCCTCAGAGCCTGTTTCCTCTTTACTTTATACCCAATCCAGATCAGGTTGGTTTTCTGATTAGCACCATAGTGGAATTAGAAGTAATAAATTAGAAGTTAGTTAGACTAACTAAGGCACACTGACAAGAGAATGCCAGCAGAGAGGATCAAGAAAGGAGACAGAAAATGTACTCCAGAAGGGCATAATAATTTGAAAAACAAAGTATGCTGGGACTGCTATGTTCAGCATACTTTGTTTAAGAAGGCAAGAGTTGCATCTACTCCATTGAAAAAATACTCTGTTCTGAAAGAGGTAAAATATAAATGCCATTTTGGTATTTAAAGAAGTAAGCCCTCAGCTTGCTGAATGAAATTGTGGCAGGAGCAATTATAAGAGAAGGCCTTTCTACGCTTGCATCCTTTACATACAGCAGGGAGTGCAACAGTGTGGCTCTGGTGCGCCAGGTGGAAAGGTCTCAACAAAACAGGTGTACACGTAGATGCTCATTGAATTGAACTGAAAATACAGCATAGACACTTGTATCTATACATAAATAATTCTCATCTTTTCTCTGTGTGTACCTTACATCTGGTAAAATTATTTAAGCCAAGAAGGGGATTTGTAGCTCAAATAACTTTTATTTATTTATTTTAATGTTTATTTTTGAGAGACAGAGAGAGACCATGAGTGGGGGAGGAACAGAGGGAGGGGGCGACACAGAATCCAAAGCAGGCTCCAGGCTCTGAGCTGTCAGCACTGAGCCCGATGCAGCCCTTGAACCCACAAACTCTGAGATCATGACCTGAGCTGAAGTCAGATGCTTAACCAACTGAGCCACCCAGGCGCCCTGCAGATCAAACAACTTTTAGTCCAATGGCTTCCTATTCTGTCTCCATTTTTAAAAATATTTATTTATTTATTTTGAGAGAGGGGTGGGGGCAGAGAGAGGGAGAGAGAGAATCCTAAGCAGTCTCTACACTGTCAGTGTGGAGCCTGACATGAGGCTTGATCCCAGGAACTGTGAGATCATGACCTGAGCCAAAATCAAGAGCCAGATGCTCAACTTACTGAGCCACTTGAAGAACCCCTATTCTGTTTCCTTCTGACTGAATGTCAGGGGCCCTAACCCTAGAATACTTAATGTTTTTGCCCTTCCTAATATGAGAGGGAAAAATGGTTTTCTTTTGCCTAGAGAGGTGAAGAGAGGCCTGGGTTGCATAGAGATGGGTTCTGGGTAGGGTAGGATGAGAGAATTAGAATTCTTTACAATTTGGACATTTTTTTGCTCTTAAGAGAACTGGCCAGAATCTGATTCTGGGTGGGGTCAGGGGTGGGAATGGGGAATGTTTCCTTTTAGTATTCCTCCCAATACTTGCTGAGACTCCCTAAGGCAGAAGAAATTTTAAGGCAGGGAAGGCTAGAAGGTACCTAATTAGTTTATATTCTTCATTCTCATTTCCATTTTATCTCTCTGTTTCCAGATTCAGGGAATCCCTGACTTTAATTATCCAAGTCTTATTTTATCCCATTTAATCTTTTTTTTATCCCATTTAATCTTAACAAATTTCTAATTAAAGTTACTCTCTCAGATTGGCCAATTGACTCCTCTTTCTGAATTGTTAATTGTTTTTGTAGAGCAACTTGTTATAATAGAATCTTAGAGCTGGAAGGAAATTTAGAAATATTTTATTTCTTTTTGTTGTTTTTGAATGGACTTTGTTTTTTAGAGCAGTTTTATGTTCACAGAAAAATCAGGTAGAACGTTAGAGTTACCATGTGTGTCCTGCCCCCGCATGTGCACAGCCTCTCCTGCTGTTAATAGTTCACATTAAGAGTGGGACATTTGTTACAGTTGATGAGCCTACATTCGCATGACACTATCACCAAAGTCCAGAGTTTACATTAGGGTTCCCTCTTGGTGTGGTACAATTTTTGGGTTTGACAAATTAATCCCTTATTTTCTAGTAAAGGAAACAAACCCCAAAAGACTGTGAAGCTGGGGTGCCTGGCTGACTCAGTTGTTAGAGCATACAGTTCTTGATCTCAGGGTTGTGAGTTCAAGCCCCATGTTGGGTGTAGAGATTACTTACGAAAAAAAAAAAAAAAGATTGTGAAGCAACTTGTCCTGAATCATACTAGAGAGTGCCAGATCTGGTCCAGGAAGCAATCCTTTCATTTCTAATCTTTCTCTCTCTGTGTTTAGAAAAGCTAATACTTGCACACCGTACAAATTGAAGAAGTGCAGAAGGCTTTGCAGTAAAAAAAAAGTAGTCTTCTCCCACCTATGGGTCTTCCCCAAAGGCAGTCATTCTTTCAGGTGTTTCCAACTCTAGTTGAACTATGCCTTTGAATAACATGCAGAAGATCAAAAGAGAGGTATTCTCCAGAGCTGTGGGAAATGCAAGTGTTAGGCTGTATGTTCACATTCTGTGGGACAATAGTGAAAACCACCTGGGCTCTAGAGTCCAGCAGACCTAGGTTGGACTCGGGCTCTAGGGTTGACTAGAGGTGACTTACTTAACACTTGTGTCTGAGCGATAAAACCAGGTAACTTTTGGTAGCTTCATTATGTTCTTTAGCAAATGATATGTGCTCAAAGGACTGTCAGTTCTCTTTTGGTTTGAGGAAACTCTTTTTAAAAAAGATTATTTTATGCAGTACTCTCTGAAAGCATGCTTAGTGCAAAATCCTATATTAGGTAACTTGGCTTGTCCTCTGCTTCTCACAAGTCTTAATTAAACTCAGTAAGTGCATTAGGAGTTCTGGAACATTACTATCAAAAGGATCCCTGTGATATTTTAGAAGGCAGCATTTGACGAGTTTAATCTTTAACAGGGGTAAAATCAAGTCCCAGCCTGTACTGAATTTCAGTGTTAGGATTCAGTCAGCTTGATTCATGTTTCTATTTCCACACGTATACATCCCTATAAAAGATAAGGCCATAAATTAAGAAGACAGTTCCATTTACAGCAGCATCAGCAAGTATTTAGGAAAAAACGTAACATTTGCATAGGGCTGTGTATTTTACAAAGTATCTTAAATGAATTATCTTAACTGGTACTTATGCCAAAAGCTTAATGCTTGCATTATAAATGAGGAAACTGAATCCTAGGGAGGTTTAAATGTCTTATCCGTGTTCACTCACTTAATATGTGATTTGGGGCAATCATATAGGTGTCAGGAACAAAATTCATGCCCGTTTCTGACTCCTGACTTCCTGGGGCTCTTTCACCTCTATCTACAGTGATCTCTAAGGGACGCGCCTAACAATGTAATGCAAGTTTAGTAAATGGAGTTTGTGAGGACTGCTTTCTATTTTGTTTTGCTTTGAATCAAAAACACATGTTTATTCTTAATACTTTTGACCATTTTGACTCCTCTGAGTTTTTCCGTTCCTTTTTAATTTAAATTTCTAGTCAGTCCCTCAGGGAAATTCAGTCCTTTAGATTTCAAAGATAGGTACTAACTAAGCCACAACAAGAACATCAGACCCCCTTTTGTTCAGTCTGCTCGCCCTTCCGTGGCTGAGGTTCTAGGATTCTTCAGTTAATTAACATTGATTGGAAAGCTTCTAGCTACAGCTTACTCGACAAAAAAGAAAACACAGGGGGCATTGTAATTCTCTCACAAAAATAGAGCTTTTGAGAAAATAAAAAGCATTCAGTGTGTTTTATTCATTCTTTCTTTCAGTTAATCAGTCAGAAAAAAATTTTTTTTTTTTTACCAAGTCCATACAGAATGCCAGCTACTCGGCTGGGTTTACAAACACAGAAATGATTAAGAGCCAATTACTGCCTTCAAGGAGCCCCCAGTCAAGCAAACAAGGAGTTACAGTAGTATGTGATGTACTGTTAACAGTACTGAGAAACATGTCTTTGTTACTTGTTAAGAGTGATCTCTGAGCTTAGACGAAGGGTTGTAAGGCTTAACCACAGACACCTCTTCTCATGGCTGGATCTGTGATAGAAAGCCAAGATGCATTCAGAAAGGAATGTGGAAATCCCCAAGCTGCCAGTAGGTCATTGGTACCCGTCTGTTTCCTTGACTGATCTGTTCTGAGCCATTGTGATTTTCATAGATTCATACTGGTCTCTTATTTTGCCCCTCAGCCCTGTCCTCCTGGAAGACCCAAAGGTAGACATGGAAGTTCACCTTTTCTTCGAAGCACCATTTCACTTACTCTCGGAGAGGCTTTTTCACACCAATTAAAAAAAATTTTTTTTACATTTATTTATTTATTTATTTTTGAGAGACAGAGAGAGAGTGTGAACAGGGGAGGGTCAGAGAGAGAAGGAGACACAGAATCTGAAACAGGCTCCAGGCTCTGAGCAAGCAATTAGCATAGAGCCCGACGCGGGGCTCGAACCCACAACCGTGAGATCATGACCTGAGCTGAAGTTGGACGCTCAACCAACTGAGCCACCCAGGCGCTCCCAACCAAACAACTGAAGATACCTTGAGAATCTGTCTCTCCCTTCCCTGCTTCAACTTTCCCGCCTCTTGGTATTTTGTTTGGTGATCTCTAGTTCTATAGATGTCTCAGGCAGCCAGAACATCTTTCACCTAATCGGGATTTCAGCTTTAAATTTCTAATTTCAAAATGATAGAAGGGAAGGCATGTGGGGAGGATTAGAAATTTTTACATCTTGGTCAAGTTTCAGTGTTTGTTTGTTTGTCTTTTAACCTCTTAATGGCTGAAGTACCGGAAAGATACAGAAGGGAGTTAGCAAATTTACAGTCAAGTCAGAGGTTGGTAGATTTGCCAACCTCCTTGTGCCCTAGATAAGGAAACTGAGACTCACATAAGTCAGTTGATTTGTGTTAAGTCTTGCAACTGTCAGTGGAAGTATTACAAACAACCCTATGTGAAATATACCCAGTAGGTATACTGCTGAGAAAAGGGAATTTCCACAGGTAGAAATAATACATGCAATATGGGATTGTGTTTCAGAACTTGAACTCCCATCCCACTTTGCCTCCAGGTGAGCAGGAAAGAACCCCAAATAGCAGGAGACTGCGCATGAGCACAGTCCAAGGAAATTCCACACCTGATGTTAGGGCAGAGATGGAGGGTAATAGGCCCTGTCCTCTGTGGGGCAGGAACAGCTTACTGTTGTGCCCTCACTGCTTCCTCAGTCTATACTGTCACCAGCCTAGCATGAAGGAGACTAGAAGGAACTGGCCCTAACAGTTTCTTCCATATGTACTATGACTTCATTGGAAAGACTGTTGTTATTGGTTTTTTCCTAGAGCATCAGGTCATTGTACATGCTGTCCGCAAGAGATCCCTGACTCAGTGCAGCCTCCTGTGTCCCTTTATGGGTCACTAACCTCAGGAATAAGTCAGTGATCTGGGGAGTCCACATGAAGTGAGAAGTGACCCGATTCTACTTTGGAAGTATACTGAGAGGGTAATGTTGGATGTGGGGTCCAGACCAAATCGTTAACCCGCATGTGAGTTGAGTGCTAGGCAAGAGACTGGCAGGAGGCCGCTGTCCTTGGAAAGGCCACACTGTGGCCCTGGACATCGACCGGAGACTCGGTAGAAGGCGGCTGTGTAACAGAGAAGAGTCTCAGCGGGAGGAAGGGGAGGTGGTGCAGGAGCTCCTGGCGCTACTCAGGAACTCTGGTCCCAGTTTGCAGAGGTTGCAGGACTGGAGTATTAATAGCCTGGCAAGCCGGGCCTACTGGTTCTGAGGGGAGATGGCAGGGATAAAGTTGGGGTGGCTTAGGGACTGAAGCAATGAAAACATGTGCACGGGGAGGTGAGTATTGGGAGGCCATGAGTACGTGTTTTGTTCTTTTTCAAAAATTGTGGTAAAATATACATAACATTTACCATTTTAACCATCTTAAAGTATACAGTTCACTGGCATTAAGTCCATTCACAGTGTCACACAGTCATCACTGCTGTCTAGTTCCAGAACCTTTTCATCACCCCAAATGGAAACACTGTACCCATGTACCAGTCAGTCCCCATTTTGCCCTACCCCCCCCACCCCCCTTAAAACCACTAATCTGCTCTCTGTCTCTGGATTGAGCATGGATTTTCTGTCAGGCAGATTTGTGTTCACCCCGGCTCTGCCATTTACTAACCGAATACCTTGGCTCAACTAACTTTGCTTCTCTGGGCCCTAGTTTTCCACATTTTTAGAATGGGAATAAAAATGCTTACCCTGCAGGACTCTCGTGAGGATTGATTGTATGTTAAATGTTTAGCTGAATAACCTGGTTTATTCTTTAGTAGATATTACAGTAAAATGGTAGTTATTGTTTGCTTCATAAGAACAGTAACGGAAGTGGTTCCTTTAAATTGTATACTTCTGTAACAGGTGCTTATTCACCAAAAATTCTGGTAATGCAACTTAATCGTCTATTGTAATAGGTGCCAAAACAGAGAGCTTGCCTTTTGCCTTCTAGGCTAGTTGAAGAGGTGAGAAAGAACTATATATTCTCTGTGTTACAAGCTCTAAAGTGCTACTGGAATTTACTGGAGGAAAGTTATTAATGGTGGTTAGATGCTTACTAAATATTTGAATTAGTGAATGAATGGATGAATAGTTGAACAGTCAAATACATAGCAGTCCTGTGGAAAAGGTAGAACGTTTGAACAGCCCATCTAAAACTTTTGAAAAAAAAAAAAAAGTACCTCTATCAAGGAAGTTAGAGGGAGGTAGCTTTGGGCTCAATACAAAGAGAAATTTCCTCTTAATATTGGAAGGGAGGTGGCAATCTATAAGTGTCATAAAGAGGCCATTTGTTTGAGATATCACAGAGAAAACTCTTTGATCATTTTTTTCTAAATACAAAAGCAGTACTTGTTCAGAAAAGTATAACAAGAGAACTTAAAAATTGGAGGAATTTATCAGTAACAACATATACCTCTGAGAAATGGGCTCGATAGAATTCATGTTAAAATTTGAGGTGCTTTGTCTCAGTCAATCCAGTAAATAAAGGAGAGTTAACTCCATTTGGTTTTTTGTTTTTTGTATAAAAGATGCTGATAAGGAAGGATGGCTCCATAGGGATTACTTCTGGGAACACAGACAATGGAGCCAAACAATAGGCCCTTACGTGATCTGGGGGAATCTCTCTCTCTCTCTCAGTCTCTCTCTCTCTCTCTCTCTCTCTCTCTTTCCTCTTGTAATAGATGATATCATAATTAGGCCTGCATATTACTGTGAACACTGCCATACCATGCACCCCATTGAGCTGGGCTTATGGAGATTAGATCATGCACAGGAAGCTGGCTCCTTGGTTATCAGGCTCCACAGAGATGCTGGGAGGCTTAAGTAGTGTAAAAAATTAGGATCGATTTAAAGGGACAGGGTTCTCTAAGAAAGCGCAGAGCCTCTTCCAGCTGGTGCCTCCATGACCTTTAGGATCCCACAAAACAGCATTGATTCCTTCTTCACTTAAACACAACTTAATTAATAATTTAACTGAAGCCTCAAAGCATGGACACAGATCATGATGATAAAAGGAGAAAGCTGAGGAACTGACTGTGATGACACTCTCAATGTGTGTTCCCAGAACTATGCCAGCATTTTTATCTCTCAGCTACTGTGTTAGATTCTTGAAACAGATTATTAAAATTATAACAACCTCCTATGAAAAAAAAATATACCAGTCTCCTAAGGTAAGGTCAGTCTTATTTTTAAGGACGAGGAAATGGAAGCTTAAAGAGGCCCTGATTTACAGAAAGAATGTTGAAAAAATAGTATTTTCCTCTTCTTTTTTAATTTACCTGTTTTGAATTATTATTATTGTAATTGGTCTCCTTGTTTTAGTCTTCTTGTTAGATCACAAGCAATTGAGAACAACTCTTACTCACTTTTATATTCACTACAGTGCCTAAGACCATTATTTGATTCCAGTGGCTATTCAGATAAACTTTGTTGAATGCATTTGTACTATCCTTTTTGAAGTGACAACTGTGTGAAATAATTACCATTAACAAAAATCAGCATCTTCACACACTTAACCCTATAAAGTCAATGCTGAGTTAGGAGCACATTGTAATTTCTTTTTTTTTTTTTTTTAATATTTTTATTTATTTCTAGGAGAGAGAGAGAGATAGACAGCGTGAGCAGGGGAGGGTCACAGAGAGAGGGAGATACAGACTCTGAAACAGGCTCCAGGCTCTGAGCTGGCAGTCAGCACAGAGCCCGACGCGGGGCTCGAACCCACAAACCGCGAGATCATGACCTAAGCGAAAGTCGGACGCTTAACCAACTAAGCCACCCAGGCGCCCCAGGAGCACATTGTAATTTCTTTTAACATTTATTGAACTGGAGAGAATAGGACATGCCCGTGTGGTTACATGTTAAGAGTAACAGATCTTTTTTTTTTTTTTTAATTTTGAGAGAGACAGAGAAAGTGCATGTGTGCATGAGTCAGGAGGGGAGGGGAAAGGGGAGAGGGAGAGGATGAGAAAGAGAGAGAGAGAGAGAGAGAGAATATGAATCTCACGCAGGCTCCACGTTCATTGAGGAGCCTGATGTGGGGCTCAGTCTCACAACCCTGAGATCATGACCTGGACCAAAATAAAAAATTGGATGGTCAGCCAACTGAGCCACCCAGAGTGACAAATGTAGAGTAGGTGATGTTTTTGGGTTTGGTTTTGACTTTCAAATCTAAGTTTAAGTTCTTTTGTTTGGTATTGCTTCTTAGTTCCTAAGAGCAGGCCTTTTGGTAATTAGAGGATTATTGCATAGATGAGTAATAGACAGACTAGCAGGAGACACAAAGGTAGTCAAAAGCAGGAGAGGAAGGGGTCAGAAAATGGGTTCATTTACCCATTTTGCCCCACAGTTCTTCAGGCTGCACACGAAAGGGCACTGCTCCTGCTCAGGCTTCCTGTGCCTGTCTGCCAATCTCAAATGGTTCTCTCAGCCTTAGGGCTAACATTATTCGGTTTAGGACTACAGTGTTGCCTAAGATAAAACTCTAAGCTGTGCTAGGAGGTATGTGATATTTGATTCCTGTTCCTCGGGCCTTGCACTCACGGCGCCTCTTGCCATTTTCTTTTCCCCAGGTGTACGTGGTCGGGAACGAACCTTTGACGGTTTTAATGGATTCCCTGTTTCCAGTCTTGGGTGTGCTTTTCTCCCTATACTGTTTTACTAAGCAGAGCGTGTCTCACATAAGGTAAACAACCTGGAGAACTTTATTTGTTTATAAATATTGAAATCTTTCTTGTATGTTGTTCTTATTCTTATTTTGAATATAAAACTTAAGTGCCACTTTGTAGTTGTTTTTTTCTTTCAAAATCAGGAAAGCATTTGAGGAGCCTCTTACTCTGCTCCTCTGGGAAAAGAAAGAGCACTTTTCAGACTGCTGAGGATTGGATGTAATTTTTGGAATGGCTTCCCTCAGCCTCTTTCCTAGACATGAGAGATGAAACCCCTGCTTACGTGTGTAAACATGCCCCTGTTTGATCAGTGAGAACTACTGGAATTACATGTCTAGGAAGGAGGAAGTAGAGAAGGGATCATAACTACCTTGTGGGGAAGGAGAAATCAGGTTGGGGAAATCTGGATCTGAACATGGCACTCTGTAATTTAGACCTGGATTTGGTACGAGTGCCGCACAGTGTTGTTTGGAATGAAGGGATTTCTTCATCACCCAGAAAATAATCTTTTGTGTTGGGGTTTAAGTAGGCTTCATTTTGTATCAGTTCTGTTATGTTGTTTCCTCCTTATAAGGGTTTATATCCTTTTTAAAGTCCTAGAGATTTCTGACATTTAGTGTTTGGAAAACCCCCACATGTGACCTGATGTACAGTAATAGTACCTTCTTCATAGGGTTGTTGTGAAGACTGCATTAAAATGTTTAGCACTGTCCCTGGAAAATAGCTGATAGATGATCGTTGTTATCATTGTTGTTAGGTGGTGAAGGAAAGTTCTCATTCTTTTTTTGTTTGTTTTTTGTTTATTTTTGAGAGACAGAGAGAGCGTGAGCAGGGAGGATCAGAGAGAGAGAGAGAGACATAGAATCCAGACAGGCTCTAGGCTCTGAGCTAGCTGTCAGCACAGAGCCCGATGCAGGACTTGAATCCATGAACTGTGAGATCATGACCTGAGCTGAAGTCGGACGCTTAACCAAATTAGCCACCCAGGATCCTGGAAAGTTCTCATTCTTACGTGTTTTTTAAGCTCACATACTGCCTTAGACTCTAACTTTTGGTCAGCACCTCATTGTAGTCCAACAGCTACAAGGGAAAACACAGTGGAAAATGAAAACTATCAGTATGTGAATTTGGCTTCAAATAACTGTCCATAAAATAACCTTTGCCTTAGTTTTGAAACCCAAATCCTCACAGCACTGTCCTGCCCTCGTCAGAGTCCAAGAAGAAAGAAGTGAACATTGATCCCATCCTTAGCCTAGCTGATTGGCACAGATGAAAGGGGCTGAAGAATCAGCAAGAATCTTTTGGCACGCTGTTTCTTGGTCACCTGCTCCTGATCCCACTCATACATGGTTTTTGTCAGTGTAAACTTTCATTCACAGTGCCTGACCCAAAGGCAATGATACACTTGGAATTATTGTTGTTGTTTTTTTTTATTTTTTTTATTTTTTTTAATAGTTTATTGTCAAATTAGTTTCCACATAACACTCAGTGCTCATCCCCACAAGTGTCCTCCTCCATGCCCAACCCCCCTCCCCCCACAAGAATTATTGTTTTTTAAAAATCACGTGGGGCTCCTGTGTCTTAATCAGGGGGGCTTCTAGGGCCAAAGATTAGCCAGTCACTCATTGAATTTCTGGATATTCGATATATTCTCAAATTCACGGGAAGCATACTTTGCAGTCCTGCGTTTCAGTAGCACTAGGTGGCTGTGCCAGCATTTAGAATGTAGTGGAACCTGACAGTCTTCCTTTCTTTTTTTATGTTAGCTTGTTAGATGTGTAGAGTAAGATGACAAGCTCATTTATAACTGCTTTTTCTGCCAGGTCACTTTGCCAAGAGATCTTATTATGGATTCTGGGGAAGCTGGAGAGGAAGAAGGCAATTGCCAGCCTGAAAGGATTTGCAGGATTGGACAAGTCTGTGTCCCCTCTTCCTTCTCTGTGTCAGTTTAGAGCAGCCACTCAAGGTGGCATCATGATTACCATCAAAGAGATCATTTGGTGAGTCCACCCATCCTTTTACCCTCTGTCTTCTGAGACAGTTGCACCCAAAAGACCCTTCCCTGACTTGTCCACTAAGGGGCGCTGGTAGAACGAGAGCTAGGACTTCAGGCAGCTGAGGTGCTGCTATTAATAATCTCTAAATGAAATGTGAGTGCCTTAAATAATCCTGCAGGTTTTTTCCCCCGGATGCCAGCTAATAGTAGGTGCAATTTGCTGGAGCCTCACAGCTCTGCCTCATAAGCCCACTTACTTCACAAAGGCTTTGCCAGTGAATCAGAGTAAAGGGCAGACACATGTTTACTCTCCGCACCATGACGATCCAGTTCTCTTTCTGACTCTCCAAATGGTCTGTGTATGTTCAGAGTCAGACTTACTCTTAAGGGAAATTGTCTGAAAGCTATCTTTTATGTTAATTTTAGGATGGGGGTTTCTCCTAGGGATCATTTAGAAGGTGCTTAATAAATGTAATGGAATATGGGGCGCCTGGGTGGCTCAGTCGGTTAAGTGTCCAACTTCGGCTCAGGTCATGATCTCGTGGTTTGTGAGTTCAAGCCCCACATTGAGCTCTGTGCTGACAGCTCAGAGCCTGGAGCCTGCTTCAGATTCTGTGTCTCCCTCTCTTTCTGCCCTACCCTGCTTGCTCTCAGTCTCTCTTGAAAATAAACATTAAAAAAATTTTTTTAATAAAAAATAAATGTAGTGGAATGGATAATTTATTTCTCCAACATCTTGCAAGTATATTTTAAATTATTTCCACTTTCTAGGTGATATGTGTAGATATTATTACCTCATAATGTAAGTTCCTGTTGACCAGAGTCCATATAGTTCTTAACTGCCAGCAGCTACTCAGATTTTACATATGTTCAAAGTGTGACTGTTTGTTAAAGTGCAAATTTAATTTTTTATTCAAGGTTAACTTAGTAAAGTTATAAAACACTCTTTCAACATGATGGACATGAAGAAAATGAACAACATACATTGACTACAAATGGAATTATCAGTACAAACCCAAGCTACTTATTTCCCGAGAACCGTTGAGCACTAGTAGGTTTTGTAGTTGTAACTATGCCCCTGAACTGAAAGAGTTTAAAATTTCTCAACATGGTTATTTTAAAAACCCTTTGGAAGAGTTTAATCTGGGACCAATTTAGTGACTATATAGAGAATTTTGCAGTATTTGACTTATCAATAGTTAAAGTTAATTGCTAGCTTAACAAGTCTCTGGTGTACATCTTAGTGCACATATGTCAAAATTAACAGTTCTTATTGAAGCTATAGTTTCTCTTCATGGCAGCAGAAATTGAATAGGCAGTAGTTGCATGAATCTTTCCTGCCAGAAGCAACAGATCCTTAACTTAAGGTTTCTCCGTGGACTTCTAGGAGTCCATAGTCCTTCTGAAATTACATGCAAGAAATATTTTATGTGCAAACCTGAATTTTTTTCCTGAAAATAGGGTCCATAGCCTTCATTTGATACCTAAAGACACTCCATATCTCCAAAAAGTTAACATTTACCGTAGCAGAGAAGTGCGTGTATGCATGTGTGTGTGTTGTGATTTTATCTTTTGTTCTAAAGATCTTGATCACAGTGCTAGTCCCTTAAGGGCAGGTCAGTATCACCTCTTACCTTTTCCCTATCATTCTGCTCAGGAGCCCCAGTTTAATAAAAGCTTTGTTTAAAGGAACACTAAAAGAGCGGCTTAGATTTCATGGTCTTTTTTGTTTTTATTTTTCTGGAACTACATATAACTACAGTATTCGGAATGGACTCTTTATCATTGAAATTTTAAGAATGATATAGAGCTTCTTTTTTTTATTTTTATTTTTTCTAAATTTTTTTTTTTTTAATTTATTTCTAGGAGAGATAGCGAGAGACAGCGTGAGCAGGGGAGGGTCAGAGAGAGAGGGAGTCACAGACTGAAACAGGCTCCAGGCTCTGAGCTGGCAGTCAGCACAGAGCCCGACGCGGGGCTTGAACCCACGAACCGCGAGATCATGACCCAAGCGAAAGTCAGACGCTTAACCGACTAAGCCACCCAGGCGCCCCATAATGATATAGAGCTTCTTAAGGTCATTGTTATCATGTCTTTTTAAAAAAAGTATTTGAATATAGTACTTCATTTTGATAGGATGGTTCACAGAAGCATAGAAGTGGGGAAAAAAACCATTTCAGTTTTTTTGCCTAACAAAATCTGGGGAGATAACATGACTGATCTGAAGGACTCTGAAAGATTCTGGGATAATATAGGAAGTAATCTTAAGCTTAGTTTATAGGTTATTCATTCTACTATAGGGATATGAAGGCCATGTTATAGTGAACTGGCAAATTGGGACTTACTGCCCTACGGGATGGGGCCAAATCAACTTTAATAATTGTACTTTTCAATGAGATGAAGCAACATCTATCATTCTTTTCTCAGTTTGGTCTGAAAAAAATGTTATTTCTTCTTTGATCATAAGAGTAACATACCTTCTTTGTATAATACAAAAAAGCATAAAGAGGAAAACAAAAAGCAACCACCATCCTATTCACTGTCCACATTTTTTTAAATGTTTTGTCTTCTAGGGCATCTTTGTGCCTCTGTGTTTGTCTATGTGATATAGCATGATAATATTGTATCTTGGCTTTTTCACTTGTCTCATAAATTAAAACTAAAAGCCTTAGTACCTCATGAGAAATTTCTTGAAACTTTTTGCAGAAATCATAGCCCTGCCTTTAATACCTTAGCCATATTTTATTGCTTGGAAATTTGGCCTCCTCAGTTTTCTGAGCCTTTATGGATGTTCATATTTCAGCTAGTTGGTTCTTATTAGTTGAGACTGACTGCATCTCCCCCTGTAAGGATAGTGTCTTTTCCTTACTGCCCATAAACCTTCAGTGACTCATCAAAAAAAAAAAAAAAAAAGTCTAACTTTCTTTGAATGGCATCCAGGGTCCTCTATGATCTGACCTTGCTTTGCAGACTTCTTTCTTTCTGTTCTTCCTCGGGAACCGGAATATCTGCATACAACCTGTACTCTAGTTCCTCCTTGCTCTTTCAATTTATTGAAATAATAGAGTTCCTCAACATCCATCTTTAAAAAAAATTTTTTTTAATGTTTATTTATTTTTTGGGGAGGGGAGAGAGAGAGAGACAGTGTTAGTGGGGGAGGGGCAGAGAGACGGAGACACAGATTCTGAAGCAGGCTGTAGACTGAGCTATCAGCACAGAGCCCGGGGGCTCAAACCCATGAAGCATGAGATCATGACCTGAGCCAAATTCAGATGCTTACCCAACTGAGCCACCCAGGTGCCCCATACCATGTAACTTTAGAAGATTTTTATGGAGTTTCAAAAAAAATATCTCTGGTGACACTGCCAAGATGAATCTTTCCACATGTTGCAGTGACAAAGATGAAGATGAAGTCTTGTACCAGAAGGTGTCCTCAGAGCAGTGCCAGGTAGAGCACCTTGGGGACTTATTATGCCACTGCCAGGAGTGTGGTTTGGCAGGTGACTTCTTCATCTTCTGCTTGCAGGTAAGAACTATGCATGGTAAGGACATGGTCAGCCTGATTTCAGGGAAGTACCAGGGTCCCCTTTGGATTTTCAGGGTGGTCATAATTTTAGGCCCTAAAATTAAGGCCCTAATCTAACAGAAATAATAAAAGGATGTAAGAGTGGTTTATTTTTTGTAGCCTTTGGGGTGGTAAAAAGAAAAATAACTTACCTCCAGCAGTACACATACGATCAAACTATTTTCCGAGATAATCTGCCCTGAACTTTTAGAGATAACCAAAGCATACTATTGATCTATGAAAGGGTTAATCTTTGCTCTGTGTTGACAGTAAGAACTCTTTTGAAGTTAATAGCAGGTTTTGCAGTTATGGAGTAATCCCTTATCCTTTCTGACTGTTGTTTTGTCAGGTATCTGGAAAGGAGATTTAGCAGTTCTGCCTTTCATTTCATTTTGTAACCACCTGAAACCTTTTCCAAGTCTGTTTCTTAGTGCCGATGGTTGTGCTTCCTCTTGCTCTAATCTCTGACAGCAATTTGTGCCCCATATTGTACCCTTATTTGCGCTGTTTGAGACTGTAAACAGGGTGATTTCTGATTCTCTGTGCTCCAGCATCGCCTTCTCCATTATTTTCCCTAAGTGAAGTGTCAATTGTAAGAGAATGTCTCTGGAGTTTAAGGTTGGCGTGGTTGTGGGGGAATGCAAGGAGAGAATCAGGGCTAATGCACTTCTAGAACTTGAAGTAGGTGCCACATTTTTGATGCTTTTTCTCACCTCCTGTATTCTCATTCTTTCCCCTTACCTAGCCACTCATTGTTTTTGTTTTTTTTTAAAGTTTATTTAGTTTGAATGAGAGAGGGAGAGAGAGAGAGAGAGGGAGAGCAAGTGGAGGAGGGAGAGAGAGAATCTCAAGCAGGCTCCACTCTCTACACTGATCCTGACACAGGGCTCAATCCCACGACCATGAGATCATGACCTGCACCGAAATCAAGAGTTGGATGCTCAACTGACTGGGCCACCCAGGTGTCCCTTAGCCATTCATTGTAAACAACATTCCAAGAACATATGCTCTTTTTTTTAATTTTAAAAAATTTTTTATTTATTTCTGAGAGAGGGAGAGACAGCGTGAGCTGGGGGGAATGAGGGGCAGAGAGAGAGGGAGACACAGAATCTGAAGCAGGCTCCAGGCTGTCAGCACAGAGCCTGATGCGGGGCTCGAACCCACGAGCCGTGAGATCATGACCTGAGCCGAAGTCAGACGCTTTAACTGACTGAGTCACCCAGGTGCCCCAAAGATGTGCTCTTAATTGGAGAATTAAAAAAAAATTTGTTTAAATACAAAAAAATCAAAGGGCTTTGCTATAAACCAGGGTTTCTGCAACCTTGGTACTATTGGCATTTGGGGCTGGATAATTTTTTGTTGGGAGGCAGGGGGCTTCCTGTGCTTCCTTTCAGGAAGTTTAGTAGCGTCCCTGACCTCTACTCTACTAGATGTATCACTCCCCAATTATGACAACCAAAAGTGTCCTAACACATTGCTCAATGCCCTCTGAGGAGCAGAATTTCCCAGGCAGTTAGGAACCTTGCTCTAAACTGTCAGTCACTTTGGTAAAACATTAATTGTTAAGGAACTTAAGGTTTTCCCTTCCCAAGGAAATTTACAATATACATTAGAGGGGAAGACCCTACAGAACCCACAGTAGTGAACTGTCTATTAGTAGAGATTCAGTTCAAATTCCTTAGGGGAAATGGTGCTGAAAGCATTTAATAATCTCTAGAAAGGGTTTGGAAATGTTATGTGGCCTGAGGTCTCGGTTCAATAGGGCCAGTGGTAGACATCATAAAAAATACTGATATAGTAAGTCTGTCAAACTAGTTCTCCTTGTATCTGTATGTTTTTTTATTATGAAGTTAAAAACATTTTAATAAAGGGGTCTTTTTTAAAAAAATGTTTATTTTTGAGAAAGAGAGAGGGACAGAGCACTAGTGGGGGAAGGGCAGAGAGAGAGGACACAGAATCTGAAACAGGCTCCGGGCTCCAAACTGTCGGCACGGAGCCTGATGGTGGGGCCCGAACTCATGAACCGTGAGATCATGAACTGAGGTGCAGTTGGATGCACAACTGACTGAGCCACCCAGATGCCCCTTAATTTTTTTTAAAAATGTTTTATTTATCTTTGAGAGAGAGAGCGTGAGCGGGGGAAGGACAGAGAGAGGGAAACAGAAGATCCAAAGCAGGCTCTGTTCTGATAGCAGCAAGCCTGATATGGGACTCAAACTCATAAACTGTGAGATCATGCCCTGAGCCACCCAGGTACCTCTTATTGTGCAGTTTTAAATCTTCATATACAAGGGGCGCCTGGGTGGCTTAGTCGGTTAAGCGTCCGACTTTCGCTTAGGTCATGATCTNTTCATATACATGATATCTTAATACATTATTGTACGACTTCCATTTTTCACTCAACACTGTTTTTGAGGCCTCTCTCTTTTGATTTCCTTATAGACCTGGTTTATTTATTTCAACTGCCACAATATAGTAGATACAGTTTATTNGCGCCCCTATTTATCCATTCTCTTATTGCTAGAATTTATTTGTTCCCAAATTTTGGCTATTATAAATAATGCTGCAGTGAACATAGACTAATTCTTTAAATATACATTTGCAACAGTTTTCCTACTGTTTGTGAAGTCCTTGTTTCTACAGGCTTTTTCTTCACTCTTTCTTTTCTTCCATGCTGATAGGAGTTGACTCATGTGGCCATGGAAAATGAAGCGGAGTTAGAAACAAAACCCTTCTCCAGCAAAAGCTTCTTGGAGTTAGAGCAGCACCAAACTCGTGTGGAAGGTCAGGGGCAGAAGCTGCAGGTTCTACAGCTGTTGGCCGTTCTGTGCGAGAGGATGTCTGAGCAGATATTCACAAATATCACCCAGGTCAGTGGCTGCCGCTTTCCAGATCCCAGGCTGGTAGTATTTGTTTGTTTTGATTTCTTTACATGCTTTCCAAAACATGTTTTAAAAAAAAATGTTGCCCAGAGTATGGTTTGATAACACCTGCCTTAGGGTTACCTGGAACACCGCTTACACACGCAAATCACGGAGCCCACAGCAGACCGACCGAATGGACCCTTTCTGAGATTCTGGGAGCTGGCATGTTGAACAAGCTCCTGAGGTGATTCTCATGCACAGAAAATTCTAAGAATTGCTGTAAATCTTTATGTGTTATGTCACAGGGTTTTCGGTTTTGAGGGCAAATACATTTCTCGGAGTCTTTTTCAAAATATGGATGCCTGGCCGACTTGTAGAGATTCTGATTCAGCATATCTACATTAATGCCTGGGCATCTATATTTTTTTTATGCTTCATAGATGATTCTAATGTCTCAAAAATTGAGCATGATTACAAAACTTAAATTAACATTTTTTTATGTTTATTTATTTTTGAGAGAGAGACAGACATAGCATGAGCTGGAGAGGGACAGAGAGAGAGGGAGACACAGAATCTGAAGCAGGCTCTAGGCTCTGAGCTGTCAGCACGGAGCCCGACGTGGGACTAAAACCTATGAACCGCGTATTCATGACCCGAGCCGAAGTCGGACACTTAACTGACTGAGCCACCCAGGCACCCCTACAAAACTTCAATTTGAAGAGAAGAAAAAATCTCTAATGATAATAAGATCACTTTAAATTTTATAGGTCCACCTAACAGCCTATCTCCACAACAGCCTGTGAAGTTTTAAGATGTTTTTAAAAATGTTTTGAGGGTAGTGTAACCATGTGAATCACTGCCTGAATTTTATTGGCTCAGGCATTATATTTACCAGCTTTTTAAAAAAATAGGAAATAAAAGGGGTGCCTGGCTGGCTCAGTCAATAGAGCATGTGACTCTTGATCTCAAGGTCGTGAGTTCCGGCCCCACACTGGGCATGGAGCCTACTTAAACAGAAAGAAAAAAAATTTTTTAAGAAATAAAAGTAATAGAGTGTAGGCAGTGAAGTTACCATGTTTTATCATTATTACAGAATTAGCTGTTCTCGGCTGGTGAATAGTCGGTAGTAAGATGGTACGATTGTCACGCTTAAATCTGATTCTTCAGCTCTTTGTACTGTCCTCATTGTCATCCGCCTTCGGTGTTGCTAAGCAGCATTTCACTATAGCTCCTGCTGAGAAAATTTGCAGCTGTCTGTCAGCTCCAACTTATCGTGCCTGTTTAATGAGAATTACGTTCATGGCTTCCTCTTCCTTCAGTTCACTGACCCTGTGTTACCCATTAGGGTGATTTGTTTCTCCTGTGTTTGTACCAGCTCCTAAAGACTTCTTCACCAGATCTTACGTTTTTGTCTCAAGATGCTAGTTGGAAGGGAAAATGGCCTGAAAACTATATTACTTGAGCTTTTGCATTTAGCTCCCTTTGCTTCTAATTAAGGAACATCGGTGTTAGGCTGATAGAAAAGTGATTTGTCCCATTAAATTATCCTTCAGCTAAGGTTAACATGTATCAAGATGAAAAGAACCACACACACAAAAATTACATCTAGTAGTTTTACTGCTAGTGGTAATTTTAGTATTTATTTTGAAATATACACACATATGGATAAGTTATAAATAATATGTGTTATAAGTAATTTTGTTAATATCATTAGAAACCAAGATTTTCAGTATCAGAAAAAAAGTTATGACTATAAAATCAAAGGACAAAATCCCTATAATATTGAATTTCAGTTGGATGTATTAGTATGAACTCACCATTTTTTTTTTTTAAATTGACATTTCCTTATTTGTTCCCACTGTCCATGTCAAGAAGCAGTGACAGTCCAGGAGCAATAAGCATCCTTAGTGCCAGATTGTAGTTTCTAAATAGCATGTCCTGCTGAAAGAACACAAAGCTCATTGGATTAAAGGTTCGTTCAAGGTCTAGGGCAGGGATTGTACACTGTAAGCCTCAGGGCATCTTGTTGTACCTAAATAAAAGGAAGATACCTGAGATTAATGAAGTCATGTTAGTAGCACTCAGGAGCCAACTTGAAAGATCTCCTATTGGCCACAGGTGAGGCATTCTGAGCATTACAAAGAATAATGCCTGCAGTGGATTGAAACATATCGAAGTTATAAAAACTTGAGTCCCTCGCCCCACCAAAAATCCCTTTTGAACATCTTTGGAAGTCGCTAGGGCATCACTCATTATTTTGTAAATTGATAAATGAAAGATCATAAAACATTTATCTTGACTTTTCTGTCAGTACTGTATTTCAGTGTAACCAAACGCTCTACCGACTGAGCCAACCAGACACCTCTGATATGTTGGTTATGTTAAAAAAAAAAAAAAAAACACCAAAACTCCTTGTTAGAAATGTATATTGAAGTATTTGTGGATAAAAGATTAAAAATTCAATAAAATGTGTTGGCAGATGGTGTACGAGAAGCTATAGAGAGAAACGAGGCATTCAGTGGTCTGTGTACAGATACAGTGCCCCACACCAATTCCCACGTTCCTTCATTCCATAAATATTTACTGAAGGCCTACTATGTGTTGCCTACACTTCTAGGTACGAGGGACACAGCGGTGAACAACACACATATCTAGCCTCATGGGAGTACATTCACATGGGGGAGAGAGACAACAAACAAGCAGAAGCACACAGTGTGTTAGATGCTGATAATTTCAGAGAGAAAAATCAAAGAAAGGGGATGTAAAAGCAGTGTGGTAAATAGAGTGGTTGTGGAGAGCTTCACTGGGAAGATGACTTTTGAGCAAAGGTCTGGAAACGGGGAAGGAGGGAGGCAGGGGGATACCTAGAGGGAACACAACTCAAGTGTGGACGGCTTAGCAAGAAGGCCAGCGTAAATGGAATGGAATGAGCAAGATTTCCCCTTTTCTGCCCTTTCAGAAAATCACCACTCTTTGCACTTTTCTGTATTTGGATTGCTGTACTTGGCACAGTAGAAGTGGTTTATAAGATCGTTCTTTCTCATATGTTAGAAACACTTCTAACATAAGTAACACATGCTCATTGTAGAAACATTTAAACAACAAGGAAGTGCAAAATTTAAGAAGTATGAACTTCTGATCAAAGATAGTTTATTGAACACATGTGTTTATCTGGAAACCACAGGGACCACCAGAGCAGGAGAGGAGAGACAGCAGATAAAAGAGAATAACGCCATTTGGAAACTGGAAAATAATAGCTGATTTAGCAACTCAGAAACAGAAAGCTAAGTGCCTGCATGGGAGAAGTCACAAAGGAAGGCACTATACCTCAATAAAACTGTTAATATTTTATTTCGGAAAACAAAAAGCTACTTCTCCTTGCAGAACACTGGAAAGACTGGAAGTGCTAGGTTAAGCTGTAAAGATAGAGCTGAATTTAGAGCTTAAAACAGGTTGAAAGGCTCTGCAAGGTTCCGTAGACTCCTTGATTCCTTCTTCAACTCTGTACAAACACCTCCCCTCCTCAGCAGAAGGCTGGAGGAATATTCTTGGGAGATGTTGAGCTTGGGTGGCCGCAGCAAACTGCAAAACCGGAGGATTGGGTTGCTGTCTGCAGACTCAACAGTGAAGCCTCAGCCTGCTTCCACTCGGCTGCCGAAATGCTGGCCGCAGGTTTTTACAGCTCGGTGGGATGAGAGTTAACATCTGTCATGTGTTCGGAATGGTACCTGGTACATAGTAAATGCTTCCTGTTATTACTAAACACCTAAACTATTAAAAGTGTTGCCTCTGTAGAGCCATAGATGGGGAGAAATGAGGTAGGGCACTGCTGTTTTCCATGATAAACTTGCAAGAATATTTGACTTTTTAGATTATGTAGCTTCACAAAAATGCTTAGGTAAAAAGTAAAAGCCTCTCCCCCTCTCCACAGTGTATGTAAATTCTAGAACATGCTTCTGTTACTTACCTGTCATGGTGGCTGGCAGCCCCACCAGTCATGGGAAATGAGTAGTAGCAGGAAGGAGCTGTTGTCCAAATGGGAAATGGGTATGGTGGTTTTGTTGTTACAGGAACAAAGCTTGGGGGAGAGGGCATTTTAGGGATGACAAGAACAGCTGGCTATCAAACTGCAGTTAACAGCTCCCAGGTGTTTTATTTTTTACACGTATACGAGCATAGGTTCTTTCTTCTCTTCCTATGTTTATTTATCCATTAAACACATTCAATTTTTTAAATGTTTATTTGTTTATTTTTGAGGGATATGGGGAGAGAGAACAAGCTGGGGAGGGGCAGAGAGAGAGAGAGAGAGAGAGAAATCCCAAGCAGGCTCTGTGCTATCAGCCCAGAGCTCATCATGGGGCTCAAATTCATGAACTGTGAGATCATGACTTGAGATGAAATCAAGAGTTAAATACTGAACCAACTGAACCACCCACGTGCTCCTATTTGTCCATGAGAGAGAGAGAGAGAGAGAGAGAGAGAATGAGTGGGGGAGGAGTAGAGAGAGGGAACGAGCAAGAATCGCAAGCAGACTTCACGCTGTCAGTGCAGAGCCTAATACAGGGCTTGAACCCACGAATCATGAGATCATGACTTGAGCCAAAATCAAGAGTTAGACGCTTAACTGACTGAGCCACCCAGGTGCCCCTATAGTTTCTTTCTTAACAAAAGGATCATACTACTTGTTTTGTGGCATCTAAAAAAAAGAAAAGAAAAGAAAAAATTATATATGTAGCGAAGAGGGACTTCCAAAAAGTGGAAAGTCTAGATAGTTCCTTTCCGGCAATTTAACAATACAATTTGTGCTGAAACAGAAGGCTTCCCGTAGTCAAGGGGTGCTTTAGGAAATTTTTCAGAGACAAAATAGGTGACCCAAGCATTCTTTAGAAATGTAGCATTTTCTCTAGAAAGGCCAGTGTCCATATCTTCTAATATCAGTAGAGTCTTAGGCTTGAGAGAGCGGTGAAAATTGCCACAACCAGCATTTGTTCATTTCAGTAAATGGAATTTTTAATAACCTTTCTAGTTTCCTGCCTTGCTCCAAAGACAAGTGTTAACAAGCCATTCTCCTTACTTTAAGCTTGCAATAAAGACTCTAGCCTAGCATGTGATTTGCCCAGAGAATTAAATATGCAAGCTTGCATGGTATTTAGAGGCTTATTATGACCTATGTCAGCTGTACCACTTTCAAAATGATTTTTCCCTTTTGAGCCATTAATCCTGAATATGCGTCCCTGTGTGCGTGCATGCACGTGTGTACGTGCGCAAGCACGGATGTGTGTACGATCGCTTTTATTCAAAGGTATTTCCACTTAAGGTGATTAATACAAGTGCTGCTAAAATGGTGCTGACCAAATCAATTCCATTTAAAGCTTAGTTGTTAGCCAAATGCTGTATAAAATCTTGTATATGAATGATCCTAATCCTTTAGAAATATTTGATACTTAAAAAATGACTCTGGATCATTTATATAGATTGTTTGAGGACTCTGTTCTATATGAAACTGAATGGCTCTTCCCCCATTCTTTGCTTACTGGAATCAGACCCTCATAACTGGGTTGGGGCAAGGGAGTCCTTGAAGAAGAAACCTCACTAGGAGAAGCAGATGAGGACCCTCTAAGATGGTCAGAAAGTCTCAGATTATTTTTCATCTTAATTTCTGTGCAAAATTCATGAAAAGTCACGAAAGTGGGGTTAGTATATTAAAACATTTGGGAAAATAGAAACGGGCTTTCTCATTTATTGACATATGGCTTGAGCAGCTCACAGATTCTTCATCAAAAAATGAGGACGGGGGCACCTGGCTGGCTCAGTCGGTAGAGCGTGTGGCTCTTGATCGTGGGGTTGTGAGTTCAAGCCCCACATTGAGGGTAGAGTTTACTTTAAAAAATGAGGACAGGAGCACTGACCTCTTAGAGTTGACATGAGATGTAGGTGATACTGTGTACATAAGACACTGAGCACCATGCCTGTTCTTGCAGGTTCTTGCCTTCATGTGCCAATGAGGAAGAAGGTGAGGATGTGGACGTTAAGATGTGAAGAGAATTTTGAGATTGTTTTTCTTTTAATGTTTATTTATTTTTGAGAGCCAGATAAAGTCAACCGGGGGGGTGGGCAGAGAGAGAGACACACACAGAATCTGAAGCAGGCTCCAGGCTCTGAGCTGTCAGCCCAAGAGCCTGACGCAGGGTTTGAACTAACGAACCGAACTGTAAGGTCATGACCTGAGCCGAAGTCGGACACTTAACCGACTGAGCCACCCAGGCACCTCTTGAGATTGTTTTTCTTCTTCCTTACTGATTCTAAATTCTGTTTCTGTGGTAGGTTGTGGACTTTGTCGCAGCAACACTGCAGCGAGCGTGCGCAAGCTTGGCCCACCAGGCAGAGAGCACCGTGGAATCACAGACGTTGAGCATGTCCATGGGGCTGGTGGCTGTCATGCTGGGAGGAGCTGTTCAGGTAAGCGGCTGACATGAGCCAACCCTGCATGGAAGGAGGAGAGAAGAGAGAAACCTCTGGCTTTCCTTCTCACCCTTGTGAGAAAACAGAATGGATATTGCGCTTAGGAGCACCACGATAAACAAGTCAGGTTGTTAATGAGAATTCTCCCCAAAGCAGAGGACAAGAACATCGTACCACTTCCACCTTGTCACCTGTGTAGACTCCATTATCAGAAGGACCCTTTCTGATCTGACACAAGCAATTTGGAAATATCTGGCACAGTGTTTTGCATCTATGGCAAATACTAGATTCTCTGTCTCTTGCTCCGAGGGCTCTCCACACAGCTCAGCCCTTGTTGCTACTGCTGTAGTTGGGGGAAAACTTGGGTAACCTGCTGATTGCTTCGGATTCCATCTGTTTGGAATAGTTCTGTTTTAGCACATGATCCATTGTTCAACCCATATCCCGTAGCCTGTTAAAGTTTTTGTGTCCCATGCATATATCCTTTACATAGTTAATTTATAATTTTTAAATTCATTGACTCAAAAAATATTTATTGCTTATGGCTGTGTGCCAGACACTGAGTAAGGGTCTGGGAATACTGCCGTGGACAAAGCAAACGTGGTCCCTACCCTCATGAAGCTTACAGCCAGTGAGGGAGTCAGACACTAAATAACTATTCAAAAAATATATTTAGAATTGAACCGAGTGCCTGAAAAGAAAAGAGGAGGGTACCAAGAGAACATAACAGCAACCTAGGCTGGGAAGGTTTCTACCAAGGAAGTGTAAGCTGAGCCAAGACTTGAACAGTGAATAGGAGCTTGGGAGTGTGTTTGGTGCAGATGGACGAAACTCACTAAAAGACAACATCACATATAAAGGCTGGGAAGCAGGAAAGAGCCTGGTATATTCAAACACTAATGGAAGCTGGTGTGTAGCTGAATTATAGAGACCAAGGTCAAAGGAGCTCCAGACAAGAAGGGAGGGGGACACGCGTGTGTGTTAGGAGACTATGAGAAGGCAGAGTAAGCTTAGTGCAAATACAATGAAATCTGACCCCACATCAGACCACTCATGACTCTTAGCAATGGGCAGGGAACCCTCTGGGAATGGATTTTTTAAATTTGAAGATTCAAATCTGATACTGATTTGTGATATATTAGAATTTGCCTCATTTCAAAGCTTGTCCTTAAGGGGAAAAGGAATTTTATTTGGGCCTGTTGTTAATGTGAAGCCCATTTCTTGGTAGATGTAATTCACACTCCAAATTTTGTATTTTCCATGTAGTTTGAAGAAAACATTTTTGGTTCTTTTTCTGAAGTCCTACTAGATCCCTGCCATTAAATTGTCAAGGCAGGGCTCACTAGGGGAATAGTTTTTCTTAAGTTGTATTGTTATTGGATTTAGTTGGCCTGATTGGTTTTTGTTTTCTGGTTGAATATTAAGATAGTCTTTGTTTCCATAAGTTGAGAGTATGGTCTTTATGCTTTTCTTTTCTCTTACTTAACACATGTAATTCTTTTTTCTTTTTTAAAATGTTTTTTTATTTATTTCTGAGAGACAGAGAGAGACAGCGTGAGCAGTGGAGGGTCAGAGAGAGATGGAGATACAGAATCTGAAACAGGCTCCAGGCTCTGAGTTAGCTGTCAGCACAGAGCCCAAAGCGGGACTCGAACCCACGAGCTATGAGATCATGACCTGAGCCGAAGTTGGATGCCCAACTGACTGAGCCACCCAGGTGCCCCTTAACACCTGTAATTCTTTACCATGTCCCAAATGGAAAATAGAACACAGAGATTTCCATTTCCCTTTCTAGAAGCCCATTGTTTGGAGACTGACTATGTAAATTAGTCATGTTTTAAGAGAAAGTCACCTGGCTGATGCAAATGTATATCCCTTACCTGTCCCTGCCCTTCTATGAGCCATCCTGACTCACCGATGACATCTGGATTACTCTGACTTTGCATTTAGTTAAGTGAACATAGACACGTCACCCTGTACTTTTGCCCTCGATCTATTAACTTTTTTCTGTTTGATTCATGGATTCATAAGGGGCTTCTATAGTAATTCTGGGTTTTTTGTCTTTGTATTAGGAAAAAAATCAGGATTCTTAGTTTTGTTTTCAGATGGTCATTGTTAGACTAGGACTTTTGCTTCAGAGTCTAGAATATACTGTATCAGTCTCTGATTAGAGTTCATTGTCTTAGCTAATGAAACAGAATCTAACAGCATTTAAACCTTTCTTTCCGTTCTAATGTATGTAATTAAGGTGATTATTAGAACACGGTGTCTAGGGGGCGCCTGGGTGGCTTAGTCGGTTAAGCGTCCGACTTTCGCTTGGGTCATGATCTCGCGGTTCGTGGGTTCGAGCCCCGCGTCGGGCTCTGTGCTGACTGCCAGCTCAGAGCCTGGAGCCTGTTTCAGCCTGTGACTCCCTCTCTCTCTGACCCTCCCCTGCTCACGCTGTCTCTCTCTCTCTCCTAGAAATAAATAAAAAAACATTAAAAAAAATTTAAAAAAAAAGAACACGGTGTCTAGGAAGAGGAGTCAGTTTGGAGAAAGTACAGGTCTAAGACTCCTAACAAGACAAGTGTAATTCCAAACTCATTTTCTAAATTTCAAGGTTGGTCATCAGTAAAAGTGTGATGTTGGTAATGTTTCTTGATGGTGTTCCAGGGCCCATGTCCCCTATAGCGCTGCTACATGGAGCTGATCTGAGCTTTGAGGGTCAGGGTGGTGCGGCTGAGACTCAAACCCAAATCCTGAGGTCTTGTACCATATTTTCTGAGAGTATCATAGAGTGAACTCATTCAAGAAATATTTATTGGGGTGCCTGGGTGGCTCAGTCGGATAAGCATCCGACTTCGGCTCAGGTCATGATTGTATGGTTCTTGGGTTTGAGCCCTTTATCAGGCTCCACCCTGACAGTATGGAGCCTGCTTGGGATTCTCTGTCTCCCTCCCTCTCTCCCTCTCTCTCTCTCTCTCTCTGTGTCAAAGATAAATAAACTTAAAAAAAAAAAAAGAAATATTTATCATCTGTCTCTTTGTCCTCATGGAGTTTACCTTCTAGTGGCTGTGGTAAATCTGATGAATTCTGAAGTTTAAAAAAAAAAAGATTCACATTAGTATCTTCAGTGTATCTTTATGTGCTGCTTATTATAAAACGGGGCATACTGTATGCTGACTTAGAATCAAAATAAAAATACCACTTGTAAATAAATTCATTGACATTATAAATAAGAACTGGACATGTAAACTATTCAGCAAAATAGCTGAAGAAACACAGGTGATATATAGAAGTGAGAACACAAAGAATACATGTGAATATTTTATGTAATTAGCTCAGTATTTTATTGCTGGAAGAAACCCTCAGATTCTCCCAAAGTAGTGATTCTCACTGGAGCAGGACAAGGCTGGATGAGGGGATGTATGCCCCTTAGTTGGGCTTTGTAAAGCCTCCTGTGGGGCTTTTTCATTGTATACATACTGTCCTCTGGGTGTAACTTTGGTCCTCATATGTTTCCCTTAGCAGGTATGCTCCCTTCCACTACCCCCCACCCCCAGTCCCACCCCTGCNCCCACCCCCAGGCCCACCCCTGCCAGTCCAACCCCCCAGTTCTTAAATTTGAAAGCTTGTAGAAATTCAGAACAACTTACCATCTAACTGGTTTGCTCTTGACACCCTGAAAGAAATCATACACGTGGGCTGACGTAGCTCTGCTCATTCCATTTCTGAAGCCTTCCAGACACTCTGGAAGAGAGGCAGCCTGATGAAGGAATCTGTCACTCACTTGTGGGCTGCTCCTTCAGGCCTCAGGCCTTCTACACAGAATTCTGAAGTCTGGATATGAGATCTCTGCTGAGAAGCAGTGACAGGAATAGAAATGAGGGCTTTATGGTTAATTCTCAATTTTGATATGGCCCTCAGTGACCCTTGAGAAATAGTTAATAATTACTTAGTGGTTCCATTTTCTCATCTATCAAGTAAATAAGTATTACTTTATGCCTCAAAAATTTTTGGAACATTTATGAACAAAATAGTTGGCACCTGTAGTCTTAGATTTCCCTAATTGTTCTCATAGTGGGGAATCTGTAGGCTTATGAAACTGAAAGAATGCATAACTTTAATTGCCTTGTAAACTGTTTGATTCAGAACCCACCTACCTGCCTACGGTGATGAGAGAAGTTACTCACTTGACTAAGATGAATCCAACAATGACTAAGAAGCTTGAAAACTGGAAGCAAAGGCGGTTAGGTATTTTATTAATAGACTCTTTTTTAGAACAGTTTTAGGTGCACAGAAGAATTGAGCAGGAGTTACAGAGATTTCCCATACACCCTCTGCCCCCCCCCCCCCCCCCCGCCNTGATTACACCATTGATTCTGCATTGACCATTATCACTCATGGTCTGTAGTTTACATTACTGTTCTTTCTTGGTGGTGTACACTCTATGAGTTTTGACAAGTGTATAATGACATGTATCTATTATTATGATACTGTTAATATAATAGTTTCACTGCCCTTAAAATTCTTTGTGCTCTGCCTATTCATCCCTCTCTCCCCCCAGCCCTTGACAACCTCTGATCTTTTTACTGTTTCCAGAATGTAACTTCCCTTTTCCAGAATGTAACTTGCTTGGAATCATATACTGTGTAGCCTTTCCATACTGGCTTTTTTCTCTTAGTAATATGCATTTAAGTTTCTTGCATGTCTGTTGGGTTTGATAGCTCATTTCTTTTTAGTGCTGAATAATATTCCATGATCTGGATGTACCACAATCTATTTATCCATTCACCTACTGAAGGACGTCTTGGATCCCTCCCAAGTTTTGGCAATTATGAATAAAGCTGCTACAAACATCTATGTGTAGGTTTGCGTATGTACATAAGTTTTCATGTCATTTGGGTAAATACCAAGGAGATCAGTTGCTGGAACATATGGTAAGAGTATGTTTAGTTTTGTAAGAAACTGCCAAACTGCCTTGCAAAAGTGACTGTACCGTTTTGCATTCCCACCAACAATGAGAGTTCCTCTTGCACATCCTCACCAGCTGTGCTATTTCAGTGTTTTGGATTTTAGTCCTTTTAATATAATGCTTATATATATGGCCATATATAATGGTATATAATGGAATATAATATGTAATTCCAATATAATATATATATGTATACCATATGTAATGGAATATAATGGCATCTCATTTTAATTTGCAAAATTTGCAATTCTCTTATGCCATGTGATGCTGAGCATCTCGACATGTGTTGCATGTCCATGTGTCTTTGTTGAGGGGTCTGTTCAGCGCTTTGCCCATTTGTAAATTGGTTGTGTGTGTTCTTAATGTTGAATTCAAGAGTTCTTTGCGTATTTTGAATAACAGTCCTTTTTCAGATGTGTCTTTTTGCACGTATTTCCTCTTAGTCTGTGGCTTGTCTTCTCTTTCTCTTGACATTGTTTTGTGCAAAGTAAAAGTTATAAAAAATTTAAATTTTGGTGAAATCTAGCTTATCAGTGATTTCTCTAATGGATTTTTTTCTTTGGTACTTTATCAAAAAAGTCAGTGCCATACCCCAGGTTGTCTAGATTTTTCTCTTATCATGTAGGAATTTCATAGCTTTGCATTTTACATTTAAATCTGTGATCCATTTAGGGGCACCTGGGTGGCTCAGTTGGTTAAGCATCCGACTCTTGGTTTTAGTTCAGGTCATCATCTCACGGTTCATGCATTCAAGCCCCATGTCAGACTCTGTGCTGACAGTTCAGAACCTGGAGCCCACTTCAGATTCTGTGTCTCCCTCTCTTTCCCTCCCCTGCTTGTGCTCTGTCCTTCTTTCTCTCTAAAATAAATTAAAATAAAAAACGTTTGTTGAAAGTCTCTCTTTTCTCTGCTGTATTGACTTTGCTCCTTTGTCAGAGATCAGTTGATTAAACTGGAATCACTGCGCTGCACACCTGAAACTAATGTAACATTATGTGTTGACTATACTTCAATTTAAAAAACAAACAAAAAAATCAGTTGATTATATTTAAATAGGTCTCTTTCTGGTTTCTCTTTTTACATTGGTCTATTTATCTTTTTTTTAAAGAAGAAATTGTTGTATACAGTAGAAATGAAAAAGAGGCCATACACTGTAGCTATATATAGATTTTCCCATTTCAGACACTTAAAGAAAAAACAAATGTCTGTAATAGTACAGAGGCACAAAATGAAGTCTAGCATAATGGTAATACTCACAAAATTATCTAAATATCTATTACTATCTCTTACTAAAATATCTTTCCCAGTTCTACAGATTCCTGATAAAATTGTCCTTTTTCTCAGATAACATAATTTTTATTCTGGTCATACAGATTCTCTTCTCCCTTTAAGATATAGTAACATTGCGGTGATCAGTTGTACACATACAGATAGGTTAACATGCGCTGCAAAGCTAGAAATTTTACCTTCTGTCGATTTTGCATAGCTCCTAATGTTTACACAAAGAAATCTGAGGAAAGTATATGGGAAAATTCTATAGGTACAAACCTGACATAAACCTCAAGTTTTTATTTACCTGGAAGGAAAGTGATGGGGAAAAGAAACAGTAATAGTTCTGTGGACTTACAGTCTAAATGAGAATATTATCTAGATCATACACAGATGGTTGATTGGTTGGTTGGATAATGAAGTGAGTGAACGCATTAGTAGTAAATGCTCTGCCTTGTTCTAAAAAGGATTTTAAGGCTTGCAAGGTTTTCAAATGTGAAGGGCTCATGAAGCCTCATATGATACTATATCTAGTGTTTTCAAAGAGAAAAGGATTATCACTGATTCTTGTTTCTCTACTGCCTGCACATGCACTTTTCCTAGTAAGACATATGGCATTATAGAACAAAGCTTCTAGAGAGAATAAAATCTTAGGTATTTTTCACTCTCACTTTGTAGGAGAACTTTCCTTTTGCCAATTATTGTCTCAATACCTTCCAGACTTATGATGCCCTTGTATGCTGACCAACCGCTTTAGAAAATGTTGTTAAGAACTCCTTTATTCATGGGCACTGGGGTGGCTCAGTAGGGTAAGTGTCTGACTTCAGCTCAGGTCATGATCTCATGGTTTGTGGGTTTGAGCCCCATGTAGGGCTCTCTGCTGTCAGTGCGGAGCCTACTTTGGATCCTCTGTCTCCCTCTCTTTTTGCCCTTCCCCATGCTCTTATGCATGCTCTCTCTCTGTCTTTCAAAAATAAACATTAAAAAAACCTGCTTTACTTGTTCAAGAGAGACTTTGTAGGGTATTGGTAAGAGCGTGGACTCTGGAGCCAGACTTACTGACTTCATATCTCACCATCTTGCAGTTGTGTGACCTTGTATATGTTATTTAACTTTAACTGTTCTGTACCTCATTTCCTCCCATTTATAATGTAGGTAATAATCATAACTAGATCGTATGGATATGAATATGTGCATATTTTTACCATGTTTCTTTTTAAAACATTTACATCGCACTTACTATCTGTCAGGCACTAAGTACTTTGCTAATATTAACTCATCTTTTCATAGCAAAAGGTATGTAGAAGTTAAAAGTACAATAATGCAGTAAAAACGATAATAAAAGTCAAAATAGAATAATCTGGAAAATAATTTTACTATATGACTGGGTCCTAAAATCTAATATGGTAAGAATAGCTGTAGAGACAAACAGTCTAATAACTAAGTGGGTACAAAGGATGTAAACAGGGTGTGCACAGAAAAAAGAAATACAGACAGCTAGAAAACATGAAAGGATGCTTAATAGCACTGGTAGTCTGGCCAATGCAAATTAAAACCATAAGATAACCATGTTTTTCCCACCAGGTTGTAAAAATTAAGTGTAATCATGTGCATCCCTAGTTTATTTTTAACTCAGAAAAATCTCTACACACGGTATTTAATAAGTGTTAACTATAATTATTCAACAATAGTTACTGAGTGCTAGACTGTGCTGATTACACCATGAATAAGATCTTACTCAGAATAGGTTCCCTTGTGCTCAGGTATTATTAACATCTGCTATATTAAATTGGGTTTGGCGTTTTTTATTTCATTCTGTAGTTGAAGTCCAGTGATTTCGCCGTCCTGAAGCAACTGCTGCCTTTGTTGGAGAAGGTCTCTAATGTGTACCCTGACCCTGTCATCCAAGAGCTCGCTGTCGATCTCCGCATCACCATCTCTACCCATGGGGCCTTTTCCACCGACGCTGTCAGTGTGGCTGCCCGAAGTACCCTGAACAGAAAGGATCCAGAAGGGAAAACAGAAGAGCACCCACAAAGCAGTCATGAAAAGAACACTAATGAGTCTGACCTCGAGCAGCAGCAAAGCCGTGAGAAATGCAGGCAAACAGGCCTGAAATCACATGCTCCACCCATTCCTCAGGAGGTCGGTGGGCCCAGAGCTACTACAAACCAGAAATCTGGAAGCATAACCACAGACCAGCTCCAGGAGGTTCTTTTATCAGCTTATGATCCTCAGATTCCAACGCGGGCTGCTGCTCTGCGAACTCTTTCCTGCTGGATAGAGCAGAGAGAAGCAAAAGCCCTTGAGATGCAAGAGAAGCTTCTCAAGGTGAGTAGAACATACTGGGAAAACACATGCACACAGAGTGGGTAGCTTTCCAGGCGCTTTGACTATGTGTCAAGCACTGCCCTGGACAACCTGAGCTTTTTTTGTTTGTTTTGTTTTATTTTATTTTTTTAAGTTTATTTATTTTGAGATAGACAGGCAGTGTGAGTGGGGTAGGGGCAGAGAGAGAGGAAGAGAGAGAATCTTAAGCAGGCTCTGCACTGTCAGCGCAGAGCCTGATGTGGAGCTTGAACTCCTGAAACCACGAGATCATGACTTGAGCCAAAACTGAGAGTTGGACACTTAACCAGCTGAGCCACCCAGACGCCTCTGCCCTGGACCCCCTTTAGGGAAATTCTAACTGTTCTGAGGAGGCAAGACTTGGACACAGGAAAGACTTAGACAACCACCTGAGACCACTCAGTTGAGCATAAACAGGAAAGAAAAGGGGAAGGAACAACATGAGCAAATTCCCAGAGAAGCCTCCTATTTTGGGGGGAATTATAGGGGCCCCTTTTGGAGGGGAATTGTGTAGAACTGCCCCCCACCCCACTCCTGCCTTCTCTCTCCATCACAGTGAAGAGGCTGTTCTGTACACCAGAGATGTATATCGGAGAAAATATATGCTTTGTTGCAGACCTTAAGAACTTTAATTTCTATATCTATTTCTTTATTTTTCAGGGGGAAAGGGCAGAGAGAAAGGGAGAATGAGAATCTCAAGCAGATTTTGTGCTGTCAGTGCACAGCCAGATGCAGGGCTCCATCCTATAAACATGAGATTGTGACCTGAGACGAAATCAGAAGTCAGAGGCTTAACTAACTGAGCCACCCATGCAACCTCCTCAGTTTCTACATCTGTAAAGTGAGGGTAATAACAATAGGACCCACTTTAGTGGAAAGATTTAGGGACACCTGGACTGGCTCAGTCTCTCAGGCATGTGACTCTTGATCTTGGAGTTGTGAGTTTGAAACCCCATATTGGGTGCAGAGATTACTTAAAAATATATTCTTCTTAAAAGTTTATTTATTATTTGAGAGAGAGAGAGCATGTGAGTGAGCAGGGGAGGGGTAGAGAAAGAAGGAGAAAGAATCCCAAGCTGTCAGTGTGGAGCCTGATACAGGGCTTGAGCTCACAAACCATGAGATTATGACCTGATCCAAATCAAGAGTTGGATGCTTAACCAACCAAGCCACCTAGACACCCCAAAAATAAAAATAAAATCTGAAAGAAAGAAAGAGAGAGAGAAAGAAANAATATATTCTTCTTAAAAGTTTATTTATTATTTGAGAGAGAGAGAGCATGTGAGTGAGCAGGGGAGGGGTAGAGAAAGAAGGAGAAAGAATCCCAAGCTGTCAGTGTGGAGCCTGATACAGGGCTTGAGCTCACAAACCATGAGATTATGACCTGATCCAAATCAAGAGTTGGATGCTTAACCAACCAAGCCACCTAGACACCCCAAAAATAAAAATAAAATCTGAAAGAAAGAAAGAAAGAGAGAGAGAAAGAAAAGACAGAAAGTGAATAGAAAAGAAAAATATTTAAAATTTAAAATAAAATAATCCAAGAAGAGATACCTGGCTGGCTTAGTTGGTAGAGTAGGCAACTCTTGATCTCAGGGTTGTGAGTTCAAGCTCCATGTTGGGCATAGAGCTTACTCAAAATGAATGAATACACACACACACGCGCGCGCGCACACACACACACACACACAAGAGGGAATGAATGCAGCCCTGCTGATACCTTGGGGGAAAAAAGTATGTAAAGCAATAATTATAGTGATAAGCACATAATAATCATCTAATAAAGGTTCACCATCATAATTATTATAATCTCTTTCAAATGCTTTAGCCATTAGATTAAGAGTTATAATTCTGATTGAAAACATTTATCTCTAGTCACTAAAGTGTTAGCATCAGTAGTATAATAATAACTGCTGTGTATTCAGCCTGGTCCTATGCCTTTCAGACATTGTCTCCAGTCCTCACAATAGCTGCAATATTGGTATTATTCCCATTTTAAGATGAGAAAACCAAGGCCTGTAAATGTGCCAAGGATTTGCTGCCTTTGAAATATCGCTGAAAACTTCCAATTATATATCTCCTTTGAGTAATCAATCACCAAAAATATCCCTTCGTACACTAGATGATGAATGCTATAAACGTCTCTGGGATTTTCTTTAACTTATTTAACCTTCATCTTCCATCTTCTGTGCATGATTGGTCCTGTCAATTCTTTTCCCAAGAAGTCTGTCAAATATATCTCTGTCTCTTCCTCTTTATTCCCATGGCCACTACCCTAGATTAAGCTTCCTTTACTCCTTACGTGATCCCCACCCCTCCCAACCTGGCCCTCTTTCTAATTTAACTAATTTTTTTTAATTTAACTAATTTTTGACTCTAGATATGCTGCAGATGTGGGAACCAGCAGCATCAAGTTGGTATCATGAATCACTGTGCCAGGAAATGATGCATCAGTAAATATGGAACAGATACCCCTATCCTTCCCCTAGATGCCCAAGCAGGAAAAAATGGGCATATGGCTGCTGTCTTTCTCTGGCCCTCACATTAGAGCCTAAACTTAATATGTCATTGTCATATCTTCTACATAAGCAGTACCCTCTGCAGTTGACACCCTGGTGCTTTCCTAAATTGTGAGATAATCTGTTGAAGATAATTTGTAACTAATGTCAATTTAAGTGCCGAAATGTACAAAAGATTTAAAGAAATAAATTAGAACAGATTCAGGGTTATCCCAGTAACATCTGTCTGTCACTTGCGTTTCCATATACTTTCTGAATGCAAGCAAAAAGGATCAAATTAGAGCAAATATGCCATCAGTTGGACATAACCCCACACTTGGCATCTTGTGTGTCATGACTGGTAGTCTGTCGTGTCACATGTGAGAATGTTATACGCCATGGGCTGTAGTGGAGCAAACGTTGAGGAATTTTCTTCCAGATCTTGGTTTCCATGCCTACTTCTGGTATATACTTGACTGCTTCAAGAAGTATCTCCCTCTAACTGGTACCCTTTTATAGCTATTATAAAAATGGGACATTTTTATATACACTGTCTTCCCTACAAGATTCTCACATCAGACTAATGTCTAGCTAAGAGAAACAAGAAGAAAAGCATTTATTCTTTTGAGGCTGCCTCAAGGGTCTCTTATATCTTGCTTTTTCTTTGTGAATCATACCACTCTTTTATTTTGTGGTTCCAGATATTCTTGGAGAACTTGGAACATGAAGACACCTTTGTATATCTGTCTGCTATTCAAGGTAAGTTAGTCCTGGTTTAAAGGACTCTGAGTCTGTAGACCAAAGATTGTGGCAGGTATGGTTGCACAAAATCTCTGAAGTCACGGAACCACAAGACTGCTGGTCCTTTTATCCATCTTCCTGTCTCCTAGCTAGGACTCAATTTAAGTCATAATAATAATAATGTTCCTGGATGGTTTCCTAAGGGTTCCAGTAGAGTTTCAGTGTCTGATAATGATGAGGAGTCTGTCATTCTGTAGATTAAAACCCGCTTCTTCTCATTCAAGGAGGTAAAGAATGGTTCACGCATGAACTCTCATTACCCTAACCTTTTATGTACCTGGCTACTGCTCATATGCACCCTTGCTTTCCCTTTAATCTAAAAGAATCTCAGAATATATACCATTTTTTCATTGAAAAATTTGTAAACACTTTTTTTAAATGTTTATTTTATTGAAAAATTAATATTTATTTATTTTTGAGAGAGAGAGAGCACGCAGGCAGGGAAGGGGCAGAGAGAGAGGAAGACACAGAATCTGAAGCAGGCTCCAGGCTCTGAGCTGTCAGCAGAGTCCAACACAGGGCTCCAACCCATGAACCATGAGATCATGACCTGAGCTGAAGTTGGATGCACAGCCAACTGAGGCACGCAAGTGCCCCAGTGTTTATTTTATCTTTGAGAGAGAGAAAGCATGAGCAGGGGAGGGGCAAAGAGAGGGAGACACAGAATCTGAGCTGTCAGCATAGAGCCCAATGCGGGGCTTGAACCCACAAACTGCGAGATCATGACCTGAGCAGAAGTCAGATGCTTAACTGACTGAGCCACCCAGGTGCCCCTCATCAAAATTTTTTTTTTTTTGCAATAATTTTATTTCTCCTTTGTGATTCTTTGTTGTTCTCCCCACCTCCATTAATTTGTGGATTCCAAATCTAGAGAGAGGCTTCTTAAACAGGGACATAGAGAATAAGCATCTTTCCTAAAGAGTGAGAATCAGACATGCTGAGAATGTTGGTTATCTCTTGGCCTCTCTGGGCTCCAGCAGTGAAGGGTGATGGTCAAGAGCTGGGCCTCTGGGACAGATCAGCTGGTACACCTCCATTCCTGTGCTGCTCAGCTGTATGGACTTTGGCAAATTACTTCATTCTTCTGGGCTTCAATTTCATATCTGTAGAAAGGGGGCTAAATAGAAATGTAAAATGGCACAGCTAATTTGGAAAACAGTCTGTCAACAGTTTGTCAAAAAGATAAACATAGAGTCACAACTTGATGCAGCAATTCTTCTAGGTATAAACTCAAGAGGAATGAAAACATATGTCCACGCAAAAACCTGTACGTGAATGTTTACAACAGCAGTGCTCCTAACAGCCAAAACATGAACACAATGCAAATACCCATCAACTGACAGGTAGATAAAATGTACTTTATCCATACGATGAAATATTATTCAGTAAATAAAAAAAGGAAGTGGCGAAACATGTTACAGCAGGGATGAACCTTGAAAACATAAGGGGAAGAAGCTAGTCACAAAAGACCGCATAATATATGGTTCCCTTATTATGAGATGTGCAGAATAGGGAGATGTATAGATAACTAAATAAGTAGTTGCCTAGGGCTGGCAAGAAAGGGGAAAGTGTTGGGAGGTAATAGTTGAAGGATAAAGATTTCTTTTTGGGGTGATGAGAACATTCTAGAATTGATTGTGGTGATCGTTGCACAACTGTGTTCCTACTATATTGTAGGAACCATTGAATTGTATACTTTAAATCAGCAAATTGTATGCTACGTGAATTATGTCTCAGACTGTTACCAAAAATAATTAAAATTTCATAAGGGGAGAAAAGGAATTAAACTGTCAGAGAGTAAGAAGATATGATGATGTAAATGTAATGTGGTAGATAGGATCCTGGAACAGAAAAAAGGCATTCAGAAAAAACAGAATCTGAGTAAATTATGGACTTTAGTTGATAATAAAATGTCATTCTTTATTTATTAATTGTGACAAGTGTACCATGCTAATGCAAAAGTTAATAACAGGGGTGGTTGGATGTGGAGTGGACGAGAATTCTCTATGCTGTCTTCTTCATGATTCTGTAAATCTAAAACTATTCTATCATAAAAAGCCTGTGTAGGGAGGTTACTATTAAGATTAAATGAGTTAATACCTTGAAAGTGCCTAGCACATAGTAAGTGTTCAGATAAGTTTAGCTGTTATGATATTAGTGTTATCATCATCGTCATTATTATTACTGTTGTTCCTACTGTTAGATTGCGAGATAATAATGTGGTAACGTATGTAACTTCTCAGATCTAAAGTCTGGGTAGGCAGACTCTATCAGGTAATTATCGCTATGTAACAAACGGCCCCCACACTCAGTACTTTAAAACACCAGTCATTTATTATCACTCACACATCTGTAGACCTGTCAGCTGACCTAGACCAGGCTTTGCTGGATGGTTCTCTGGGCAGGCTGCGGCAGCTCTGCTGTGCCTGTTCTTGGTCACCCCTGGCCCAGTGGCCTCCCCAGGCATATGGTGGCGATGGCAGAAATGTAAGAGAACAAGAACAGACAGATGCGAGAGGCCTCTTTAGGTCTCAGGTTGGAACCTGCATCCTACGACTTCTGCCTCATTCTGTTGGCTACGCTAAGTCAGCCTGACCCAACCCAAAAGCCACGAGGAGAGAAATACACTGTTTCCCTTTAGTGGGATAAGCTGCCAGGTCACAGAACAGAGGGCATCCATGCAGGGAGAGGTGAAGAATTGAAGCCAGTAATGCAGTTTTCAGTTCTCCACACTGATGGGTTCTGTTAATCCACAAAAGGTGAGGTTTTCTGTGAGCACACAAGTATGCTTCGGTCTTTACTGGCTACTTCTTTCTTGGTATAATTTGGGGATGCTGTATACAGATCTATTAGCTGATGCTTAAGAGAGAGTGCAGAGGGGATAGCATACAGTGATGAAGTCCAGAGCCTTGGAATTCATTCTTTATTCAGCAAACATTTATTGTGCACCTACTATATACAAAACACTGTAACAGTGACTTGTCATGACTAGGTTAAAAAGCAAAAATAAAATTCTTCAAAGGAGACAAAACAACCGCCCAAAGAGGTCAAAGGACAACTAGGTGAGAGCAGAGGCGGAAAGAGCAGAGGTTTTCAAGACAGAAGGTAGCTACCTCAGGTCAGTGTGCAGTGAGGCCCAGAATTGAGATAAGCCTGGGGCTCAGGGAGTCACATGATGATGAACGGTAATTATGGACCCAGTAAATCGATGAAGCAAGAACCTCAAATGCCTATAATTAATAAGTCTCAGAAAATAAGTCACCCAGTACTTTTCTCAAGGAGCTGTAATACTGTTAAGAAGATGTTTCTTGATTTAAAAAAAATTTTTTTTTAAGGACAGGGTTTTTGGGGGAAGAGGAGGAATGTCATTCTCATGTGGCAACATTGCTGTTGGGAGTAATCTTCTTGGCTGATTAACCCATTGAGCTCATTAGCCTCTAGGGTCTGCTATAAAAATCACAACTGTTGGTTTTATGTTTGTTTTTAGTAATTTTAATTGGCGTGCTAATCAGTTAGTAGCTAATTTGGTGATGAAGAACATGGGAGGTAGAGGTGTAATTTCTGTTCTCAGCTCCCCACAATGGACAAGTTTGAATTAATTGATGTTTTGGTGTTTGTAACATGCACTTAACAGCCAAGGCCTTAGGTGAATTTCCCATTAAGAAAAGAAAGAGCTGAATTTTCCCACCTGCATTGCCAGTGCCATTTGCCCAGGTATAAAGCACTCCAGGAGCCAAGCCATTCTGGATTCCCGGTCAGACAAGCCCAGCCCCCTTGTAAACATCCTGCAGTACAAGGGGTGTGTGGCTGTGGTTTGAGTAGCATTTAGTTGTGGGGAGTGTGTGTGTATGTGTGTGTGTACACATTCCCACGTTCCCATGCATGTCTTCTGGTTTTCCTGCCTAAGTGTTTCCATGTGAAAATTACAATGTATCTTTTGCTTAATTTGTTGATAATTTCTATTTCTTTCATAATTTTTCACCAACTCTGTGCACAGAACAGAGGGGAATTAAAGGTATTCATTCAACAGATCCTTATTGATACCTGAGGGTAAAACTTCTGTTCTGAGTCTGAGAAAGAAATTCCCTATGAGTTAAAGTTTAATTTTATGAAGGACAGTCTGCATCTCTTTGTGGTCCTACTGAGAAAGAGATGGTTGATGATTCCCACGGCAGCTGCTCCAGGTGGTACTCAGTAGCAGGTTGTTCAGGCGGAGAATTAGATACCAAGTTGCCGCATTGAAGTTATAGCCCAGAGTTCATAAATAGAAGACCTAATCTTAGACCATTAAGTGTCTCTCCTTTTTGGATTTCTTGTATATATATATTTTTTCATTCTTTGTTATATCATTACTAATTGTACAAATTAATGCATTCTCATTATTTTAAAACATTGAATTGACAAGGAAGTATATGAGGTAAAAAGTAGAAGTCCTTTTTTCCAAAATAGGATTTAAAATATGTCCTTGAGGGTCCCATAATGTTTGGGGTATTTTTCACATTTCAGTTCAATAATGGTCCCCTTCCATAATGAATATGATAAATAAGTGATATCCTTCAAGTAAGTTATTATAGCCAAGTTATTTATCAAATTGTGGATCTGCTCACGGATTCTCTCCGTCGCTTTGAATTATATAAAGGACATTTTGAAAGCATCCGGAGACAGATGCATTTTAGGGATCCAAGTGATCCCCATCAGTGTCAGAAAGATCTTTGGGTCAAACTACCAGACTCACTGAAAAAGAAAGGGGGTGGGGAAAAAGACGCACAAAAACTGTAGGCTCTGAGCCAAGCATGGGAGGTGAAAGTGCACCCGTGTGTGGAGTGAGGACTGCCTGGGTATCCTGACATGCCCAAACAAGTCTCCCTGACTCTTCTACCTTCTCCCTCTCAGAGAACAATTTTCATTTCTGGCAAAAAGAGCCAAGGGGTGGGAGAGTGAAAGGCCGGGAAGCCGAGAGGGCGGTGGGTTGGGGGAGAGGTGGATACAAGGTGAAATTGTTTTCACTGAGTTTTAAACTGAGCAGGATTACAGGTCTTAACTTGTCAGAGGCTGAACTCCCTATCTCATTCTGAGATTTCTACGTCAAGCAAAGTAAATGGGAAACCATTAGCTGAACATAATTCTGTCCCTTGAAGGACCATCTAATTGGATCTGGCATTGAAATTTGGAAGGCAGTTCCTGTGAAGTTTATCATCTCCATTTATGTCCTTGAAATGGGGAGATTGGTTTTATGTCCTGACCTGGTTTTTGTACCACCTAATTAACAAATGAGTGCTTAGCAAATGTCTCTCTGATATGCTGTCTGGGTAAATTCTTGAAGTAGTTCTAGGTAGTAAATTATCCCTACTTTTTAAACTTTTTATTTAGGATGTAATTTATACACCTAAATTCACCAATTTAAAATGTTCAATTCAGTGTTTTCAGTATATTTATAGAGAGTTGTACAGCTATCACTACCATCTAGTTTTACAACTATTTCATCATCTCAAAAAGAAACTCCATAGCCATTATTAGCGAATTTCCATTCCTACTTCCCCTAGCTCCTGGGAACCACTAAACTACTTTCCTCTCTATGGATTTGCCTGTTGGAGATGTTACATGTAAACAGAGTCATACAGTGTATGGTCTTGTGTCTGGCACCTTTCACTTAGAATTATGTTTTTGAGGTTCATCCATGTTGTAGCTTGGATTGGTACGTATTCCTTTCCATGGCTGAATAATGTTCCACCGTATAGATTAACCACATTGTGTTTGTCCATTCATAAGTTGATGTCGTATTTGGGTTGTTTTTACTTTCCAGCTTTTATGAATAACACTGTTATGAACATTTATGTACAAGGGTTTGTGTGGACATGTGATTTCGTTTCTTCTAGGTTTTTACTTAGAATTGCTGGGTCCTATAGTAACTCTATGTTTAACCTTTTGCTACACTGTTTTCCAAAGTGGCTCCATTTTACTTTCCCATCAGCTATGTAGGAGGGTTCTAATTTTTCTACATACTCCCCAATATTTGTTACTGTCTGTCTTTTTTATTATAGCCATCTTAGTTAGGTGTGAGGTGGTATCTCATTGTGGTTTTGATTTGCATTTCCCTAATGACTGAGGATGTTGAGCATCTTTTTATAAGCTTGTTATTCAAGCTTAAAAAATAAAAAAATTGAATATGCTTAATCATCTAGAAGGCTTTGATTCTGTCGACTGTCCTGAAATATAATAAAAGCCAACATGATAATCCTTTTATAAATGAATAATTGGCTTTCCTATAGTCACAAAAGTCAGGAAGGTAGTAGAGACCCTTTTCTCAGGGATTCCCAGTCCACTGTGGCCTCTCTTATTGCAGCCCTGGCGATATATATTTATAATGCCTTCTGCTCCTTTCCTCCAGTGACAGGTTGCATTTCAAAGCCCAGAACACTTGAGTTTTACATTAGCCTCATTTTTCAAATATCTATCCTGTGGTTTCCTCTGTCAGTGGAGGATTAAAACATTCAGATTTGCATCAGAATATTTAGCAGTTTAGCACTTTTATCTGTAAGTAAAAGATGTACTGGCTACTTCAAGGTTAGTTACCTTCACTCCCCAAGATTGCCCTGGACAGTTGTCACGTAAGAGAAATGGCAGTAAATACTACAGAAGTTACCATTTACTAGTGTCTGTTATGTGCCAGTCACGGCAACCTTGCAAGTTAGATATTACCCCTATTCTACAGATGAGGGAACTGAGACTCAAAAAGATTAAGGAACTGGCCCATAGTAACAAAGACACTATGTGTCAACATCAGAATTTGAGTCTGGCTCTGAGAACTATGCTGTTGCTACAGGGAAAAACAATTATTAACCCTTGTAAGCACATTGTTCTTGTTCCCGGGTATAAGGGCTGAGTTCCCCATCTTAGCTGTAGAAGTAGGCCTGCTTGTGGGAAATGGCTTCACTACAAATCAACCCTTTCTATAACTTAATATGCTGAACTCATGTTCACTTGGGGTGTGTGTGTGTGTGTGTGTGTGTGTGTGTGTGTGTAGTTTTGCTCATTTGGCAATGTGTACAGTATTATTTTTCAGCAATCTTTACATGTATCTTTGAAATTCATCTTCCATTAGTAGAATGTGTGTGACCTCACACTGCCTACCTTGCTTCCTGCTGATGGTCATGATTGTTTCATTGCTCTGTCAGAGACTGTGGGTCAGGTAAACATGTAGCTTTCTGTATAGAACTTTTGATATTTGTTCCTTTTCTGACTCCAATAAGTGACATTTAAAAATAACTTACTTTAAAATGATATAAATTATGAGGCTGTGGAGAAATCGGAACCCTCATACACGGCTGGTGGAAACTGTAAAATAGTGCAGCTGCTCTGGAAAGCAGTCTGGCAGCTCTCAAAAAGTCAAACATGGTTACCATATGACCCACCAATTCCACTTCTAGATACATACCCGAGAGAAATGAAAACATATGTCTGTATAAAAGTTTGTATATGAATGCTCATAGCAGCATTATTCATAATAGCCAAAAAGTAGAAACAGCCTAAATATTCATCACCTGCTGAATGGATAAATAAAATGTGGTATATCTTACATAATGAAATATTATTTGGCAATAAAAAGGAATAAGGTACTGATTCACACGATAAAGTGGATGAACTTTGAAAACATGCTAAGTGAAAGAAGCTTGACACAAAAGGTCACATACTGTATGATTCCATTTATATGAAATGTCCAGAATGGGCAAATCCACAGAGACACAAAGCCTAGATGAGTGGTTGCCAGAGGGTGGGGAGAGAGGGATATAGGAAGTGACTGATAATGGATACGAGTGATGAAAATGTTTTGGAATTAGATATTGGTGATCATTGCACAACCTTGTAAATATACTGAAAAGCACTGAATTCTGCACTTTTAAAAATAAAATAATAAACTTAAAAAATTCAGAACAGTATGGGGCACCTGGGTGGGTCAGTCGGTTAAGCCTCTGACTTTGGCTCAGGTCATGATCTCATGGCTTGGGAGTTCGAGCCCTGCATTGGGTTCTGTAATGACAGCTCCGAGCCTGGAGCCTGCTTTAGATTCTACATCTCCCTCTCTCTCTGCCCCTCCTCTGCTTGTGCTCTGACTCTCTCTCTCTCTCTCTCTCTCTCTCTGTATCTCTCTCTCTCTCTCTCTCAATCTCAAAAATAAATATTTTTTAAGAATTTTAATAAAAAATATTCAGAACAGTAGTTTTCATGGAGTTCCTTGGGCTCTGAAGGGTGGATGGACAGGGTTGAGATGTGTGGGGGTAGAGTGAGGGAGTCAAGCCTGAAGGAAAAGCAGAGGCATGAGCATGTCAAGAGTGAGGTGAGTATAGAATATCCAATGGAATAAAGACAGTCTCTTCAGCAAATGCTGCTGGGGAAACTGGACAGCGACATGCAGAAAAATGAACCTGGACCACTTTCTTACACCAGACACAAAAATAAACTCAAAGTGGATGAAAGACCTAAACGTAAGACAGAAAGCCATCAAAATCCTAGAGGAGAAAGCAGGCAAAAACCTCTTTGACCTCGGCCGCAGCAATTTCTTACTCACCACGTCTCCAGAGGCAAGGGAAACAAAAGCAAAAATGAACTATTGGGACATCATCAAAATAAAAGCTTCTCCACAGAGAAGAAACAGTCAGCAAAACTAAAAGGCAACTGGTGGAATGGGAGAAGGTATTTGGAAATGACATAACAGATAAAGGGTAGTATCCAAAATCTATAAAGAACTTAACAAACAACACCAAGAAAGACAAATATCCAGTGAAGAAATGGGCGAAAGGCACGAATAGACAATTGTCCAAAGAAGACATCCAGATGGCCAGCCGACACATGAAAAAATGTTCATCGTCACTCATTATCAGGGAAATACAAATCAAAACCACAATGAGATACCACCTCACACCTGTCAGAATGGCTAAAACTAACAATGGAGGCAACAACAGACGTTGATGAGGATGCGGAGAAAGCTGTTACCGGTAAATGGAAGACTGGAATCAACTCCAGAGCCAAGTTCTGCCTGTCTGTACTTCCCTCCTCTCTCCATTCCATTTTCGACTTTTCGTAAATCACCATGGCCTCTGCTCTCGCAGACAGTGAATTAAGCTGTAGAACCAGTGGATCTTGACATTTTCAGCTGAACAAGTAAATACTTCTTAATTTCTTGGTTTTCAGGGTTCATTTCGAATGTCTTACCTCCTACCCATGTAAGCCAGTGGTCACGAAGGCAGGATTTGCTCCCAGGAAGGCAGTCGTGAGACACATTGGGATAAAGAGTCTGTTGTTTCAGTGTCTGCTTTACAAGCTATTAAGAAGGTGTAAGTACCTTCTCTGCAAAAGAGCTATTTAAATTTTGCCCTGGAGCCACCCTGTCTTTAAGTAAAGTTAGAATTTGAGGGCAAGTTAAGGAAGATAAAACAGTGATAGAACTCACAAGTAAAACAGGGAGTTTCTCTTTAGACTTCTGTTTAAGTATGATATTCCTTGACTCTCTAAGGGATCCATATGTTTTACTGGAACTGCTTTGAGGTAGTGGCTAGGGTGGTACCCTGCCCTGGCTTTTCTCTCCCAGACTAAATAGGAGGCAGCCTATGTTACCCTTTATTTCAAATACAAATTAAAATTCCTAATCTCACCAGATGTGATTAAAATGATCCTTGAAACTGTTCACACACTTAATAAGCCCAATTATATATTTTTTATTAACCCTGACATAGTTCCTTTTGTTGCTGAGTCATAAGTTTAACATTTTTAACTGATTGAAGCATCAGTTTATCCTTCTTTGGTCACGTCGAGATCTTGCGCAGTGGTGGAAAAAGTGCACCTAAATGGTAGCTGTAGAGTTTTGGCAACTCGTCTTTAGATTCTTACATTAGACCTTTACTCAGTTTTCCTGACCTTATGGCCTCTCTGCTGTCCCTTGCAGAAGCTGGAAGCTTGGGAATGAATTGAGCCTCAGGAATGGATCATGGGCACTGAGCTACCAGAGACCTAATTAGGTCATCCCTCCTGTCCACCTGCCAGGGCATGATTGCTAACATTTGCCTTCTTAGGAGAAATCTGTTTTAGAAGCATGTTTGCACTTGACATCCAAATTCTCTCTCTCTCTCTTTTTTTTTTTCAAATTTTTTAATGTTTATTTATTTTAGAAAGAAAGGGAGACACAGAATCTGAAGCAGGCTCTAGGCTCTGAACTGTCAGCATAGAGCCTGATGTGGGACTCAAACTCAGGAACCGTGAGATCATGACCTGAGTCAAAGTCGGACACTCAACTGTGAGCCACCCACGTGCACCCATGTCCAACTTCTGTTTTCCATTATTGGTAACCTGACTTTAGATAAGGGCAGAAATAATTGTAAAATATATTTGGCCATTGATTTTTTTTTCTTTTTTTAAATATTTTTATTTATTTCTGAGAGAGAGGCAGCGTGAACAGGGGAGGGTCAGAGAGAGAGGGAGATACAGAATCTGAAGCAGGCTCCAGACTCTGAGCTAGCTGTCAGCACAGAGCCCTACATGGGGCTCGAACCCACAAACCATGTGATCATGACCTGAGCCGAAGTCAGACACTTAACCGACTGAGCCACCCAGGCGCCCCCGATTGATTTTTTTTCTTAAGGGTTTAAAATGTTTATTCATTTATTCATAAAGAAGGCACTGTGTGCAAAGGCACTGTGCTCAGTACATTGCTAAGAAAAATCATCCCCTCCTTTCATGGAATTTACAGTTGATGGCGGTGGAGATGGTGGGAGGCAAGTAATAATCTAGTAATCACATGAACAAAGGTGAAACGTGGCTTTGACAGGTGCTATGGAGAAAAATTACACAGTGATATGAGAGCCTTTGTTAGGGACATTTTACTGACAGAGAGGGAGAGGAAAATGAGACCCATAAGCTGAGATATGGTGGATGATTATGAATGCATCTAGTAAAGGAGGGAGGAAAGAGTGATCCAGATAGAAGGAACAGCAGAGCCACAGTACTGTGTCATGGAGGAGCCCGCAGACAGTGAGGACCACATGGATGCCAGTGTTCTATAGGACCCTTGGATCAGTGAAGGGGGTAGCACCAGTCAACCCTCTAACTAGAGGGCTCTGCTTTTTTTCTCTTTCACTGAGTCTCCTCTAAAGATTTCATGTGAAAATGAGGTTCTGCTGGTTTTAAAACAACAGCAAATCTCTATTTCTACAAGTCTCCAAACTCAGTTTCAATATTTAGCCCTTATGTATTCTGAAAAATATCCTAATTGCAGACAAAAAAGGTAAAGCCAGAGAGAGTTATTTGTGGCCAGTGGTTTTCAAAGAATTGTTTTTTTTAGCAGTGGGATCCATTTTCCAAGTGAGATTTAAAGTGAAGGTGTCAAAGTTGAGTGATTTTTATTTTCTTCTTCATGCCTTTTTTCTCAATTTTTTGAACTTTTATTAGTGTGAACATTGATTGCTTTTATAATCAGAAGAGAATATTTTAAAATTATGTGGCTGTTTAGGAAAAACGTTGTTTCATGATGGCAAGGTTCAGGGACTAGCGCAGCTCGAAGCAGATGGCTCCTCTGTTGTAGTACCTCCCATTGACCTTTGCACAGCTAGGGATTACTAAGACGCAGGGTGACCATGGCTTTTTCACCATGAAATTGTATGATGACAGCAGAAACCTTACTGACAAACAGATGTTTTTCCCAAGTGGAGCTTTTGTTAATGAAATGGTTGCTTAGAAACCAGACCATAATAATAACTTTTCTATATTTAGTTTATAAAGTGATGCAGTTTGCAAAATTATTAAGTCAGAGAATACTAATCATATAAAATTGAACATGTTCATCATTTCTTGTCTTGTAAGTCAGCAAGCAAATGGTTAAGCCAGCAGCAAAATTCCACCCGGATGTGTCTGTCCAGATACTGTTTGTGACAAGGACATACAAGGAAAATGACAGCTCATAGAGCACCCTGCTCTGCTCTTGACTGTGATTCTCTAGTGGCACAGCATGTTTGATCTTTCAGCAGTGTGTGTGAGGAGCTGTGACATGGAGCACTTATTAGGTTGCTGAGAGGATCAGTTAGGTCAGTGGGTCAGAAATTGTAAAATGTGGAAATAACTCCACATTAAGCTCAGCGATACAGCAGCTTACAGGAGGGGCTCAGTAGTGAAGATGCTTTTTTTAGGATACCAGAATTTATAGCTGGAAAATCCGATATGCTAACCATTATTAATAACAAAGAAATCTCAACATGTACCCCATTTGTCAGGTGAACTAAAACATTAAATCTTAAATTCAGTCTAGGCAAAATCTAGGAGAAAATACATTTCTGTCTTCCATTTTTGATCATGATGAGACAGTTGAGCTGAAAACAACTATTCTGCAGGATAAAGCACTCAAAAAGCGTTAAAGGCTAACAAGAAAACAGAGACTTACCAAACCAACATCTTAAGTCCGAATCTGAAAGGAAAACTGAGTGTAAGAGCCTGCATTTGCCCTTAGGGCATTTGATGAAATTAAGCTGTGAGTTTTAAAGCTTGGAAGGGCAAGTTGCAGACATGAAAGCCCAAATCCAGCCTGAAGTGGGGAGTCAAATAGAAGACCTCCAACTTTATGCTTAGACCCCAAATAAATACATCTTCAGGTGGATGAGAAGGACCTGGGAAGGCATTGTCTTAGCACTAAGCAGAGCAGTAAGGAAAGAAAACCTGTCCCTGTGAGGTTGTAATCACTGAATGGGCCACCACCTCTTCTGCAGATTTGCATTATTGGGATTCCAGAAATTTCAATCAAGAGTTAGAGTTTAAAATGTCTACATTGGTAGTGTCTTTGGATATCTTTCAGAAACAAAAGATACTCCCTACCCCATAAGTTTTACTTTTTATTTTTATATTTAATAATAAAATTTTTATATTATGATAATATAATGTAACATAAAATTTGATATTTTAACCATATTTATTCATGATGTTGTGTCATAGCTATCTGTTTCTAAAACATTGTCATCACCCCAAATCCTATAGCCATTAAGCAATAACTCCCCATTCCCTCCACCCATAATAATTATTTAATTAATAATTATTTTACGTTTCATTTTGAACAATAAGTAGTACATACTCACAAAATACTCAAACACAGAGGAAACAAGTTCCCAAGAAGATTTTATTTTATTTTATTTTATTTTATTTTTTTAATGTTTTATTTATTTTTAGGANAGATTTTAGATACTAGAATTATCACACACAAATTATGAAGTAACCAGGCTTAGTATATTAAAAGAAATTCACGATAAGCTTGAAAATATCTTCATGGATTGGAAACAATCAAAGCTGATATAGCAGATTTTGAAAAGGACAAATAGAATGTCTAAAAATAAAAAGAATAAGTCAAATTAAGAACATAATGGATGGGTTTTGCAATAGATGCAGCTGAAGAGAGAATTAATGAACCAAAAAGTAGAGAGGAAAAACTTATGCAGAATGCAGCACGGAGAGACAATATTTAGTTTCTGGTGGAGGAATCAAAAAGGAAAGATTAATGAATTTGATCTCTTAAAAGTTTAAAACTCATTTATGTAAAAAAATAACCTTAATTAAGTTGCAAAATATAATTACAGGAAAATTGGCAGCAAAAAGGACAAGCATCATTCTATGGAGACAAAAAGTAGATTTGGGGTTACCTGGAGTCTGGTTAGAAAAGAAACTGACTGCTAAAGGGTAGATTTCTTTCTGGAGTGATGAAAATGTCCTGAAATTAAATAGTGATACTAGTTGCACAACTATGTGAATATCATAAAGACGGCTGAATAATTCATATTAAATGGTGAATTTTTTGGCATATGAATTATATTTCCATAAATCTTGTTTTTTTACAAAAATGACAAGCAAACAGTTAATGCCTTAACTACATAAAGAGCTCATAGTGATCAATATAATAAAAATATCCAGTAGATATATGGATAAAAAAATAAATAGACACTTCATGGCAGAGGAATAAAAGTAATAAGATATTGATAAAATATTTGACTTTACTAATAAGCAAAGAAAGGTAAATTAAAATAATAATTAAATGTAACTTTTTATGCCATTTCACCACACACGCGCACATGCGCGCGTACTCACACGCACGCACGCACACACACACACACATACTTTAAAGAGAATTTACAGGGGCGTCTGGGTGGCTCAGTCAGTTAAGTGTCCAACTTCGGCTGAGGTCATGATCTCATGGTTCGTGGGTTCGAGCCCCGCATCGGGCTCTGTGTTGACAGCTCAGAGCCTGGAGCCTGTTTCAGATTCTGTGTCTCCCTTTCTCTCTGCCCTTCCCTGCTCATTCTGTCTGTCTGTCTGTCTGTCTGTCTCTCGCTCAGAAATAAATAAAACATTAAAAAGAGAGAGAGAGACTGGGGCTCCTGGGGGGCTTAGTCGGTTAAGCGTCCGACTTTCGCTTAGGTCATGATCTGGCAGTTCGTGGGTTCGAGCCCCGCGTGGGGCTCTGTGCTGACTGCCAGCTGAGAGCCTGGAGCCTGTTTCAGAGTCTGTGACTCCCTCTCTCTCTGACCCTCCCCTGCTCATGCTGTCTCTTTCTCTCTCTCCTAGAAATAAATAAAACATTAAAAAATTTAAAAAAAAAATAAAAAGAGAGAGAGAGAGAGAGAATATCCTGTACTGGCCAATGCACTCCTGAGCACTCTTGGTAGGAAAATAATGGGAACATTTTTGGAATTCCGTTTTGAAAATGTTTTGCCCTTGGAGTCTGTTATTTCTCTTTGGGAAATCTACCCTAAGGGTGTAAATAGGAGGTGGGTGCCTACCATATTTCTGTCTAAAAGATCTATTAAATTTCTTCCACATTGAGTCCAGTTAGCCCTTGAGCCCAGTCATAGTTCTCACTTGAAGAATCTAGTACTTTTTGCAGCACCACTTATCTCTTCTCCTGGAAGCCCCACCCCCATCCCAAATCCTTCTTTGACTCCTCTTTCTCTGTGCTGTCATTTACCCCAAACCTGCCATATTAACCACACTGTCTTTTTTTTTTTTTTTTAATGTTTATATATTTTTGAGAAAGAGTGTGAGCAGGAAGGGGCAGAGAGTGGGAGACACAGGATCCGAAGCAGGCTCCAGGGTATGAGCTGTCAGTACAGGCTCTTAGTTGTCATTGGCTAATTTGTCTCTTTCTCTAGCCCGGCACTGTCCTATTACATTTGTATCACTTAGTAACAGTATCTGGCACATAATAAACTATTAATAGGTGAAAGAATTCTTTCCATTGCCTTTATTTAAAAATGTTTTCCAAACATATGGTTTATGCCATAGCTACAGACTATTTCTGTATTCTCTTATATAACTGATTTGGTGGGGGGGGGGGTTCCCTGCATTGCCCCTCTTTTTCTTTTTTTAAATAATAATTTATTTGTTTGTTTAAGTTATCTCTACACCCATTGTGGAGCTCATACTCACAACCTGGAGATCAAGAGGCATGATATGTTCCACCAAATGAGCCAGCCAAGTGTTCCCCTTTCTCCGTCTTTTTGTTTTCAGTGTTTGCTTGTTTGTTTGTTTATGGGGGGAGACAGAATGCGAATGGAGGAGGGGCAGAGAGAGAGGGAGACAGAGAATCTGAGCTGTTGGCACAGAGCCCCATGTGGGGCTCGAACTCATGAGTTGGGAGATCATGACCTGAGCTGACCAGTTAACCAACTGAGCTACCCAGGTGCCCTTTCTCCCTGTTTTTAAGTGAAGTCAAATTGGAAAGAAATCTTTTCTGTTTCTACCATCCTATGTAATAATATTACTATTAAAGTGTTCTGTGTTATCATTGAACCACCTCAAATAGTCTAGTGTGAAAGCCATGCCATTTGGGGAGGATGCCATATTCCCCCCTTCCTCCCATAAAAAAAGAAAGCTGTTAAAATAAAATGAAATTGTCCACAATGAAAACTGTGTGTGTGAGTGTGTGTGTGTGTGTGTGTGAGAGAGAGAGAGAGAGAGATTGATTCAAGGAATGATATATGAATGAGAAGGCACTAAAATGTGTTGATTTCAGATAATTAAAAAAATACTGAGATATAATTCATATACCATAGACTATGGCCTTCTAAGTGTCAACTATGAGAGCTGTTAGTATATTCACAGAGTTGTGCATCTATCACCACAGTTTTACAACATCTTCATTGTCTTAACAGAGAGACTCACTTCCCTTAACTTTCAGTCTTCAGTGTTCCCATACCTCCCAAAGGTGATTTTTATTTTACTTTCTTCTTTTGCTTTTCTCTAGTATTTGAATCTTTGACTGTGACCATGTATTATTTATATTGTCAGGGATTTAAAAAAAAAAAAAAGTCAAGTTCTTTTGATTGTGCAAGCAAATTTTTAAAGATTTCTCCTTTCCCGTTTATTTATGGGTGTCCTACTTAGCACAGGGATTTTAACCTGAGGGCTGTGTGGACTCCTAGAAGGTCCGTGAGTAGGTCTGGTCACTCCCAGAAAGTATAGGCAGAGTGTTTATGTGTGTATGTGCCTTTATCAGGGGAGAGGGGGCTCTTTGGGTGAAATTTATAATAGCTCTGCCTGGTTTCCACGTGAAACTACAGTTTAAGTCCTACATGTCATGGTTACTGATTTGACAACAAACACTTTCTAAGCAAGTCCTAGCCTGGAGTGTCTATCACAGAGACTTGCCTAATCATCTCATCAGGACTTCTGTGAGGCTTAGGTAAGGAAAAAAGGAGCATTTCCTGAGAGTTTTTATCTTGCCTGTGTCACTGCCTGGTGCCCAACACACAGAGCAGGTCCCCTAGCCCCGAGCCACTGGAGAGCTTGAAAGATCAGCCCTGTCTTGTTAGAGCTTCAGGCCAGGCAACAACTCCCCTGGGAGGCTTTGGCTCCCTCTGAGCGAATGAGAACCTGACGCATCCATCAGCTCTGCTGATTCTGCAGCTTCTCTTCCCCTTCGCTCGTGTTGAAACGCCAGTAGAAAACTTAGGAAAAACTGAGTCCGTGGTTTAGGTTAGATTCTCCTCCTACAGGACCACCCATCTCGGGATCTGGAGGAGATGTAGACTTTTTTTTCTTTTTTTTACCAAGATTCAGCTAAAAGAGAACATTCGCTGTTTTATGGGAAATTGTAAGCTTCCTCTTTTCTTTTTATCAGCAAATGTTTTGATATCATAAAGAGAATGTTAGGGGCGCCTGGGTGGCTCAGTCGGTTAGGCATCCGACTTCGACTAGGGTCATGATCTCACAGTTTGTGGGTTTGAGCCCCACATCAGGCTCTGTGCTGACAGCTCAGAGCCTGGAGCCTGCTTCGGATTCTGTGTCTCCCTCTCTTTCCGACCCTCCCCTTCTCACGCTGTCTCTCAGAAATAAATAAAACGTTAAAAACATTTTTTAAAAAAAGAGAATGTTAATGTGGGGGTTTTTTTGTTGTTTTTTTTTGTTGTTGTTTTTTTACTCTGGGAAAGCTGTATAAAGAGAATTAAACAAATGGCATCCTGCTTTTTTATTTCTCACCGTGGAACAGCTGAAATGTGAGCTTTTCGGATGTGTAGGGCAGTGATTACCCTCACAGCAGCGGTAATTGCTATTTTGTTTTCCTTCCTTCCTCACTTATGCCTTCAGCCAGTATTAGGGCAGCTTTGTGTGTATTTCTGCACATACAACAGAACCCTTGATCACTGTGGTATTCTTAAGGCTCAGTTATTCTCAGCTCTTCCTTTCCCCTTCCTCTCTGTCACCCACAGGTATTCCATAGAGGCAGCCCTGCCTGACAAGTTGGACTCTAAGCTTTTAGGTGCTGTTGTGGATTTTATTTATTTGGGGAGCAGAGTAGAATAAGAGATTTAGGAGACTTGCAGTAACAGGTAGAGTGGAGGTGTTTGAGAATCACTGGTTAAAAATTGGAACTGATGAAAATCCAAGTTGTCAATTTCCTTTTGTATGGCTCCTCTGTTACCACTAATGTCAGCAGCATCTCAAGTTAGAATCACTTGTGAATTTCATTAACATCACTTACCTCCCTTTTTTGATATGCTAAATAAAGATATCAGCTAGGAATGAAGCAGTCCCTAGGAAGTCCAGCTAGACTCAGTGGAGAATTCTGGCCTGTCTCTTTTGGGATGCAGTGTGCAGAGTGCCTCTCCTTCGTCTGACCTTGGAGTTGAATAGAAAGTAAATTTTATGGAGTGAGGCTAAGAGCATATACTTGAAAATGGAAAGTTTGGGGTACCTGGGTGACTCAGTCAGTTAAGTGTCCGACTTCGGCTCAGCTCATGATCTCACAGTTTGTGGGTTCAAGCCCCACATCGGACTCTGTGCTGGCAGCAGGGATCTTGCTTGGGATTCTCTTTCTCCATCTCTCTCTGACCCTCCCCCACTCTCTCTCATTCAAAATAAACAAATAAACTAAAAAAACACAAAAAACAAAACATGTAAGGTTTGCTGTCTTTGGGCTTAGGATTTGCAAAGCTATCATTATTATCCCAGTAGTTATTTTCTCCATGGCCTTGGGGGCGNTATTTTTCATCCATCTGTCTGTTCTGCAGCTTCTCCTTCATAAAATTAGGAATAATAATAATACCTGCTTCGAAAGATTGTTGGGAGCATTAAATGGACGAATGCATGTAGGTGAAGTCCTTAGAATGGACTGGCATGTAGAAAGCAGTCAATAAATGGTAGGAATGTTACTGTCTTTGCTATTAGGTTTTTATTTATTGCAGTAATATTTTGTGATCCAAATGGCTCTCAGCAAGTGTAGTTAACTGTCAGTAAATATAGATTATTCACTCCTTTTAACATTCTGCCTCCAAAATGGGAAATAGAAAGCAATTAAAAAATTTTTTTAAATGTTTATTCATTTTTGAGAGACAGAGCACAAGTAGGGGAGGGGCACAGAGAAGGGAAGGGAGACACAGGATCTGAAGCAGGTTCCAGGGTCCGAGCTGTCAGCACAGAGCCCGACACGGGGCCCAGACTCACAAACCACGAGGTCATGACCTGAGCCGAAGTCGGCCACCAATCAACTGAGCCACCCAGGCACTCAAGGAAGTAGAAGACAATTTAAGCAAACACATTAGTATTATTTTACTGTTCGAATGTATTATTTAAATTCTTTTTTAAATTTAATTTTTATTTTTAGAGATAAAGAGTGCATGAGCAAGGGAGAAGGGCAGAGGGAGAGAGAGAATCTTAATTCACACTGAGCTCCATGCCCAGTGTGAGTCTCAATCCCATGACCCTGGGATCATGACCTGAGCTGAAATCAAGAGTTAGATGCTCAACCAACTGAGCCACTCAGGCACCCCTCGAATGTATTATTTAGATCCTGATTTAAAAGACAGACTCTAGGTACAGTTCTTAACAAATCTTCAACTGTTAACTATGACAGTCTAACCCTGTTTTTTCTTCAGGCCTGGGTAACACTAACTCACACTGAATCTTTATAAATTTGTCGGGGCTTGTCTACACTTAGCAGAGCTTTGGAGCTGTCGAGAAACTTAACATCGAATTGGCATGCTAGACGTTGTCTTTTACTCTAATTACAAAGACAGACCAGCTCTCCAGTGGAATTCTCCACACTTCCTTGATTTAATAACCAACTTCCCCAGTTTGTGTAACTTCCTGGATTCTTGGAGCTGAAATTACTGTTGGCTTTCATCATAATGAGAGGTCTCAAATGTAGCAACTGAAGTACCTTGCTAAAATGAAGGGTATTTTCCTTCTCTTCAGGTTTTTGCCTTTTGTATCTTTGTGCCATAGAGGTGCAAGAGAGAATAGTTACAGATCGGTGCTGGTCTTTGGTAATCAGAAGGAAAACCCTTCTGTGCCTGGCCTCTTCTCTTGCCCATTACTGTTCTTTTGGTGAGCTTCCTCTACATACGCGTTTTAGGTGTGCCTGGGTGGCTCAGTCAATTAAGCATCCGACTTTGGCTCAGGTCATTATCTCACATTTCGTGGGTTTGAGCCCCATGTCGGGCTCTATGCTGACAGCCAGCTCAGAGCCTGGAGCCTGTCTTCAGATTCTGTATCTCCCTCTCTCTCTCATCCTCCCCTGCTCACACTGTCTCTATCTCTCTCTCAAAATTAAAACATTAAAAAAAATTACATACACATTTTATCTTCTTTGTAGTTTTAAAAATAAACTTACTTTTATTAATTTGAACATAGTTTGTAAAGAGTCAAAAAGCTTACCCCCTGCCCTGCTTCTTTACCCCTTGCAATTCCAATCCCTAGAGATAACCATTCCCCTCCCAGCCCTTTTTAAGTAGTGTCTTCTAGTGATTACCTCCCTATGTATAAATTAAATGCTCACACATATTTCTTGTGATTTAAAAAACTTGGGACATTATCTACCCATTTTCCATATGTTGGATGAGGATGTAACGCCTGTACACGCCTGCACACGCATGCACACCTGCACGTATCCCTTCCCTCCTGCCCTTTCCCCATCATGAGTTTTGGCTACATCGTTGGGCTGCATTTACTGTTGATTACTTGGATATTATTCATTGCTGAGCCTAGTTCAGTCTTCCTTTCTTATACATTTGTTTAGTTTTCTGTGTAATTATTGCTAATTTCTTCCAAATGATTTAACAGTTGTATCGGATACATATCATGATGTCACTCCATCTTTGTTCTCTTTACCCAGACTTCGGCCTGTGACACCTGTCCCATTCTCTTTGTCCTTGTTTGAGGGTTTATGCCTTTTTACTCACTTGAGTAGGATTTCAAGAGGAAGAGAATACAAACATTTGTGGTCATTCTACATCACTTGATTGCAAAACCTTTTTACATTCTTACCTCTAAAAGAGGCTGTTCTCTTTTAAAAGCCCATGCCCCTTATCACAGATTTTTTTAACTTATATTTTTAAAAATTATATTTGATAGATAGTACATTACATAGCTCAAAGTTCAAAAGGTAGATAAAGATGCAGAATAAAAACTTTCTCTCCTATCTTTCCCTATTTCCCTCCCCAGATATAACCAATATCATTAATTTCTTGTGGATCCTTCCAGAAATATCTTATAAGTGTGTATTTCCCCTTTGTATAGAAATGGTTGAATTCTATACCCGTTGTTTTCCACTTTGCTTTTTACCTAACAGTAGATTTTAGAGTTTATTCCATAACAGTTCTTAAAAAGCTTTCTTATTTTATTTTTTTATTTTTAAAAATTGCTTTTAATGTTTTTATTTGAGAGAGAGAGAGAGAGAATGAGAAAGGGAGAGGCAGAGAGAAAGGGAGATACAGAATCTGAAGTAGGCTCCGGGCTGTGAGCTGTCAGCACAGAGCCTGATGTGGGTCTCAAACCCACGAACCATGAGATCATGATTTGAGCCAAAGTCAGACACTTAACCAACTGAGCCACCCAGGTGCCCCAAAAGATTTTCTATTTTTTTATGGATGCGCTGTATCCCGTTGTATGAGTGACCACAACTTAATCAGTCCTCCATTGATAAATGTTTAATTTGTTTCCAGTCTTTTCTCTACCAACAGTGGTAGAGTGATGATTTTGTACATAAGTAATTTTCTACTATTCTTGTGTATCTGCTAGGACAAATTCTGAGAATAGAGTTTCTGGCTTAACACAGAACTTAGAATTTTAAATGTAATATATTTTCTCACACATGTAAGACACTTCTGTGAAATGTGAAATGCTTGACTTTTTTTCCCATTCAGATAACAAATCATTTTCTCCCTCTGTCCACCATCACCCTATACGGGCAACCAAAATATGTTTGAATACCAAAGTAAGCTGATACTTTGCTCTTGGCAGTGGATTCCCCTTTATATTTAAGATGTGATCCATTATTTTCTCCCCTGTTCTTCTACTCTAAAAACCTAAAAGGATAGATATGAAATAGCTTTTATCATACTTTCAATAATAGTTTTTTTGGAGATAAAATCCACATACCATACTATTCACTAATTTAAAGTATACAATTTAGTGGTTTTAGTATATTCACAGAATGTGAACCCATTACCACAATCCATTTTAGAAAGGTTTATATTGCTCCAGAAAGAAATCCCGCATCCATTAGCACTCCCTTCCTACTTCCCCCTACCTCCCACAGTGCTAGGTAACCACTAAACCTACTTTCTGTCTATAGATTTGCCTTTTCTGGACATTTCATACAAATGGAAGCCCACAATATGTGGGTTTTGTCAGCAGAAGTACCTGAGAGGTTGAGTGAGTAGGTGGTGTTCCAGGTCGATGTGGGCACTTTGGGAGGCGGGCTGTTCTCTGCCCAGGAGAAGGAGGCAGGCTAGTTTCAGAGTGGAGGCTGGCTGTGCAGCCTCTTGGCAGGGAGCCAGTCAGCAAAGACTCTTAGAGCTCAGCTGTGCTTTCCGCGGTGCAGGCGCGCTGTGTAGGGTAAGGTATACCTAGACTGCTAGACTGCTTTTCCTGCTGGAGAGCTGCAGAACCCGTGGACAGCTTGCTAAGAAATCATCTTGAAGTTAGTGCTGTTGGGATTAGAATACATTTCTGGCTTTGCAAGGGAAGTCTTTTGGGGGAACATACAGTTATTTTACAAAGTTGACTGTCTCTATTTTGTTGCATAGTGTACTTTTAATAATATTTTTTCTGTTGAGTTAATTTGCCTATATCCTGAACTTTGCCTGAAAATACAGATCAGAGTGCTTTCATGAACGCTGGCACCTATCTGTTATACCACATCTTGAAATGCGTAGTCACTTTCCTGCGACCAGAGCAGGAGCAGGTATCTCTCACAGAGGCATTTGGTTCTTATTGCCAAGGGATTGATGTGTCATGTTTCCTTGAAGCCAGGGCTGACCCGGAAGCTGACCCCATTTTCAAATTACAAAGGAATTATCAAGTGCAAGGGGCCAAGGGTCACATGAAGGTGATGGCCGTGCTTCCTCAGTTGTCAAAATTCAGGGAGCTTTTTAAATAAGAAACAAAAAAGACCACACAAAATTGTTCTGCAGTCTTAACCATCACTTAAAATCATCATATGTAATTGTTCTGCAGTCTTAACCATCATATATAATTCTCTTTGCTGCTTGGTGTAAGAGTGAGGCGAGAGCTGCCCTTGTCCTCTAGGGACTTATAAACTCCTAGGTGGCAGCTGTATCCTTGAAGGTAAAACTCAGTCCGAGGGCCATTTGGCAACAGTCCAGGGAGCAGACCAGCAAGAAGATAAACAATTGCTAATCTGGGACTGTGGGAAACAAGGAAACTGGGCTTTGCTATTGGCAACCTTTTACTGCAAGAGTGGAAGGATTTAATGCTCCCTAGTGGAATTAAAAGTTTGGCATTATCAGGATAGTACGTAAGTAAATAAATAAATACATAAATGAAATATCAGGGATTTTTTAATCTGAAGAAGGATATATTAGGATTCCTTTGGATGAAAAAAATCATATTGGCATACACATAAAAGGATATTTATTGATTTATGTATGTAGAGAGTCTAAGTGGGTGGAAATACAGTTGAATCCAGAGGCTCAACTTGTGATTATCAGGTCTCTTCCTTTTCTCTTTCACCTCTTGGCTTGATCTTCTTCTGTGTTGGCTGTATTTTTGAGTGGGCTTTCTCCACATAGTGGCCACAGTCAGGTCCAGGCTAATAACTTCAACAGGAAAAACACTCACACACACACACACACACACACACACACCAAAAATGTATCTTTCCCAGTAGTTCCAATGTGGTATCCAGAACTGAGTCTCACTGCCCATTACTGAGCCCATCATTGTGTGGGCATGGCATGGAACGTCCTAACTGGCCAGATGAGTTCACACCTGAAGGGGAAGAAAGTGGGTGGTTGGCTCCACTTAAACCCCTTAGAGTAAGAGTAGGAAAAGGATAGTTCCTAAAGGACCTATCAGAAGAAGGTGTTGCTACCAGAAGACAGAGTAGATGCCATGTGCAGCCAGATCTGTGTCCACTACAGAGAGGAAATCAAGAGCTCATTTGGTTGTGAAGTAGATAGCAGGATATATTGTTAGAGGTAAATATGTGTTATCTGCTAAAGATTAATGAGAGGAAACAGGCATAAACAACAGTAGGAGGGACTTTAAAATAAATGTTTTTCAGAAAAGCTAGAAATCAAAGTTTTATTAAGCAAATCCCATTTTCCCACCGATTTCCATTATAAAGTCACAACGATATTCCTAAAAGGAAACAAATCCACCAGATTTCTCACTTGGGAACTTCTGATGAAAAAGTAGTTATGGTTGCTACAGATCTGTGTATACCAGAGCTTGCAATATATCAGTGATACAATTCTTTTTTTTTTTTTTTAATGTTTTATTTATTTTTGAGAGAGAGACAGAGCATGAGCAAGGGAGGGTCAGAGAAAGAGGGAGACACAGAATCCGAAGCAGGCTCCAGGCTCTGAGCCAGCTGTCAGCACAGAGCCCGACACGAGGCTCAAACCCATGAACCATGAGATCATGACCTAAGCCGAAGTCGGACGCTTAACCCACTGAGCCACCCAGGCACCCCTCAGTGATACAATTCTGCCAGAACTTTCTTTACCAACTACCAGTTCACTTTTGCTTTGGGCTTTTTCAGATTTGGAAGCTGTTACCTATCTCTTTCTTAGTAAACAATTTCTCTCTCTTTCTCTCTCTCTCTCTCTGAGAGTGAGCAGAGGAAAGGGGCAGGGGGAGAGAGAGAGAAAGAAAGAGAAAGAGACTCTTAAGCAAGCTGCACGCTCAGTTTGGAGACTCACGTGGGGCTCGATCTCACGACACTGGGATCATGGTCTGAGTTGAAATCAAGTCTGCCGTTCAAATGATGGTGCCACCCTGGCGCCCCTATTTATCTTTTTCTTAGCCATTGACATTTTTTCCTTTGCTAAGGTATCTTTAACTCCTCCTTGGCCATCTAAAAACTTCCCCATCGTTTTGCATAATAGAGATAACTACAAATGCAGTGTGACATTGTGCCAACAGGGAGACTGTCTAATTCAGGTTCTGTCACAGCCTGCAACTTCCTTAAGGGCAGAGCCTTTGCTTGTGTAAGACTGGAGTCCACATAAAGGAAGACGTGGTTTGAGGCCAAATTCAGGGACTTCCCAGGCTTTTTGGAAACAATGAAAAGGTAAGGGTGGGGAAGGCAGAAAAGAAGCAGACAGGTGCAGCCCTTAGCAGGTGTGCTGCCTTTGTGTGTATCTGACTTACAAGAGAATGGGAATCACAACCTATAACACAGAAAATAGTATGTAGACTTTGCCTGCACAAGTGTCAAATTTAAATGGGAGATTGGTAAATTCAGATGAAAAATTATTGAAGATTTCTTAAGCATTTCTATTATTCCTTCCCCATCTTTCTTAATTCCTGAAATTTAGATCAAGACTATATCTTTGAACCCTTTTATTCATTCATTCATTCATTCAACAAATAGTTACTGAGCACCTGCCGTGTGCTGACACTCTTGTAGCCATTGAGGCTGCAGCAGGGAACAAAACAAAATCCTTCACTTTGTAAAGTTTACATTCTAAGGAGGAGAGCAGTCGATAAATAAGCAAATACCATATATAACATGTATAAGTGCTAAGAAGAAAAATGAAACAGGGTGAGAGGGATCAAGAGTGGTAGGAGAAGGAGACTGCCACTTTAAATGTGTGATATTTGAACAGAGACATGGGGCTTGGGGAGCAAGCCATAAGGCTGCCTGCAGGAGGAGGCCGCCTGGGCAGAGCGGGATGTCAGAGGGAGACATTGGACCCGAAGCAGCCCGGTGTACTCTGAGAACAGTGAGGAGGCTGGAGGTGCTGGAGGATAGTGAGCAAGGGAGAGTACTGGTAAAAGATGAGGTCAGGGAGTGGGCAAAGGCAGGTGGGGATGGGGTTTGCTCAGAAGCAAGGGAGAAGGGAAACCATTGAGGGCTTTGGGCAGAAGAATGATGGGGCCTGACTTGTTATAACCAGATGGTTACAGGAGACAGACCAATTAGGAGATTATGGGGGTCGGGGGGAGGTGGCAATCAACAGGCCAGAAATGATGGACCAGAGTAGTTGAGGTCGAGGTGGTAAAAAGAAGCAATCTCTTCCTGGATATATTTTGAAACCTGTATTTCCTTTGTTTGTTTTTCTTTTCTTCTTCCTCACTGATCTTTAGAAGTATGTCATGTTTTCCTCCGAAGCAACACAGCTTATATTTATATAATTTTGGGACTGGGGGCTTTATTTCTTATCCTATCACAGGTCATATATCCCCTCCTCTCTCCATCCCTGCAAAGTTTGCACGATATGGGATGGCACTCAGATAATGATTACACATCTAGGAGGTACTGGCAGAATGGGAAAAGGGGCCAGGAAGTGAAGGAGGCCCCCTTTATCTGCAGTTTGGCTTTCCACAGTTTCAGTTAGCCTCAGCCACCTGTGGTCTGGAAGCAGATAATCCTCTTTCTGACTAAATCATCAGAAGGTCAGTAGTAGCCAGACCGTGTCACAATGCCTATGTCCTGACCTCACTTCATCTACTCATGCAGGCATTTTATTGTCTCGTGTCATCACAAGCAGAATATGGGTGAATACAATACAATATTTTGAGAGCAAGAAAGACCACATGCACATAATACTTATGACAGTCATTATCCTTATTATAGTTGTTAAAATTGTTCTGTTATATTAGTTATTGTTGTTATTATCTTACTGTGCCTGATTAATAAATTAAACTATCTTAGGTAGGTATGTATAGGAAGAAACATAGAATATAAAGCATTTGGAACTATCTGCAGTTTCAGAAATTCACTGGGGGTCTTGGAGCATATCCCCTGTGAGTAAGGGGGGAGGGGCTGCTACTATACTTGGAAGAGAGACTCAAGAGCAGGACCTTCCCTACTTCTGATCAGGGAACTCAGCCATAAGCTTGGGTCTCCTACTAATCATGCCCAGAATGCTCCAAAGATATTTCCTTGTGTAAATTACTCTCATCATTGACAGTTTTCCAGAGAATACTCATATTGGAACAGAGAGCCATGGCAAAGACAGGAAGCACTGCTGTGCCTTGGGCTGATATGTTGGCAGGAAGAATACTAGTCATAGAACCTTAGAGTCTCAGACTTGGAGGGCTCCCTAGAGGGTATTTAATCCAGTCTTCTCCTGCTGCTTGTGAATCCGTGCCACAATATATAATCATCTAACCTCTGCTTTAAGAGCCTAGAATCCAGAGGCGCCTGGGTGGCTCGGTTGAGCATCTAACTCTTGATTTTGGCTCCAGTCATGATCCCAGGGTGATAGGATTAAGCTCCAAGTCAGGCTCCACACTGAGCATGGAGTCTGCCTAAGACACACACTCACTCACTCTCTCCCTCCCCGTCCCTCCCCCTCCCTCNCCCCACTCCTCTCTTGCTCTCACTCCCTCTCTCTCCCTTTTCCTCACTCTCTCCCTATCCCTCTCTCCTCCGCTTGGACTCTCTCTCTCTCAAATAAAAATTTCTAAAAAAAGAGTCTAGAATTCATAAATCATAGAGTATGAGTGCTGGAAGTGATCTCAGAGAACACATAGGACTGAGACTAGAAGAATCCAGGAGTCTGAACTCCAGACCCATGTCCTTTGCACTCACTATGCTGTCATTCCAAAAAAGGGCAGCCCTTCCTGATAGAATTACAGAGGTAGGTTTGAGTGTCTCAGCGTTCATCCCGTCGCAGGCTGTCTGGGTTTATTTGCTTTCCAGTTTTAAACCATAATGCATCCTTTCTTTTTATTTTTAACTCCAGGGGTTGCCTTGCTCTCAGATGCGTACCCTGAGAAAATCTTGCTTGGCCTGTTGGCTCAGTATGATGGTGGTAAAGACAAGCACACGCCAGAGACCAGAATGAAAGTCGGGGAAGTCCTGATGCGAGTTGTCAGAGCACTAGGTGAGTTTTCCACGGTCTGGAGCACTGTGGGGGCCAGTATGGCTTCGAAACCAAAGTCTGCGTCCCTTGGAGGTTTCTTGTACTAGCAAGGGGAGGACGGTTTCAGGACTGACATGAACTACTTCCTGTTCAAGGATTTAGCATCTGTCCACACGCCCACTAAGGGACAGGCAGCGATAGTGCCTATTTTCCTCCACTGCTTGTGCTCCGCCCCTCAGCTATGTCGGGCCTGATTTTCATGGGAGCTCGAATGAGAAGTTTCACACTGGCTGAGCAGCAGCAGGAGCAATGTCAGGGAAGGAATAGCGATGGCTCTTGTTGAGTGGCTACTGTGTGCTGGGTCGTCTGCAGATATAGTCACATCTAGTTTTCCCAACAAATCCTATAGAGAGGCTGCTGTTAGACCCATTTTATAGGTGAGGAAGTTGTGGTGCAGAGACCTTCAGCAGTTTGTCCCCAGACACTTTCAGCTGGTAAATAGTGGTGCTGCGAGTTGAACCCACCAACTCAAAGGAAGTTGCTCCAGACTACATAAGCTGAGAGTTGTAAGTAGGAGCATGAGCTCCTGAGCCACAGTGCCTGGGTTCAAATCCCACTCTGCTGGTTACTGGCTATGTGACCTTGGAAATGTTTCTTAACCTCTTGGTGCCTCAGTGCCCTCGCTTATAATATGTGGATATTAATAGGGGCACCTGGGTGGCTCAGTCAGTTAAGCGTCCAACTTTGGCTCAGGTCATGTCTCACAGTTCGTGGGTTCGAGCCCCATGTCGGGCTCTGTGCTGACAGCTCAGAGCCTGGAACCTGCTTCAGATTCTGTGCCTCCCTCTCTCTCTCTGACCATCTCCTGCTCACACTGTCTCTCTCTCTCTCTCTCAGAAATAAATAAAACATTGAAAAAAATTAAAAAATATGTGGATATTAATAATACTTCATAAGGTTATTGTAAGGATTAAAAATAAGGTAATACTTATAATAGCATTTGGCACACAGTATTGGCTCAATAAATTTTTATTTTTGCTAAGAAGGAAGATTGCTTTTTTAAAGAAAAGAAATACTTTATTTTTACTTACTACTGATTGAGCACCCTTAAGAGGCTAGGAGATGGGACACTGGGGAGTCAGGACAAAGAAAACAATTGTTCATGTTAAAGATAGGGGTTAAATTAAGGTAAACTAACAAATTTCTCCATAATTCAAAAAGTATACTTCTGTTATTAATATATTGGGCTATATAACATAGACTTGGGAGACGTTTCTTTAACTTGCATTACATAAACTTAGCCACTGACTGCTACATTGAATATAGATCGCTTGAAGCCTTAAAATAAGGCCAGCCAGTCATTTAAGTGTGGGCCAGTGGTATACAGCATCCATTGAACCAACCAGCAGCCATGTTGAACTTGGAGAATTAAGGTGTGTTTGGGGGCCATATTCTCACCCTGCATGCCTGCATCAGATTATATTAAGAGATTTAGTAGCATCGATGGTTAATATTTTGGCCTGAAAACAATGCCACACTGAACTGGACTTCTTTCCTTCTTTAAGCTAGATCAGCGTCTTCTCAAGCACTGATAGATTTGTTCTTGACCCTTTAATAATTCCATCATGTATCCACTAGCCTGTGACCTAAGGCAGAAAGAGAAGTGATCTCAGCTTCAGTTTGACTGATTTGTCTGTGAGCTTGTAAATTTTACTCTTTACCCAAGAGGGGAAGATTTTGGAAAACAAAATAGCTTTTTGCCACTTGCTTTGAGAAATCACACTGAATTCTTCTTTACCAGCATTCATAGCATTTACAAAGATTCTGAATAACCATGCACCATTTCTTCAGATATAGCCCTGAATTTTCCTAATTTCTGGGCACCTCTCCTGGCTAAAGAAGAGGACCTACATCTGCAACCACTTACATAATTTTTTTCTACCTAAATCTTTTTATTAGTGAAAGAAAAATCTCATGAAAGTGGAATTTTTAAAAAATGTTTTCTACTCTAAAGAAAGACCAACTTTCTATATTTGCCTTAATCCTAAATATGGATCTGAAACATACCAGACAAGTACACCATTATAAGAAATCATTCTCTCACAGGAAGTGTGAATGTTAAGCTTAAAAGTATCTCAGGTCCAAGTGCAACCTGTGACTTCTATTTGCGTCTGTCATTGGGATTATCAGAGCTGAGAAGGAACGGATGCCATACATAGACTACATCAGTGTAATATGTACTTTCTCTGTAGCTTCTGGTAGACCTCTATCGCTGGGATGATGAACACTGAAATGCACATTTCTCAGCCTCTACTGACCAGGGGTGGGGGTGGAGAGGAAGGACTCGGTTGATTGGGAGAGAGGCCTTACTCCTCTACATGTGCCTATCATTAGCCGAATTTCCCAAACAATCTTTTGGTGGGTGTTTCAAAGAAAACTCCATGAATTCTCAAAGTTCTAATGTTTCTGAACCCTACTCTTCCAGTTATCCAGCCATAGATACCGCCTTACCTTTAGCCGCTAATTTCTAATTCACATTACCAACTTGTCCAAGTGCATAGACAAAGTGGCTTGCTGAAACCCTTTAAGGGAAGTTAAAGCCCATTTTTACAACATAGCCAGTATTACTTTACTAGTGATGTGGAGATCCCTGCGGACAGCCTCTCTGTAAGGCTTCCCTAATAAGTACCCTGGTTTCATTGGCCTGGTCTTGCTCTGTCCCCACCCCCAGCTCTTCTCTGCAGCAGGGGGAGTTCCACAGGAGAACCAGGCTCACAGTGGGGAGGTGGGTGCGGGCCACTGCCGCTTCCCCTTGGCATCATGTCTGGTTCCCGAACCATGTCTGCTTTCCTTCCTGCCACTAGATGATGGTGAACATCAGAAGCTGTTTTCTTTGCATTTTTAAAAACTGAGGTATCACATACACACAGTAAAGTATATAAAGTACTCTAACATCAATGTAGAGCACTTCGAGTAGCCCGTGTAGTTTCCTTTGTCTCTTCCTAGTCTCTCCCTGCCCCAGAGGGAAGCACTATTGTAAACTTTTTATCATCATCCTTATATTTTGATTATTCTTAAACTTCATTTTCATGGACTTAAATCCCCATATTTCTATTATGCTAGTAGATCTAGACACTTGCATAAATTTGGGTCAAATATGGGGGCTAAAAATACTTCATAGGCATGCTGTGTGCTGCCTTTCCTGTTGTCTCACAAGACGAGGCACATAATGTCTGGTTGTCTCATTTTAGTGATGTTGAGAGTGATTGGTGATGTTTCTAGTCAGGTGCATCTGTTATAAACTTCTCCATCAACCTTCCTCCCCGTGGTTTTAAGTAACCATTGATAATTGTAGCCTAGATCCATTATTTCATAGAGGTTGTGTATTTTTTTTAGACATTAAGAAACAGCTACAGAGAGGGTTACAAACTTGCCTAATGTCACACAGCTAATCAATGGTGGATCCAGAATTTGAACCCAGACAGCTTGACTCCAGACCCAGTCTTATTACCCAAAACACTGTTGCATCGTGAACATTCTCCCATGTTATTAAGCATCTTTTTCCTGTCATTAACAAAGACATTTTCCACATCCTCTGTAATTTTTAATGATTGCATGGTAATATATCATTTGAATGTACCATAATTTTTTCAAGTGACCAACTTACAGATTGGTCCAAGTTTTTGCTGTTATGAATTACATTAAGATGAATATTCTTGTAGCTAAAGCTTTGTGCAGATTCATGATCATTTCCTAGGGAAAAAATGTTCTGAAAGTAGAATTTGTTAAAAGTATGTGCATATTTTTAAAGATATTTATTGCTAAATTGACTTCCAGGGAGGTTGTGCGCATTTATGTAAAAATTTTAATTTGAGTATAGTTGACACACAATGTTACATTAGTTTCAAGTGTACAACATAGTGATTTGAGAAGTTTCTATGTTATTCTGTGCTCACTACAAGTATAGCTACCGTCTGTCACCGTATAATGCTATTACAATATCATTGACGGTATTCCTTATGCTGTGCCTTTTGTTCCTGTGACTTACTCATTCCATGGAAGCCTGTACCTCCCACTTTCCTTTACCCATTTTGCCCATCCCCCTGAGATTGTGCCAGTTTATATTCCATTGTTTGAGAATATTTGTCTGTACCCTCATCAGTACTGTACATGCTGTGTATTATCATTTTTATCAAGCACAGGTATAAAGAAATGCTATCTTGTTTTTACTTACATTAATCCCATTGATAAGGTTAAACATTTTTCATATATTTATTGACTAAATGTGTGTGTGTGTATGTAAATTGTCTTTTCCTGTTCTTTCTCCATCTTTCTGTTGGGGGTACTGATTTTGTTATTTGATTTATAAAAGCTTTATCTATTTAAAAATTGTGAGCCGCTGAAATTTATGTTATGACTCTTTTCTATGGGTTGTTTACATTGTAGTTGTGTTCATACTGTTTCATTTTATTTTTGAAACACAGAGTTTTTTATTTTGATATAGGCAAGTCTATCATCTCCTTTATGGTTTTTTTTCAAAAAGTAATGCTTTCTCAAACCAAGATTATATAAATATTAATCTGTATGGGGTTTTTTAAATATTTTTTATTTATTTCTAGGAGAGAGAGAGACAGTGTGAGCAGGGGAGGGTCAGAGAGAGAGGGAGATACAGACTCTGAAATAGGCTCCAGGCTCCGAGCTGGCAGTCAGCACAGAGCCTGATGTGGGGCTCGAACCCACGAACCGCGAGATCATGACCTAAGCGAAAGTCGGACACTTAACCGACTAAGCCACCCAGGCGCCCCTTAATCTGTATGTTTTGATCTCTACTCTTCAATGTAGAAAATGTTGCAGAGAGATTTTGGTTTCTTTTATTTAAGGAACTATTTAGTTTTTTGTTGTACTTTTAGAAATTTAATCTTAACACATTGCTAAATTACCAATCACTCCAAATGTTTCTCCATATGTTTCCTCTTATTTGGCCCAATGTCGATGTTGACAATAACCTGTGGACTGTTATCTGTCATTGCATTTTTAAAACTTCTTTTAAAAATATATCATTGAACTACTGTGCCCAAGATAATGAATCGGTAATTGGAACATTACTTAAAAAGTAGAATTAAAGTGGAGAGGATTGAATGCATATGCCAGAGTATTTCCTTCTGAGGCCGCCTGGAACATTGCTCCTGATCTGATGGATACTATACAGCTTTCTCACATAGGCCAGATGCACTATTTGTTTTCTCTTCAGCAGGGCTGAACAAACATTGCCCTGTTCTTTGTTCTCTAGTTAGTGATTTTCTTTCTTCTTTTTTTTTAATGTTTTATTTATTTTTTGAGAGAGAGAGAGACAGCGTGAGCAGGGGAGGGTCAGAAAGAAAGGGAGACACAGAATCAGATGCAGGCTCCAGGTTCTGAGCTAGCGGTCAGCACAGAGCCCTACGTGGGGCTTGAACCCACGAACCGTGAGATCATGACCTGAGCCGAAGTCTGACGCTCAACCGACTGAGCCACCCAGGTGCCCCTAGTTAGTGATTTTCAAATAGGGAGTTAGGAGAAAGAATTTTGCCTCCTAGGGGATATCTGGAGACATTTTTAATTGTTATAACTGGGGAAGGGGAATATTACTGGCATTTAGTGGGAATAGGCCAGGGATGCTCCTAAACAGTCTACCGTGTACAGGACAGTGTACAGGACAGTGCAGACTGATCTGGCCCAGAATGTCACTAGGGCCCCCCACCCTGTTATAGAGCTCATGTGGACCATTCTGTTTCTGCTTTATAATATTACTCATATGTGATAAATCTGGGACTACCACATACAATTATGCAGGTTGTTCACAGCCATAAAAGTTCCAGGAGGCGTTAATGTATGAATGGCATGCCCTGGAGTTGTACAATACTTAGTCATCGGGGTGGCCTTGACCAAATTTCCAGCCTATCTCCCATCTGTTACATTTTAGACTGCCATCTCACTGGAGAGTGTTTGAAAAAGATATTGGTTCCTTTATGTAATATATTTACACATCCTTTTTCATGTGAGAGCTTGTGCACCTGGCTTACCTAATTTATACCAATCTTATGAGCATAATTTCCAATGATATTTTTTCTGATACCTGCTAAATTAGGGAGTTATCCTTATTAAAAAGCCTGTGTCCACCTTTGAGGTGCTTATATATGCCTCCTACCCTTTCTTGCCTTCCTTTTACATTTAATGGACCATAATATGAACTAAATTATATTTTTATTTATTTATTTTTAAATTATATTTAGGGAAGATTTTATATACTTTGCCAACATCTATTTCACATTCTTGGAAAAGAGACAGAAGAATACATGAAATTGCTTTTTATTTGTACATGGCTCTCATTTGAATCCAAAGCTTAGATCAGAAGTCCTTGACAGGAAAACAATTTCCACCTCTGCCCACAGTAATACCCAAACATTTTCTGCAGTCGAATTTAATTTCCTGCTTTTGTCAAGTTCTAAATAATATAAATATTTGGGCTATGTGGTAGTTCTTCCTAATACTCAAAGGTTTGTCTTTTGTTTTTTTGTTTTTAATCTTGAGTATACTTATTTTTTTCTTAATCTTGGAGGTGGGGGTATCAGTGTAGTTCAGTTCGGAAACCTTTTTTGATTAGCTACGAAATGGCAGATTCTGTACCTGGGGCTGGAAATAAGCATGAAAAAAGCCGTTGTCTCTTCCTGCAAGGAACTTAGAGTGTAGAAGCAGAGACTGACTCGTACACAGACCATCTCTGTCGGGTGGCCTGCTTGTGGAGGGCACTGTAGGAACGTGGTGGTCTTTGTCCCCTTTTCTTGAGACCCTGCAGTTGAACGTGGCACTGTTCCATGTGGCTGCATCAGGTCCTCGTCCTTATCACCACACCGCAGGCCAGTTTTTGAAAAACAGCTTTTGTCTGAAAGTTTTCAGAGATTTTCAACTCACAGCATAGGTCTGAATTAAGATAAAAAAGTAGATCGGACATGTGAGTAATTGGATAGTCTGCGAGTTGAGTATTTGTAGATTTCAGCAGCAATAAACAACAGTCAAGGATTAGAGTTTTCATATTCCAAAAGGAGAAAGCAAAATTCATCAAATGAAATGCTTCTTGCCAAGTCTGCCTAGGTTAGCATCAGTATAGTTCAATGTAACAAATATTTATATTAATATAAATTGGAAATACTAATCTGGCTGGTATTCAACTAATTGAAGGTTGAGGCCCAGACTGAATAACTTTTTTTTCCTCATCGTCCTTCTTTTTCTCTTCCTCATATCAATTTTGTTGAGAGGTGTAACTTTAAAATCTATGCATAGACCTTTTCCCTAATTGTGTCAGTAATCCGTCATCATTTTGGGCAATTTGGAAAATATGAAAAAATATTTAAAAAAGGTGATCACTAATAGTTTCACCATTCAGAAGTAACCACTCTTTGTTTTCATTTCGATGTTTTCTTCTAGTTTCTTTTTCTTTCTTGTAATTGTAATTATACTGTATGTATACTGCTTTTTTTTCATTTAACATTATTTATAAGCACTTTTCCATGTCATTAAGTTTTTGAAAATATAAGATTTATTGGTTGTATTATAATCAATAACTTGAATTTATCATAATTTTATTTAATTATCATTTAGAAAGAGATTGTTGTTTAATTAGGTTGTTTCCAGTTCCTTACTTAATGAGGAACTTTATGAGGATTATGAGATATGCTATTGATTATTCTTATACATAAATTCTTTTGGTAAGTCTTTAGGATTGGTTCCTACAAGGAAAATTACTAGGTCAAAGTATATGCATGTATTTAAGGCTCTTGATATTTAGTCTTAAGTTGCCCTCCAGATATGTGTACTCTTAGCAATGAATGCGACTGCTAACGTTTCACAGAGAAAAAATTTTCCATGACTTCAGACCAAACTTCTAACTGTAACCAGCCATCTCCAAAATGTGTACCTTTGCTCCCAGAATGAATGGAGGAACCTGTCAGAGAATGTTGGTCCGTGGGTGGGTAGATGAAAAGGGGAAGAAGCGACGGAGGGAGGGAAAGAGGGGGTGAAGGAGGGAAGGACTGACGGATGGATGGAAAGGTTCACTCAGTGTGAACCCACTGCTACTCCAGAAGCGCAGCTCAGGTCTGGTAGTGTCATCATGATATACAAAGGACAGTACTCAATTATTTTTAGAGGCAATATGTAGTCTTCTAATTAGCAAGCTCAGACAAGTTCCAGTTTACTCTAGGTCAGAAACTTCTAAAAACGAGAGTGAAAATAGAAAGCCATCGTCATGTTGCTCCATCTGAAGAATTGACCTTCAGTGAACCCTGTAGGAAAGATCAGGAATTCATATTTGGAATAAGGAATGAGGGGAGAGAACCAAATCTCTGGTCTCTGTTGGAGAATGCTAGGGGCAGTGGGGTGCCACCTGAGAATGCCGGGGCAAGACAGCTTCTATTTCCAGGTTAAAAGGCACCTTTACTCAAATTATTCTATATTCCAAGAAAAGGGTGGGTCCTGTGCTCAAGGGTGTATTTATAACTCACAAAACCTGTAAAACACCCTTATTTAATGTGCTCTTTCAACTTTTCCATCCTACCTGCTTAATTTTTTAAGTTGTAGTTCAGCAGTCACTGCTACCTCCAAATCCATACAAATGGTGAGCAACCCATGATCACATCTAGCTTAGGGGAAACCCATAATGTGACTTTAGAAAATCTGTCTTCTTCCCAGAGAGGAGGAAATTCAGCCCCAGATTCTGCTCTGACAACCACCTTCTTCTAGTCAGTTGTAGGAAATAAAGGAAAATGGGATCATTAGTTTGTCTAGTAGGCTACTCTGATTTCCAGTTGATTTGGTCTGGGAACTAAGATGAGGGCAGGAGCTTTTATTATTTTTAATTTTTTAAAATTTTTATTTAAGTTTTAGTTAACATACAGTGCAATGTTGGTTTTAGGGATAGAATTGAGTGATTCATCACTTACATACAACACCCAGTGTTCATAACAAGTGCCCTCCTTAATATCCATCCAGTCCATCCTTCACCCACCTCCCTCCAGCAACCCTCAGTTTGTTCTCTATCATTAAGAGACTCTTGTGATTTATTTCCCTCTCTCCTCTTTTCCCCGCCTTTCCCATAGAGGGAAGGAGCTTTTAAATGGCTATAATAGGGGCGCCTGGGTGGCTTAGTCGGTTAAGCGTCTGACTTTCGCTTAGGTCATGATCTCACGGTTCGTGGGTTCGAGCCCCGCGTTGGGCTCTGTGCTGACTGCCAGCTCAAAGCCTGGAGTCTATTTCAGAGTCTGTGTCTCCCTCTCTCTCTGACCCTCTCCTGCTCACGCTGTCTCTCTCTCTCTCCTAGAAATAAATAAAAATATTTAAAAAATTTAAAAAAAATGGCTATAATATTGTTATAGTATGGATGTATCCCACAGTTTATTCCATTGATACAACCATTCCTCTGTGCTTGGACCTTCAGTTTTTTCTGTTTCGTATTTCCTATGGCATGCAGACTGCATGTGTGTGCTAACAGAAGTATATATTAATATGTATATATGCATTTTCCCTATGTATGTACATGATAAAGTACTGGGCCTTTATTTCTGTAAGATTGATATTTGCCAAAGTGGAATCACTGGCTCAAAAGCTGTTTATATTTCAAATTGTTTATACACTGACAGATTATTTCCTAAAATTGTGGGTGAGATAGAGCTCTTTGGACTCCCTGCTATGTCTGTTGTCAGATAGAGAAAAACATCTTTTGAAAATTGTGTTTTTCAAAGGGAACAGACAAAGCAAGTTCTTTTGTTTGTTATTTTGTTTGTCTTGATTGCAATGAAGGGAAAAGTCTTGTTTTAAGAAATACATTATTAATACATTTTGCTCTTAGCAATTTACAAGACTAGTCAAGGAATGACAAATCAGCTTTAGAAGTATCTTACTCAACAAAATTTGTTTAAAGGGGTGGCATTATGTCATTCACTTCAAGGGCATTCTAATTAGGTAGTTTCCAGAAATATTTTAAACTTTACTGATGAAAAAATTTCACTTTGTGGGTTTTTCTTTCATAATACATGTTTTGGTTTTCTTATGTGTCATAAACAACCCCAGAATTTAATGGCTTAAAGCAACAACCATTCATTTGTTCAGAATTCTATAGTAGGTATCAAGCTTGGCAGCGCAGCCCATCTCTGCTTCCCATGGTGGTGTCTGGGCTCAGCTGGTGGTTCTTCTGCTGCATGGAGTATAGGCTGGGCTCACCCAGGAGGCTGCGCTCAGCTGGGATCTTGACTGGGGCAGCTTAGTGCTCTTCCACTTGGTTTTTCTCTTCCCTGCATGTAGACACTCATCATTTGGTAATTACCATGCCTTTTAAGAGTTAAACCTGGAACAGGCTTAGTATGACTTCTGCCACATTCTACTATCAAAGAAGGTCACAAATCCAGCCCAGGCTCAAGGGGAAGAGAAGTAGCCTTAATTTTTTATGAGAGAAACAGCACTGTGTTCAGGATGGTGTGTTGGCAGCTATACCTGTGTGCTAACTACCACACTATCAAAAGTAGTGGTGCTTATTGCCACAAGCCAAACAATACAGATAAATAAAGGAAAATCCAGTCTCTCCCAAATATTAGTTACATTTATAGTTCTTAGCTCCGAAGGTAAACAGTGATAATAGTTTGGTGTGTATTCTGTTATACCTTTCCCTGTGCTCCTATAGATATATACAAACATATATGGGCTTTTTCCTTCTTTTACAAAAACAAATTTTAATACTATCACTATTACTCTTAATATTAGTACATGCTATTAATCTGCAGTTTACTTTCTTTGAAGCCAGCTTTACCAAGGTATACTTTTCATACAATAAAATGCTCCCATTTTAAGTGTGCATTTCAACGAGGCTGAATATATATCTATGTAACTATCACTACCATCAAAGTATAGAACATTTTCATCACCTCAAAAAGTTCCTTTCTGTCCAAATTATCTCCCATTCCACACCCCATGCCAGGAGACCCCTGATGAATTCTGTTACCATAGATTAGATCTGTCTTTTCTAGAGTTTCATGTAAATAGAGTTATACAGTGTGTACCCCTTTGTGTTTACTTCTTTTGCTCAGCATAGTGTTTTTGAGATTCATCCATGTTGTTGTTTCTATCATTAGTTCACTACTTTTTATTGCTAAGTAGTATTACTTTATATGAATATACTACAATTTGTTCACACATTTACCTGTTGATGGACATTCAGATGATTTCTAGTTTTGAGCTATTATGAGTGTGTCTGCTATGAACATTCTAGTACAAGTCTCTGTGTGAATGTATGTATATTTTTTCTCTTGGTTAAGTACTAAGAGTGGAATTGCTGGGTCATACCATATATGTATAAGGAACAGCCAAACTGTTTTCCAAAGTAGTTATACCATTTTACGTTATGACCAACGATGTATGAAAGTTCCAGTGGCTCCATGTCCTCACTCACTCACCATCCCTTTAACAATACTTTTTTTTTCTTTTTAGTTTTTAGCCATTTTAGTGGACCTATAGTGGTATCTCACTATGGTTTTAATTTGTATTTCCCTGATGATTAATTATGTTGATCACATGTCTTTTTATTTTTTATTTAAAAATTTTTTTTAATGTTTTATTTATTTCTGAGTGAGAGAGAGAGACAGCGTGAGCAGGGGAGGGTCAGAGAGAGAGGGAAACACAGACTCAGAAACAGGCTCCAGGCTCTGAGCTGGCTGTCAGCACAGAGCCCGACACGGGGCTCAAACCCATGAACAGTGAGATCATGACCTTAGCCGAAGTCGGACGCTCAACTGACTGAGCCACCCAGGCGCCCCAGTCACATGTCTTTTTATGTGCTCACTTTTCTATTCATGTATCTCTTTTGTGAAGTAACTTTTCAGATCTTTTTCCATTTTTAATTGTATTATTTATTTTTATTGAGTTGTAAGGGTGCTTTATGTGAATGGATACAAGTCCTTTGTCAGATATATGTATTGTGAACATTTTCTCCCAGCCTTTTCTTAATGGTGTCTTTGAAAAAGCAGACATTAATTTTTTTGATGAGACAATATTTATTATATTATTAAGTAAATATTCAAAAACGTAACATTAGGTTATATTTATAGTTCGTTTACAGCTTTAAAAACAAACACATTTACTTTTTTTTTTTAATTTATGTATTTTGAGAGGGACAGTGTAAGTGTGCGTGCACAAGCAGGGGTAGGGGCAGAGAGAGAGGAGAGAGAGAATCCCAAGCAGGCTCCGCACTATCAGTGTGGAGCTTGATGCGGGGTTCTATCCCACGTACTTGAGAGATCATGACCTGAGCCAAAATCAAGAGTTGGATGCTTAACCATCTGAGTCATCCAAGTACTCCCATAATTAAAATTTTAATGCCAACAGAAAAAAATAAAATTTATAATAGTATTTTAATGTGATATATCATGTTTTGCTAAAATTAAATCACCGTCCACAGTGTGAATATTTTGATGTTACGGTGGAGAATTCTTTTAGATCAGCATGCCCAAATTATTATGTGCTGCAAGATAAACCCTTACTCCCATATATTCCTTCTCTATAAACTACTGCAAAACCTTTGGGTTCTGAAGTCAGGCTGCTTGCATTCAAATCCCTGAGTTTTGAATGTCTGACCATAAGCAAGCTACTTAACACCTCTGTGCCTCAGTTTCCTCATCTGTAAAATAATCATACTAATAACCCCTACTTCATAGAGCTGTTTTGAGGCTTACAGGAGTTAATAAGATTAAAATGCCAGGTATATAATAAGCACTGGATGCTATTTATTACCTCAGGCTCCAAGTGTTAACTCTGTAGGGACTGAAGAAGCCTCAGGCAAATTGGGACACCAGACAGCAGTGGGTAGAATTTCAACTTTATCAGCATAACAGGAACTGAACCCAAACCAGGCTTCTAGAATAAAGCCAGGGACCAAGTGTATACTACCCCCACTCATGTATAAGAACGAAAGCTACAGTTACCACTGGGAACAAGCTTCTCTCTTAGAAGATCAACAAAGACACACCTACCGCCAGACCCACCTCACCAGTGACTAGGACTTATTTCTAGTAATGTTTCAAGGATGAAGGCCCCTGAAGTAAAACTGCTTCTGAATTGGGTCACCTGCATCATCAGTTTCTTCTTTCTACTAAATTATTTCCATCTATATATAAACATTACTTAATATATTTTAAACAAATAAACAAAAGACTTCTCAGAAACCCATATCCCCTTCTAACTATTGCCCCATTTCTCTGGTCCCTTTCATAGTAAAACTCTTAGAAAAAGTTGTCTGGATTTGTTTGCTGCACTTCCTCCCTTAGCATTTTCTTCCCAGGTCACTCCGATGGTACTTTCATCCTCAACATTTCCTTATCCACCAAAATATTGAAAAAGCCTTGACCCCTTCTTTATCCTCACATTACCTAATTGTCCGGTAGCATACAATGTGTTTGGCCGCCACTTCCTTTTTGAAGTACCTTCCTCTTCAGGCCTCCCAGACAATAGAGTTGCTTGATTCTCCTCTTATCTCTCTCTTCCGTAGTCTTCTTTGCTGATTCCTTCTCCACTACCAGATCTCCGAAGATCAGAATCCTTTAGGGTGGTATCCTTAGTCTTCTTCTCTCTTCATGCACACAGTGCTACTCATTTCCTGGCCAGTCTAGCTAGAGGTTTATTGATTATTTTTGCAAAGAGCCAGCCTTTAATTAACTTTCTCTCTTCGTTATCTATTGCTGTGAAACACATTACCTCAAAACTTACCAGATGAAAATAACATTTATCTCACAGTTTCTGTAACTCAGGAATCTGAGCATGGCTTAACTGGGTGTCTCAACCTCGATGACTCTCATAAAGCTGCAGTTAAGATGTTACCTGGGCTGTGGTCTCATCTGAAGAATAAACTGAGAACAGAGCCATTTTCAGACTCACTCACATGGTTGGTAGGATTTAGCTGTTTGCAGGCTGTTGGACTAAGGTGTCAGTACTTTACTAGTTGTTGACCTGCAGCCTCCCTCAGTTCTTTGCCGTAGGGTCTCTCCGTAGGGTAACGTACAGCATGGCAGCTGGCTTTCACCAGATTGAGCAAGCAGGAGAACAAGAGAGGGCAAGCAAGATGAAATGGTAGTCAAACAGTCTGTTTGTTATAAGCGAGTCACTAGGTTTAGGCCTAATTCAAGAGGAAGGAATTACAGAAGCCATGAATATTAGGAAATGAGAATCATAGGGTGCCATTTTAGAGGTTGCCTACAACACTTCCTTCTATTAACTTTTGGTTTAATTTGCTTACTTTCTAGTTTTTTAAAGTGAAAGCTTAGATCACTGATTTTGGACCTTTCTTTTTTTCTAAAGTAAGCATTAAAACTACAAATTATCCCGTAAGAACTATCTTACCTACGTTTCCTAAATTTTGTGCAGCAGCTGAAATCTCAGTTCATTCTTTTAGCCTTAGCTGCAAGCTGCTTTGAGTCTGGTCTCTGCATTCAGCACATTCCCCTGCGATTGAAAAGAGGCAGTGGGAAGCTGTATTCACACACCTGAATCCTTACCTAACTCATATATCCTTGTCCTGCATGTTTGCTGCTTTAGGAGTAAATAAAACTAAAAGAGAAGAAATCAGGGGCACCTGGGTGGCTTAGTCGGTTAAGCGTCCGACTTTCGCTTAGGTCATGATCTCGCGGTTCGTGGGTTTGAGCCCCGCGTCGGGCTCTGTGCTGACTGCCAGCTCAGAGCCTGGAGCCTGTTTTAGTCTGTGACTCCCTCTCTCTCTGACCCTCCCCTGCTCACGCTGTCTCTCTCTCTCTCTCCTAGAAATAAATAAAACATTAAAAAAAAAAAGAGAAGAAATCAGAGGTGCCAGCCTGGCTCATTTCGTAGAGCATGTGACTCTTGATCTTGGGGTTGTAAGTTTCAGCCCCGTGTTGGGCATACAATTTACTTTAAAAATTAATTAATTAAAAAAGAGAAGGAATCGTGATTCTCATTCACCTTCAAACTCAGACCAGGTTCCATGGCCTGGCTTAGTTCAAGAAACCCAAATCATAAACAGCCACATGTGCTGTATTTGGACTTCTGTTGACCTTAAATGGAAGCCACTGAAAGGTTTTAAGAAGGGAAGAATTGATGATAATTACATTTTAGCAGAATCACTTTAGCTGCTCAGGAAGGATGAGAGTATGACAAGACTAGAACCAAGGAAACCTGCTTGGAATGTTGTTCGGGCAATCTGGGCAAGAGATGCTGGTGGATACCCAGCCAGGGGTTACGTGTGACAAAGAAGGAGAAAAGATGTCCCCAGATAGGAAAGAAAGCAGGAGACAGAGAACAGAACAAAAGTGGAAGGCATGTGGAACAAATTAAGAAATGTCTCTCTACAGCAAGTTGTGTTAAGTGCCTTGGGAAAGTTAAGTCTAGATAGAGAGAATGGGGCAGAGCACTGAAAGCTGGACAGAGGAGTTTGGATTTGATATGATGGGCATTTGGGAATCGCTATAAATTCTTAAGAAAGGAAGCAACATGAGAGGTGTGTAGGTGTGGTTGGCAGGGGCTTAGAAGGTGGATGAAGAGGGGCGCCTGGGTGGCTCAGTCAGTTAAGCATCTGACTTTGGTCAGGTCATGATCTCGCGATTCATGGGTTTGAGCCCTGCATCGGGTTCTGTGCTGGCAGCTCAGAGCCTGGAGCCTGCTTCAGATTCTGTGTCTCCCTCTCTCCCTCTGCCTCTCCCCTGTTCATGCTCTGTCTCTGTCTCAAAAATAAACTATAAAAAAATTAAAAAAAAAAAAGAAGATGGATGAAGAAAGGAGAGCCTAGAGCGAGACAGACCACTGGGAAGCCTGCTGTGGTATTCCTTGGCACAAAGAGATGAGAATGGTGAGAAAAAGTAAAAATTATAGGCAATTCAGAGCAAGAAATGAGAGACTCATCCTTTTAATTTTTTAACATTTAGTAGAGATGCAGTTATAATCTATCCAGAAACTGTTAATCTCATAGAAGTGTTGAGAGACTCAAATGGAATAATATATGTGGTATACTTTACAAATATTTGGGTGTCAAATCCAGCTGGTTGCCTATGTTTGTGACACCCTACAAGCAAGAATGGTTTTCACATTTTTAAATGGTTGAGAGGCACCAGGCTGGTTCAGTCAGTAGAGCATGCAACTCATGATCTTGGAGGTTTAAGTTTGAGCCCCACATTGAATGTAGAGATTATTAAAAAATAATAATAATAACAAAGCCTAAATAGTTGAGGAGGGGAGCAAAAAATAATCTTCTGTGATGTGGTAAGAATATGAAATGCAAATTTCAGTGTCCTTTAATAAAGTTTTATTGAAACGGTCATGCTTATTTGCTTATATATTGTCTGTGGCTACTTTTGCACTACAATGGCAAAGTTGAGTAGTTACACAGAAGTTGTATGGCTCACAGAGCCAAAAGTATTTACTCTTTGACTCTTTACAGAAAGTCTGCTGAACTCTATTCTAAGGTAACTATTATCCCAGTACATAAATTTGTTTCTTTGACACCCTTTCACTGATTGCTTTTCAGTGGAACTTCTTTGGAAGTGACTCATCTTTCCAAATCATTCTTTTTTTTTTTTTTTTTTTCATTTTTATTTTAAAGAGAGAGCATGCGAGCTGGGGAGAGAGGCAGAGGGAGGGAGGGAGAGGGAGAGAGAGAGAGAGAGAGAGAAGATCTTAATCAGGCTCTTCACTCAGAACAGAGCCCAACACGGGGCTTGATCTCACGACCCTGGGATCATGACCTAAACCAAAATCAAGAGTCAGACACTCAACTGACTGAACCACCCAGGCACTCCTCCAAATCATTCTTAAGTACTTTCCCTGCCCAAAACCAAACTTTGTATTCTAAACAGCAGAAACCTTACCTTTTATAATTATTTTTCTTTAAATAGATTTGAGTAGATACTGCATTTCTTTTCTGAGAATCACCAACTGCAAGAATCATTAGCTCAGGAGATACAAGATGCCAGTGGCAAGGGCCCTTTCTGCAAAGATAATGATATAATTATACTTGAATGCTTCAGCGTTTTCTTCTGCTATTTTTATTTTCAGTGTCTTCATACATTTGTCTTCTCATCTGACTCCCCTATTCCAATTTAGAGCATTCATTTGGATCCTTCAGTGTCTATGTGAAAGGATACAGGACAGCGAAGCATCTGATTCTGTCTTTGCAGGTCTTGAAATAGATTCTTGCATTCACTTTGACTTATGGACTTACAAGAGCATACACCAACAATCTCATTAAAAGATAATATTCCCTTCAGAAAGAAATTGTAACTTAATTTTCCTTTTGTTTGACCCGATGTAGTAGAGATTGATTCCGTAACGCTTGAGGAATGTTCTGTTAATAATTCAAACATGAAATTATATTCTCAGGCCACAGGCTTCCTGATTTGTGTTTGTCAATATTATGAGGGTAACACATACTTGGGCATGCTTTAACGAGTTAGAACATTTATGAAACAAATTAAATTAATTAAGTCAGTGGCATGGTTTTAATACTTTCATCATTTCAGAATTGTAAAGAGCATCTCCTTCATTTAAAATATCTAGCTTTTTTTCTTCTTTCATCTTTTAAAATAACTTGCCATAAACCTGGAACTCTTCCTTCCTTGTGATCACATTTCTGGGCTTTCGTTTGTTAATTCTGCCCTTCAAGAAAAGTCCAGGAGCACCTGGATGGCTCAGTCAGTTAAGAGTCTGATTCTTGGCCTCAGGTCGGGTCTTGACCTTAGAGTCATGAGTTTGAGCCCCATGTTGGGCTCTGTGCTAGGCCTGAGGTCTACTTTAAAAAAAAAAAAAAAGGATAAAGAAAATTCCACCACGTTTCTGAAGTCTGTTACTGTCTCAAGCACATTTTATAGGAGAACTACTCTGTCTTGTCAGTAACACACAAGGGTGGAGCCAATTATTGCAGACTTTCCTTGTAGGGGGACTTTGTGTAAACTGATAGTTTATACACTGATTAAACCAATCTTGAAGTTCAGTGAGCTGATGAAATGGAATGAGTAACCTAGTTAATACATAACTATAGAAGTCTTGGCATCCCCTGTTTCAAACTTTCTTTGTTTCCATGTTACTTCAGTTCATTGAATTGCCAGAAGTCCATTGGTACAAAGCATTTCCTGTACATTGTTTTACTTTGTCCAAAAGCTATTTATCTGTGGTTCTTATTTGCACATCGCTCTGTCATTTGAAGACAAGGAAAGAAAACATCCTTGTGCCTGTTGAAGTGTTAGGTCGGGTCTCTACTTCTCCCATTACCTTCACATAACTCTTTTTTCCTTCTCCTTTCCCATTTAAAACTTCTCTCTACAGGTCCCTACATAGGTTTGACCATCACTAAAAGTAATCAAATTTCAGAAATTATCTCACCATTAAATCTTTATTGTTCCTTCCCAGCTTATAAAAAGGAGGTAGCAGGTATATTAATATTTACTAAGGGATGGATGGCAAACCTCCCATTGTGCTGCCCTTCTTGGGATGACTTTGCATTTTAAATAAAGAGGCTCTGTAGCCCAAAGAAATGATGTTGTAATTATTAAATAGATTCCAAGGCAGTATAATCTGCTAAGAAAGGAACTGTTAGGAGACGAGACGGTCTCTCTGCCTCTTTAAAACATACCTGGGAGGTCACTTGCACCCATAATAGCCCCACTAACAGGTTTGTTTTTATTTAATAACTTGTCCCACAGGGACAGGGGTCTTCCTCTGGTTATATCTAAGCCTGTCAAGGTCTGTCTGCATACAATTTGACATCAACCATCCCTGCTTCTCTGCTGTGTGATGAAGTACGATGAAACTAGACCCAGGAAAGGGAGGGCTAAGAATCCCGGAAATCTTTGCTAACCTACTCATAGCTCAGGGTCACGTCTTGGTTACATTACCTTAAAAAGGATAACAGTATGAATGAAAAACCAAAAGCAGCAGATCAACAATTAGCCGCAGGGAGAAATGTGGGTCCTGACATGTAGACACCAGCAGGGGGAAATCTATCCAGGGACTACCCAGCATTCTTGCCTAGTGACTACTGTGACGTGCCTCCCTGGCAAGTCCTATCAAGACTAGACGGCTTTGGCTCCAGCTCTCTGCAGTGCCCTAATATGTGCATCAGCTTTAGGGGTTCAGCCACTTTCACAAAGCCACTTGTCAGTCATCTCCTACTGTTAGGAAATCGGAAGTATTCAGTTCTTTTCCACTTCGAAAATGGTAAAGAAGAGGGGAAATTTTTTTTGTTCTTCTCTTCAGGCTAGAATTAATATGATTCCAGCCTTTACACAAGACAATTAAGTGACAGTTCTGGTGTTTCCCCATGGACCAGAGGAACTAATTCCCATTACGCCCTATTGCTTATACACCGTTTTAACAACTAAGTCCTTGGCTTCTCTTCTGCCTTTGCTTTATAAGGTTAAAGAAAGAAAGATGAAATTGCAAGGACTGAAATGTCAGAGATATGGTGGAAGAACCCGTTGGCCACATTTATATCCTTTGTTTCAGAACGGAAGTTCCTGCTGATCTTAATGGAGAGCCAAGTAAATGTCCTGATGGCAGTAGAAAAAAACTTCTGCCTGGAGACAAGAGCCTGATCTTGAAAACTTGCCTGTCCTTCAGTACCTATGTGACCGCAGATCAGCCTGTTTTAAACTTTCCTTTCCTTGTTTGTAATACAGTTAGTAATATTTTTTTCCCCACCTACCTCAGATTCTTATGAGATTCAAACAAGATGATAGGCACACAGGGCTTTGTAGATAAAGAGGCTTACAAGTGCACACAATACTGTTTTATTCCACAGCATTTTATGTATGTATGTATGTATGTATGTATTTACTTTTAATGTTCTATTTTTTTTTAATATTTTTATTTATTTCTAGGAGAGAGAGGGAGAGAGAGACAGTGTGAGCAGGGGAGGGNGCATTTTATATCTGTAACTACATAATTTATCTTAAATAAAATCTCTCCCATGATTATCAAGGGCTATGTGGAGAAGGGAAACAGAAATCCGAAAAGAGATCCCCAGAGCTGCAGGGGAAATTGAAGGCTAAAAAGTAATTGTTGTTAATAGATAAAATTTACCTCTGAATTTTTTTAATGATGAATTTCATCAAAATTTAATTGCATTTAAATTATTTAATTCTCTAAATGGCTTTTGGAGAGGAAATCCTGCCTGTCAGAATCTGCCTTGTCAATCAAATCTCCTTCTGACCTTGACAGAAATTATAATCTCTGTTGACTCTGGTCCACACATGGCAATAACTTGGATTCATGAGGTGTTACAAGAAACTAGTAATTCTCCTACTGTATTTCTTTCAGTAGTTATGTAGCATTCTAGGCTCTGAAATGCAAGGAAACGAAGGAAACGAGTACCTGTTAAGGAGGATTTAATAGGGTACATGGACAGAATTAGATTTATATTTTATCTTCTGTTTCCTTATTGATTGGGCAGCAGTATTTCTGTGAGGGTATTTGGCTGTCCATGATGTTTCCCCTAAGGATCTATTCATTTTCATTCTAGAACAAGTGGGAATTCAAGATGAAAGGAAAAGTAGTTCCTCTGGATTCTTTTTTGGTAACTGATTTAGTGAAATTAGGTGTATATTGTGTCATTTAACTGTCCTACACCTTTACTTTTTTTCTCCTCAGAATATCTAATATAAAAACCAAAAGTACAGAGAGTACCATCTCGTGAAGAGGAAGAGCATATTTGAACTGGTCGGATTACGGGGGAGTGGGGGGGAGGCGGTTAAAAGACTGTAATGGAGATCTGGGAGCCTGCGAAGATAAGATTAAAATTCACAGATATGCAGAGAAAGACCAGTTCCCTATCTCTACTTGAGTCTGGTCCATATAGGGAAAGGAAAAAAGAGCAGAAGAGATTTGGTTTGGACAAAATAAAAAGCCTAGAGCACAACGGTTTTTAAATATTTGCAGGAGGTCTTAACTATCCCTGGGTTAATGTTTGTCAGATGCGGTTTGGCACAGCCTTACCTCAAGATAGGATATTGGACCAAATGGCTAACTACATATAGGACCTCTAGGTTTAAGTCTTCAATATTTTTCTTGCCTGGTTTAAGAGACTTGAATTACACTAATATTAAAAAAAAAAAAAACCTGATGCAGTGAAAGTTAATTTAGAATGTTTTTAAAAATGTCACCCATTAAACTGCCAGCTCTGAAGTTAGAAAAGACTGAAATTGTATTGGCATCATCTTTTACTGACAAATAAGGAAGCAAAGAGCTGGCAGAAGCCGAGCCATTCACAAAGCAGTGGGAGAGCTCTGGGTTCTGCTTCACTGGTGGTCAAGGGCAGCATCTGGTTCCTGTAGTGGGCATCTCATCAAAGCGTCTCCTGCCTCATGTTTGAAGGGAACGGCCATTGTGATTTGTCTGTAGAATTCACCTCAAGCCTCTGGTCTCTGAGCTTTCAGAAGGCAGAAGTGTGTTTCACATCAGATTCTGCATATATATATATATATATATATACACACACACATATATACTTCTTCTCTTCTAGCATGTGAAGATTTTTATAGAAGTTATTTATTTTTTTTCCAGCTTTATTGTAAAATAGATTCTTGGGTTCTCCTACCACTCCTAGTTTCAAAACTTGCTTTTTTAAAAAAGCAGCATTATTGAGATTATAATTCATTCACCATATAATTCACCCATTTGCAATGTACAATTAAAAAGTTTTTTGTGTGTTCACAAGGTTGTGCAACCGTCATCACAATAAACTTTAGGAATTTTATTACTCCAAAAGAAACCCTCTACATACCATTACCAGTCAGGCAATCATAAATGTACTTTCTGTCTCTAAGGATTTACTTACTGCTGACGTTTCCTATAAACTAAATCATACACATGTGTTGTTTGTGTGTCTGTCTTCTTTCACTTAACATGATGATTTCAAAATTCATCTATGGTGCAGGATGTATCAGTACTTCATCCTTTTTTTTTTTTTTAATGTTTATTTATTTTTGAGGGAGAGAGAGAGACAGAGTGCGAGCAGTGGAGGGGCAGAGAGAGAGGGAGACACAGAATCCAAAGCAGGCTCCAGGCTCTGAGCTGTGAGCACAGAGCCCAATGCGGGGCTCAAACTCTTGAACTATGAGATCATGACCTGAGCTGAAGTCAGATGCTTAACTGACAGAGCCACCCAGGTGCCCCTGTACTTCATTCCTTTTTACTGACAAGTAATATTCCACTGAATGGATATACCATATTTTTAATAAGCTATCCCAGGGGACTATAACAAAGGGCATACAACAAGGTGAATACGACGAAGAATAGGCAGGGTCACATCATAGAGGGCATGAAGGACTTGAACAATGAGGAGGGAATAATGCAAAATGGTTCAGCCACTTTGAAAGCCAGTTTGGTGATTTCATATAAAACTAAACATAGTTTTACCACATAATCCAGCAATCGTGCTCCTTAGTATTTACCCAGATGAGTTGAAACCTTACATCTGCACAAAAACCTGCATGTGTATGTTTCTTTTATTCTTTTTTAATTTTTTAAGTTTGTTTATTTTGAGAAAGAAAAAGAGAGGGGAGAGGGGCAGAGAGAGAGAGAGAGAGAGAATCCCAAGAAGGCTCCAAACTGTCAGCACGGAGCCCTGTATGGGGCTCAAACTCACAAACTGTGAGATCACGACCTGAGCCGAAATCAAGAGTCAGATGCGTGACTGAGCCCCTGAGGCTCCCCTGCATGTGTATGTTTATAGCAGCTTAATTCGCAATTGCCAAGACCTGGAAGCAACCAAGACGTCCTACAGTACGTGAATGGATAAATTGACTATGGTAGATCCAGACTGGAAATTTTTCAGCACGTAAAAGAAATGAGCTATCAAGCCATGAAAAGACACAGAGAAACCTTAAAAGCCTATTTCTAAGGGGTGCCTGGGTGGCTCAGTTGGTTATGCATCCAACTTCAGCTCAGGCCTTAATCTCATTGTTAGTGGGTTAGAGCCCAACATTGGGCTCTGCCCTGGTGACGTGGAGCCTACTTGGGATTCTCTCTCTGCCCTGCCCCTACTCGCTCTCTCTCAAAATAAATAAATAATCTTAAAAAAAAAAAAAGCCTATGGAGGAGGACACTTGTGGGGATGAGCACTGAGTGTTATGTGGAAACTAATTTGACAATAAACTATTAAAAAAAAAATTAAAAAAAAAAAAAAAAAAAGCCTATTATTAAGTGAAAGAAGCCAGTCTGAAAAGCTTACATACCATATGATATTGTTGGAACAATATGACATTCTGGAAAACTGTGGAGACAGTAAGATCAGTAGTTGCCGGGGGTTAGCTGAAAGGGAGAGATGAGTAGGTGGAGCATAGGATTGTTAGGTCATGGAAACTGTTCTGTGTGATATTGTAATGCTGGATCCGTGCCCTTCTTTCTACGTTTGTCCATCCACACAGTGTGCATCACCAGAGTGAACCTTAATGTAAACTGTGGGCTTTGGCTGGTAATGATCTGTTGATGTAAGTTCATCATTTGAAACAAACATATGGCCCTGGTGCAGGATGTTGTTAGTGGAAGAGTCAAGGACAGAGAGGGGAAAGGGGGTATATGGGGACCCTGTGCTTTCTGCCTAATTTTTCTATGAACCTAAAGCTGCTCTAAAAAATAAAGTCTGTTTAAAAAAAAAAAAAGTATTATCAGGGGCACCTGGCTGGCTCACTTGGTAGAGCCTGTGATTCTTGAGCTCAAGGTCAGGAGTTCAAGCCCCATGTTGGGTGTGGAAACTACTTTAAAAAAAAAAAGGCATTATCAGTTTTCCATTGTTCAAATCCTTACCTTCATGCTCTGTGTGGTTTGATGTTGAGTATTTCCGATCATATTCACCTTTTAGTGTATCCTTTGATACAGTCACCTAGTGTAGCTGGTATTTCCTGAATATGCCATGCACTTTATTTGCTCTCCCCCCACCACCACCTTGCCTCCATGACTCAGCAGACATAGTTCCATCTACCTGAAGTGCTCTTCCTATCATATCTGTGAAAAATCCTCACCATCCTTCAAAATTCGAGTTGGATGCCACCTCCTCTATGAAGTCTTCCCTGAAGAGAGACTAAATCTCACCCACCCTGTTGCTCGCGTGTCACTTGGTAACTGTAGTTGCCTAGAAATAAGAACAAAATCTCCTTCGTTTCTCAGTCTCTAGTGCCCCATGCGGTCCCTCGCACATAGCAGAACCTATTAAATGTTTTCATTAAATTGACTGGTTGGAAGAGCATTTCTCAAACTGAAGTCTGGAGTTTAAATTCTGATATATTTCAGGGGAGTGTGAATTCGCAAAAAGATTTTTTTAATGTTACATTTTCATTTTAATGATAATTCTGAATCACCTGGATCCACATTATAATCAAGTCGCACTGCACAATTTCAGTGCCCATGTTTTTGTTTGGGAAACTTCGGACTAAAGCATTCCTCAGAATGTATATAAACTTCTGATTACAGAGGAGTGCTGGCTATAGGTGTTCATTCGATCTTTGAAAAATATAACTGGTTTTACTCAGCAATATCTTAACCAGCAAGCTAGGATATTTCTTACTTCCTGTTGCTAAATTGAATAGAATACTTAGGAATGGTTTTATCTGTCTTCATTTCTGTGCCTTCAAAACAAATTTTTTTTAATTAAAAGGAGAGAAGGGAGAGAAGAAAGAAGGACTAAAGGAGTCACCAAACATAAAAAAATGGAGTTTTGATAGGATGGTGTGAGGATTTGGCCAACGGTAGCATTTTCTTTCCTCCCTTTCCCTTTCAGGACCTGTTTCAGTTAACTAAGGGGATGGTTGAGCCCTTGAAATCAGCAGGTCTCCTGGCTCCAAAAGTGATTGTGTGAATTCAGATTTGATAGCACCTTTCCACCATGTAAACGTCCCTTGCTGCAGTCATCTCAGCTTCTCCATGAAAGGAATTGGGATCTGATGAATGAATCTATCCGTCTAGACTTAAAGTAGATGGAAAAGCTTGATAAAACAATAGCCAAATTATGAAGACAGCCTAAATGTCCATCCACGGATGAATGGATAAAGAAGATGTGGTTTATCTATACAATGGAATACTACCTGACAATGAGAAAGAATGAAATCATGCCATTTGCAGCAACGTGGATGGAACTGGAAAGTAGTATGCTGAGTGAAATAAGTCAGTTAGAGAAGGACGGATACCATATGTTTTCACTCATATGTGGATCTTGAGAAACTTAACAGAAGACCATGGGGGAAGGGAAGGGGAAAAATAGTTACAAACAAAGGGAGGGAGGCAAACCACAAGAGACTCTTAAATACAGAGAACAAACTGAGGGGGATGGAGGGGTGGGGGAGAGGGGAAAATGGGTGACTGGTATTGAGGAGGGCACTTATTGGGATGAGCACTGGGTGTTGTATGTAAGCCAATTTGACAATAAACTATATTCAAAGAAAGAAAAGAAAGAATGAAAGAAAAGGAAGGAAGGAAAGAAGGAAAGAGAGAAAGAAAGAGAGAAAGAGAGAGAAAGAGAAAAGCTTGATAAAAATCTTCTAAATCCTGGGTGGCTCAGTTGGTTAAGTGTCCAACTCTTGATTTCAGCTCAGGTCATGATCTCATGGTTCATGGGTTCAAGCCACGGGTCAGGCTCTGCACTGACAAGCTCTGCTTGAGATTCTCTCTCTCTCTCTCTCTCTCTCTGCCCCCACTCAAAATAAATAAACTTAAAAATTTTGAAAAATATCTTCCAAATCTGAATTTATTAAGAGTCTTTTTTATATATATAGATAATAATTGGTACGAGTAAGTCATAGGCAGGTCAAAAAGTTTTTCAGCTCTTTTCACTATGCATTTGATTTTTCACCTTTCAAAGCAACTCACTTTCATTAAGTTTGTTCAAACAAATCTAGATCCTTCACTGGTTTCCTTGAACACACAGCTGTGTGCATCTCAGTAAGGCTGATTATTGCTGACTTCCTGAAAAGAACACGGAGATGCAAATAGCCAGGTGTTGTCATCATCATTGCACAAAGTAGAAGTCATCAGAGCAGAACTAAGATAGACCTCTCTGACTAGCATCTACTTGAGGAAGGTCGTAAAAGTGAGCTTGGATTTACCGTGCTCATTTGCCTGAAGCTGCTCAGAAATGCCCAAGGAAAAGACAATGGTCTCTCTAACTTCAGTTCTCGTGGGCATCTCTTAGTGTAAATATTATAGTCCATGGTGAGTATTTTCTGAAGATGGGTGGGGAGGTGGGAAATTCAGAAATCAGTACCATTTTTTTAATAAAAGCCACGTAATATGCAGATTTTTAAGCAAACAACAGGATGGTAATGAATGTTGGCTCTTGTCAGGGGACAAGTATGTGCTGTTTTAAAGACAAAAGGTGCATTAGGATTTTGGAATCTTGTGGTTCAAATAAATTTCACGTGAAGCAACAAGCACATCTCATCTGGATAAAGAAAAATACAAAAAAACAAAAACAAAAGCAAAAATACCCCACCCTAAACCCAGCCCCTCCTGCATGGGATAATTGAGGTTTTGTTGCTTAATCAGAAACTAAGCAATAGGAGCAGGTATCCCAGAGCCTAGGATTTTAGTTTATGATGAAATGGGTTAGTCAGTGTTAGGGAAATATACTCAGCATATAAACCCTTCACATGAACTACTACTTTAAATAGTTACTCAACTGTTTTTTTTAATAGGTTGGCTTATGTATACAGATGACTTAGCTCTTTGAGAAAGCCATATATATATGCCATATATATATATGCATGCTAATATTATAAGAGTCATGCTGTGTAATAGGCTTTTGTCCCAATTAAAATTGCAGTTAGAAGAGAGAAAATTATTGGGTTCGATTTTTTTCTTTTGTCATAAAATTGATTTTGAACTCTTTAAAAAAACATATACCATCTTAAGTTCTTTTGTTCTGGCAAATCTAACTTTCTTGGCTTTGTGTTGATAGACATCAAACTGACATAGAATTGCTCTACAATTTTATTTGTTTATTTTTGTTTTTAAAGTTTTTTTTGTTTTGTTTTGTGTTGGTGGTGGCGGTGGTGATGGGTTTTTTTGTGTGTGTTTTAGTAATCTCTGCATGCAGCATGGGGCTTGAACTCATGACCCCAAGATCAAAAGTTGCATGCTCTTCCAACTGAGCCAGCCAGGCACCCCAAAGTGCTCTACAATTTTAAAGAATATTCCATTTTTCATGTTATATGTTAGAATGCTTTTGGCTACAGATAACAGAAATCCCCAACTCGACTGGCTTAAACAGTAAGGAATGAATCATTTGCACATAACACAAAGTCCAGGAGTGGTTAATTTTTTGGCTTTGTGATATCATTCAAGACCCAGATTCTTTTCATCTTTCTGCTTTGCCAACTTTAGCTTTTGGCTTCATTCTCTAGTCCCTATGGTTTCAAGCTGGCTACAGTAACTCTAAGGTGTCATATTGTTATCATAGCCAGAATCAAAATGTCTTCCAGATTTTCCTTCACACCTCATTGTCCAGACTAGGTCACATACCCATATATAAATTGATCAGCGCATAGGAATGTGTCCACCATGATTCACTTAGACCAATGAAGGCCTTAGTCTGAATCACATGGGTGATAGTTGGGGCAAGGAGGATGGTAGATACTTGAACAGAATTAGAGTGCTGTTTGCAAGGAAAAATGGGAGAATGACAATGCGATGTGCATAACAATGTGACTTTTGGGATCCCTAAAGATCAAATTAAGTACCTTTTATGTAGGATCTCGAAATTCTCTGCCCGTGTCAAAATGTAGCCCTGGAAGCTATATTCTCTGACTATAGAGAATAGTCTCTATATTCGTTTTGTTCTGCATAGAAACCTGGTCAGGACTGACCACCAGCCTGGACACTAAGATCCAATACAGTCTTGAGAAACTAGCCATATGGCATGGTAGGTGCAAAGAGGAGGGAAGATAAGTCAGAAGCAAGCAGTGGCTCCCAGGAAATGGGAGCAGAGACATAAATCCACAAAGAACACCAGCATTGAGCAAGGATGTGACAAATGTTGGCTGTGTATGTGAGTTTGGGTTGCAGAGAACATGATGGCCAGGCACCTTGAGAACTGCAGAGTGGATAGAGTGTTCCAGCTCTTCTAGTCCCACCTGTGGAAAAGAAAGTAACATGTGAGGGGTGCCTGGGTGGCTCAGTCGGTTAAGCATCTGACTTCAGCTCAGGTCATGATCTTGCAAGTTCACAAGTTCAAGCCCCATATCGGGCTCTGTGCTGACAGCTCAGAGCCTGGAGCCTACTTTGGATTCTTTGTCTCCCTCTCTCTCTGCCCTTCTCCCGCTCTCACTCTCTCTCTCTCAAAAATAAATAAACAGTAAAAATTAAAAAAAAAGAACTATATGGAGATATTTTAAAATAAAAAAAAGATAGAAAAAGAAAAAATAAAGAAAGTAGCATGTGGGCCTGGGGACTGCTCACTGGGCACAAGGCAGGGCTCTTGAGCAGCTCACCTTCCTACTGCTCCTCTTGGTTCTTAGGTGCACTTGGGGATGGGATTGGTGGAGCATGCAGTTAAATGGATGTTCATTTTGAAAGTAGTAATGAAACTCAGGCAGGGCTGGAATTTATGTAAATGGAACGTTAAATTGTGGTTTTGTTAATGTAATGGTATGTCCTTGACTTTTATGATGGGTCAGGATAAGAAACAGCTGTATGATATCTACATTGAATATCGAACTTCTCCTGTCCATTTGCTCTTCACTTTCACCCCAAAGTCTTCATTACTTGTTCCTTCAGGTCCTCTCCTCTGAGAGCTTTCCCCTGAGCCCTCACCCCTGGCCCTCAGTGTCTTCCACACCTTCCTTATTTTTTCCTCCCAGCCATTTCTGCTGCAGGAAAATGTGTTTACTGTTTATTGTCTTGCTCCCTCCCTAGAAGTAGGATTCATGAAGATGGGACCTTTACCTTCTTTTTCATGTTTTGTTACCTCGACTGAGAATGTACTTGGCATATTATAGGTACTCATTTAAGATTTGTTGGAGGAGGGGCTTCTGGCTGGCTCAGTCAGTAGAACATGTGACTCTTGATTTTGGGGCTGTGAGTTTAAGCCCCACATTGGGAGTAGCGTTATCAAAAAAAATTTTTAAACTTAAAAGATTGGCTGGATGAATGAATGAGATACTCTTGATGTTCTTCTGAAAATTTTTCTCTGTTAACAAATTGATGTTCCTTTTCTTAATTGGATAATAAGAATTATATTTCATCTGTTTATGTCTTAGCCACCAGGAATTGATAAGCTAAATTATGGGTTCATTTGCAATAACGATCCTTAGCTTGGGATATCTGCACTCCCTCACTGTAGAGCTTTTAAAAACACTTATTTGAGTGATACACAATTTCAATGTTATTTATTATGAGTTGCCTCAAATCCTGTGTGGAAATAAACAAGGATTGGATAATAATAAATGCACAGACTGACTAAAGAGTAACAGGGAAAAGTCAAAAGAACATCAGGCTTTTGAGTCTGGATGAATAAGAATACTGGAGCTGTTATTAATAGAAATAGGAACCAGATCAAAACATTACTCATAAAAGTATCTTTCTCTGTCACCATGTTGGGCACATCTCATTCCATTGTTGCTTGGTTGTTTTTTTCCCCCTCTTCCCCCATCAGGCTTTGAATGCCATGAGGGAAAGGACTGTGTGTTTCTTGTTTATGATTGGGTCCCCAGGCCTAGTATAGTGCCTAGCACATATTACCTTTTCTTTACCATTCATTTTTCACTTTAAATCCCTACATTAGTAAACATTCACTTGTTTGCCATCTGCTCTCACCTTTCCCCTCCTTATGGATTTCCAAACTTCTTTTATTTCCCTGTGCCTTCCTTCCCAACAAGGAAACTTCATTCCTTTAACAGCAACAGCCTCCCTCCAAGGATGATAAATGTGAGCTTCTTCCTTTTCCAGAATTTCCCTTGATTATACCAAAGGTGACTCATCAAGTCATAGATTCTTACAACTGGAAGGGACCCAAGAAACATCTTGTCTAATCGGCTTATCTCTAGTTGGTCCAGAGAAGTGAACCAAATTGCCCAAAGTCACACTGCTAGTTGGCAGCCAGGGCCAAAACTAGAACACACATCTCCTAACTCTGGATCTATTCTCACCTACAGAACAAGCAGGTTCCTTCCTAAAACCAGAAAGGAAAAGTTACTACAGCAAAAGTAGAAACATAGGTTTTCCTCTTAGTTGGAAACATCTCAGATACAATCAGTATGTTATAGGAGTTAAGTGTCAAACTACCTAACTTTGATCTTGGGTGTATTTGCTCTATGGACAAGTTATTTAAATCTTTTCTTTTAGTATATCCTTTCTGTCATTTTTCTATACATGTGTATATTCCATATGCATATTTAAATCTGTAAGTTTGGTTTGTTGATAGTGAGATAAGTTGCATCTGTGCATTTTTACATACAATACTGGTTCTGTTAGTTCCTTTTGCTTTAACAGTGTCTTAAGGGACCTTTCTATATTAGTGCATGTAATTCTGTCATTTTCTTTTTAATGACTGTATAATATTCCATAATATATATGTTTACTTAACCATTTCCGTATTAATTAACATTACATTCTCATTTTTCACTATTACAGTTCTATAGTCAGATATCCTTGTGCATATATGTGACTCCCTCTTCAGGACTGGTATTCAGAAATGCAAATACTAGCTCTTAGAGTAGGCACAACGTCCCTCTATTCTGAAAACAGGCTGTGGCTGAGTTACTGCTAACTCAGTTTCTGCAATGTACAGTCATGTTGACTGGGCAGGGCATGAGTCTTTTGACTGCCGATAGTATATTAGGAACTGGGAGACTTTTAGAGAAATTTCTCCTTCATCTTTATCTCATACTGTATGAAAAATGTATCATGTTCCTGACCTTGAGGGAAAACGAAATCAAACCAAACTGTCACCTCCTCCCCCTTCCAGGTGACTGAGATTAGTAAAATTAGGGTCTCCAAGCAACCTCTGCTTCACTCTGTGATGACAGTTACCACAGCACTGTAATTGTTGGTACTTATCTGTTTGTACCCAGCTCCTAAACTTTGGGCTTCCTAAAGGGTAGAGTTTATGTCTATGTTTTTTATCCCTGTAACATTAGCATGATACCTAGCACCTAATTTTGTTTTTTTGAATAAATTAATGAACTCAATTCAACATTAGCATTTGTTGAGTACTTCACACATACAAAGATTACTGAGAACTGATGGAAAGGAAGTTCTGCCTTCAAGAGATTTAGTCTAATGGGAGAAATAGATGCTGAAAACCTCTAGGAATCAATGCATTAGTGACACATGTGATATAAGTTCAAAGAACTGTGGAACTTCCTAGGAGGACTAATTAAGGCTGACTGAAGAAGTTTTCACAAAGGAAGTAGCATTTGAGGTAAGCCTGATAGAAGTTGGTGATTTTTTTATGATTTATCATTTTGGTGATTAAGAATAGGTGAATTTAAGCAATGTTTTGGAAACCATTTTGTCACCTTCTAGATAGATGTCATGTAACCTTAGGACTACCAAAAGGCTTGGGGCGTCTAGGTGGCTCAGTCGGTTAACTGTCTGACTTTGGCTCAGGTCATGATCTCGCCATGTGTGTGTTTGAGCCCCATATCGGGCCCTGGCATTTCAGAGTCTGGAGCCTGCTTCAGATTCTGTGTCTTCCTCTCTCTCTGCCCCTTCCTCACTCACTCTCTGTCTCTCTCAAAAATAAATAATTTTTTTTTTAAAAAAAGGCTATGCTTCAGATTCTGTGTCTCCTCTCTCTCTGCCCCTGCCCTGCTCATGCTGTCTCTCTCTCTCTCTCTCTCAAAAATAAACAAAACATCAAAAAAAAAAAAAAAGCTAAAGGTGGAGGACTATACTTGAGTTCTAGAACTAGAGCCTCAGAACCTAGATCAAGCCAAAACAACTTTAGCTCTTGGTATACCTGTGGAGGAAGAAGTTGTTTCCACATATAAAATGTCAATTCTGAATGTCTTAACATGCTATTTCTCTTCTTTTCAAATAAAACAAAAGCTTCTCTTGACACACACCTCTACCTTGACCAGCTGCCACCCCATTTCCTTGATTTGCTTTGCTGAAAAACTCCTTAAGTGATCTTTCTGTCTCTGGTTCTACCATACTGTCTTAAACCCACTTCTAGGAATAGCATACAGAACCCAGAAATGGACCCACAACGGGGCGCCTGGGTGGCTTAGTCGGTTAAGCGTCCGACTTTCGCTTAGGTCATGATCTCGCGGTTCGTNAAGCCTGCTTGGATTCTCTCTCTCTCAATCTCTCTGCCCGTCCCCCCCCACCCCGCTTTCAAAATAAATAAATAAACTTAAAACACTTCTGTACAGCAAAGGAAACAGTCAACAAAACTAAAAGGCAACTGATGGAATGAGAGAAGATTTGCAAATAACATATAGGATAAAGAAGTTCTCAAACTCAACACCCAAAAAACAAATAATCCAGTGTAGAAATGGGCAAAAGACATGAATAGACTCTTCTCCAAAGAAGACATNAAATATATGGCCAACTAATCTTCAACAAAGTAGGAAAGACTATCCAATGGAAAAAAGACAATCTCTTTAGTAAATGGTGCTGGGAGAACTGGACAACAGCATGCAAAAGAATGAAACTGGACCACATTCTTACACCATACATAAAAATAAATTCAAAATGGATGAAAGACCTAAATGTGAGACAGGAAACCATCAAAACCCTACAGGAAAAAAAATAGGCAGCAACCTCTTTGACCTCAACCATAGCAACTTCTTGCTAGATATGTCTCCAGAGGCAAGGGAAATAAAAGCAAAAATGAAATATTAGGAACTCATCAAGATAAAAAAGCTTCTGCACAGTGGCACCTGGATGGCTCAGTCACTTAAGCATCTGGCTCTTGGTTTTGGCTCAGGTCATGATCTCATGGTTTGTGAGTTCAAGCCCCATGTTGGGCTCTGTGCTGACAGTGTAAAGCCTGCTTGGATTCTCTCTCTCTCAATCTCTCTGCCCGTCCCCCCCCACCCCGCTTTCAAAATAAATAAATAAACTTAAAACACTTCTGTACAGCAAAGGAAACAGTCAACAAAACTAAAAGGCAACTGATGGAATGAGAGAAGATTTGCAAATAACATATAGGATAAAGAAGTTCTCAAACTCAACACCCAAAAAACAAATAATCCAGTGTAGAAATGGGCAAAAGACATGAATAGACTCTTCTCCAAAGAAGACATCCAGATGCCTAACAGACACGTGAAAAAATGCTAAACATCACTCATCATCAGGGAAATACAAATTAAAACCATAATGAGATACCACCTCACACCTGTCAGAATAGCTAACATTAACAACTGAGACAACAACAGATGTTAGCAACGATGCAGAGAAAGAGAATCTCTTTGGCACTGCTGGTGGGAATGCAAACTGGTGCAGCCTCTCTGGAAAACAGTATGGAGGTTCCTCAAAAAATTAAAAATAGAACTACCCTACAACCCAGCAATTGTACTACAGGTATTTATCCAAAGGATACAAAAATGCTGATTTGAAGAGGCACATGCACCCCAATGTTTACAACAGTGCTATAAACAATAGCCAAATTATGGAAAGAACCCATATATCCATCCACTGATGAGTGGATAAAGAGATGGTACAATGAAATATTACTTGGTGATCAAAAGAATGAAATCTTGGGGCACCTGGGTGGCCCAAAACAAAAGAAGTAAATGTTACTTAAAAACAGTTGAGCCAAACAAAAGAAGTAAATGTTACTTACTTCTCTTTCTGCCACTCCCCTGTTCATAGTATCTCTCTCAAAAGTGTATAAATATATTTTAAAAAGAACTTTTTAAAAAGTATTTTAAGGGGGGCCTGGGTGGCTCAGTCAGTTAAGCATCCGACTTCAGCTCAGGTCAGATCTCACGGTTCATGGGTTCGAGCCCGGCATCCGGCTCTGTGCTGACAGCTCAGAGCCTGGAGCCTGTTTTGGATTGTGTCTCCCTCTCTCTCTGCCCCTCCCCCACTCATGCTCTGTTTCTCTCTGTCTCAAAAATAAAGTATAAAAAAAATTTTTTTTAAGTATTTTAAGAGTATTTTTTAGGGACGCCTGGGTGGCTCAGTCAGTTAAGTGTCCGACTTCGGCTCAGGTCATGATTTCACAGTTTGTGGGTTCAAGCCCGGCATCAGGCTCTGTGCTGACAGCTAGCTCGGAGCCTGGAGCTGTTTCAGGTTCTGTGTCTCCCTCTCTCTCTGAACCTCCCCTGCTTACGCTCTCTCTCTCTCAGAAATAAATAAAACATTAAAAATTTTTTAAAAAATATTTTTTAAAAAGAATGAAATCTTGCCATTTGCAATAACATGGATGGAACTAGAGTGTATTATGCTTAGTGAAATAAGTCAGAGAAAGACATACATGATTTCACTCATATGTAGAACTTAAGAAACAATAGTCGAACGTAAGGAAAGGGAACGAAAAATAAGACAAAAACAGAGAGGGAGGCAAATCGTTAAGAGACTCTAAAATCAAGAGAACAAAATGAGGGTTGCTGGAGGGAAGGGGGGGGATGAGCTAAATGGGTGATGGGCATTAAGAAGGGCACTTGGTGGGGTGAGCACTGGGTATTCTATGTAAGTGATAAATTCCTGGGTTCTTCTCCAGAAACCAATACTACACTGTATGTTAACTAACTTGAATTTAAATAAATTAACTTAAAAAAACCCACTTCTCTTGTGCTCTTACCCCTACCAGTCCATCAAAACTGTTCTCATTGGGGTCAACAGTGACCGCATTGTTACTCAATCTGATGGTCAAATTATTATTAATGGGCTAATCATTAGTTTTCTTCCAACATGACATTAAATATTCTTTCAGTGCATGATCTCTAATGTTTGGTGATGCAAGTACTTTGCAAAGTATAAAACACCATACAATACACCATGATAGTATCATTATTCCTTCTTTAAGAACCTGAAAATTTTATAACGATTTTGATTTTTTTTTTTTTCCTATAGGGGACATGGTCTCAAAGTACAGAGAACCTTTGATCCACACATTCCTGAGGGGAGCAAGAGATCCAGATAGTGCTCACAGGGCCAGCAGCTTATCTAACCTTGGAGAATTGTGCCGGAGGCTGGACTTCCTGCTGGGCTCTGTGGTTCATGAGGTACCATGTGTTGGTTGTTTTTCTGATGCTTCTTTTTACTTGGACCTGTGCTATAGCTTGGGATTGAGAGTCAGATCTGTGTTGTTTTTGTTTTTGTTTTTTTTCCAAATCAGGTAGATCATTGAACCTACCTCAACCTCACTAGTCTTATATGTATATTGGAAGTTATATTCATAAGAATTTTGTCTTGCAAGTGACAAGAAGTCACCTTAACTTACCTTATGTATTTAAAGAGGGTTGAGGGGTGCCTGGGTGGGTCAGTCAGTTAAGCATCCAGCTCTTGGTTTCTGCTCAGGTCAAGATCTCATGGTTCATGGGTTCGGGTCCTGCATCGGGCTCTGTGCTGACAGCTTGGGATTCTCTCTCTCTCTTTTCCTTTCTCTCTGTCCCTCCCATGTACATGCTTTCTCTCTCTCTCTCAAAATAAATAAACTTAAAAAAAGGAAGAAGTAGGGGCACCTGGGTGGCTCAGTCAGTTAAGCATCCAACTTCGGATAAGGTCATGATATCATCATTTGTGAGTTCAAGCCCCGCATCGGGCTCTGTGCTGACAGCTCAGAACCTGGAGCCTGCTTCAGATTCTGTGTCTCCCTCTCTCTCTGCCCTTCTGTCACTCATGCTCTGTTTCTCTCTGTCTCAATAATAAATAAACATTTTAAAAAATGGGGAAAAAAGATGTTACTTAGAAAAAAAAAAAGATTATAACAATTCCAAGATAGCTACCATAGTTGAAGAGACCTCAAGGAAGAGCAGACAGAACTCTACCCTGGGTCTCTGGGCCATCTGTGAGCTCGTCTCTGTTCACAAAGAGATCCCAGGTATATATTCCAATTGGCCCTCTTTGGTCAGAGGTGCCCTGTATTTAGGGGGATGAGATTATTTACCAGAAAAGACTAATTAAGTTCCATGTTTTGTTTACCACTTTACACCTAGTAACTGGTACATAGTAGGTAAAGGATGAATGGGCAGCCGTGTAGGATGTTGACACTGGACCCTCCTCCTGGTTTCAGAGTTTCTGAGTTAATGAAATGTGCATCTTGCTGTTGTCCTCTACGAACATCTTCCTCTAGCTCCTTGAATTTTATCTTTGCCCTCACATTTATTTAGTCATCAATATATTAATATGTATCTTGACTTCCTACTATGTGCTAGGCACTCTGCTATTTAAAGATAATGCTGGACAGAAAAAGATTAGTTAACATGTGGCCAGGAGTCTTTTTATTACCAATGCACTTGACTATGTTAAATCTTTATTTGGAAGACAATAGCTTGTAAATTATAAATATATAAATTTTAAAAAGTGTATATTACCTTTTTATTTATGAGAGACCAGATCTCTTATATAGAGCACATAACTTCACTAGAACAAAAACTTCCAAACTGTAATACTAGCTTCTTTCTTCAGACCATGTTGACAACAAATCTTAAGAAGTTCCTAGTGAGAAGGAATTTTCTTTGATGTCATGATTGTGTCTTATCAGTAAGCAGAGAAATATACCTGTGGATGTACGCATACACTTGAATTTATGGCTTTTCCTGATTCCTGGGCTTTGTAGGCTTTGTTTCATTGATAGTAATGAATGAAACTTACTACTCATGCCCTTAAATTCCAATTTCGGATTTTTTTTTCCAACTTAGGGTTTTTAAAAAAGCTATGCATCAGTCACTTCCTCTCCTTTAACTCTTCCATGAGGAACATACCTCTATGCCCAATTTTTTATATATTTTTTCTCTTTTTTTTTAAAGTTTGTATTTGAATTCCAGTTAGTTAACAAATAGTGTAATATTCATTTCAGGTGCAGAATTTAGCAACTTGACACTTATCATACAACACCCGGTGCTCATCACAAGTGCCCTCATTAGTCCCTGCCACCCATTTATGTGTCTATTTTTTAAAATTTAGAAATAATGATTATTACCAGCTTAAAACCTTAGAGGGCTCTACTGTATGTGAACCATTAGAAACCTGATCTTCGGTGGTTTGGGATGTCACTCATCCAAAGAACGAATCTCTTGTCCTTTAGTATATGAACTTGTAACACAAGAGAAGGCATTTGCGGGTCTATTTTGCTTATGTTGTCTAAAGATTTCAGTCTATTATAACTTCTCTGGGTCAAATATGGAAGCAGTTCCTACATTTTTCCCTATTTATTTGGTATCTTCATATGACTCAACCCAAACCAAGCCATAAGCTGTGATATGAACCAAACCCAAACATTATTATTTTTACTAACATCTTTATTGAGATGGAAGTCACATACCATATAAGTCACCTATTTAAAGGGTACAATTCAACTGCACTTAGTATATTTGCAGTGTTGTGCAAGCATCACAAAAATTTTTAAAACATAGCTGTGAATGGAATAAAAATTGACCCTGGATCCCAAGTGGATCAGCTCAGGTTTGACATGTTCCCATACATTTTCTAAAACCAATGACCCCAAACAATACCTGAACATATGGTCTTCTCTGAACCAAAAACCTGAGACCAAGTTTCTTTACGAGTCCCTAGACTCTTCCCTTTTTCTCTCTTAAGGAAACAGTAGCATGCTGGTGGCATATGATTTCCTATCAGGGTGTTAGAGAAATTTCTTGGTTTGGTTGTTTGAAAAACTGAACTAAAGCAGGTTTTTATATCTCTCTGGAGAGCCACCTGACCTGTTGAAAGAGAATGACGTTTCCAAGTGCACTTGGGGATGGGAATCAGTGAGGGCCTAGCTCCTCCACCTACTTACCTGCATTCATTTGAGCACACATGACTTAGACTCTGAACTCAGTGTCTGACTTAGAAAATAGGATTAAAGAGGCGCCTGGCTGGCTCAGTCAGTAGAGAATGCAACTCTTGATCTCAGGGTCGTGAGTTCAAGCTCCATGTTGGGGATAGAGATTACTAAAAACTGGGAGGGATTAAAATGCCTACAATGAAGGATTGTTACAAAGATCTAGAGATAATGTATATGTGGAAAATAAGAAAAAGCAGAGGAGGATAAGGGTGGCCAGCATTGTAGTGTTGGGTGGAGGGGAGGTTGTAGTGTTAAATAGGGTTTCAAGGTTCGAAGCTCATTGAGAAGGTGACATTTGAATAAAGATTTTGCTTGGGTTTTTTGTTTTGTTTTGTTTTTTGTGTTTTTTTGTACTGAGATTTTTCTTTAAGGAACATTTTGGTGATTTGAAGGAGGCTAATGATGACAGTCATGAGCATGCAGGAAGGAAATGAGGACAGGGGTAGCCAACATCCTTCAGATGTTACCAGTCATACATTTACCAAACACCTGCAATGTGCCAGGCCCTTTATTAGAGGCCAAGGTTACAAAAGCCTACAAGATACCACCTTGCCTTCTAGGCATGGGTAACCTGGTGGAAGACATAGACATCAATGACCACAATTGTAGTCTTTCGTGATAAGTACTGGACGAGCATATTTTAGGACCCCATCAGTCAGGTTTCAGTGTTGACAAAGATGTGCTAGAGGAAGAGATGCTTGGACCTAAATCTTTAGAACAAGTAGAAATTGGGTAGCCCAAGAAGGCACTTCAGCAGAAAGAACAGCAGTGCAGAGGCACTGTGGTATGAGACAGTGGCGTATTTGAAAAACTGTAAGAAGATCCTAAAGGCTGGAGTGAAGGAATGGGGGTGGGAGGTTAGTTGGTGGCAGAACTGAGGCAAGAGAGGCAGGCGGGGGCTACATTATAAGGCTACATTATAGCTTTACAACTTCCTGGCTCATAGCAAGAATCTAGGATTGCTTATTATACCTTCAGAAATGAAGTGTGAATAGGTAGTACGCTGTTCATTTACCATGAGTGCTAACACAGAAGAGAGCCCTTAAAATCCATGTGAAGAGCTGCCGCTGTGGGGGTACCTGCCTGGCCAGCCCCTTGTCCAGTAACCCTGCCCCACTTCTCGAGATCTGGGCTTCCTGAAACATCAATCCCAGGTGTGTTTATGATCACTAATAAATTGTGAACACGACAAGGGCAGAGTCCATCTTTATTTACCTTTGCCTACCCCCTAGCACCCATTACAATACTTGACATGCAGTGTTTATTGATTAATATTGAATGAAAGGAAGGTAAGGCTTATTTGGGAAGACTGGTTCCCACATGTCTTAAAAATAGTAACAACTTCCTCTCTCTTTCTTTCTCTTGAAATAAATAAATTATACATTTAAATCTTTAAAAAAAAAAAAGGAGGGGGGATGCCTGAGTGGCTCAGTCAGTTAAGTATCTGACTTGGTTTTGGCTCAGGTCATGATCTTATGGCTGATGGGATCTGAACCACATCAGGCTCTGTACTGATGGCTTGGAACCTATTTAAGATTCTCTTTCTCCCCCTCTCCCCCACCCTCATCTCTCTCTCTCTCTCTCTGTATCTCTCTCAAAGTAAGTGAACTTTTATTTTGAGAGAGGGGAAGAAAGAGCATGAGACCAAGGGAAGGATAGAGAGAGACTGAGAGAGAGAATCCCAAGCAACCTCTGTGCTGTCAGCACAAAGCACAACACAGGGCTCATTCCCACAAACTGTGAGATCACGATCTGAGCCAAAATCAAGAGTTGGACACTCAACCCACAGAGCTACCCAGGCACTGCAAAATAAGTAATTGTTTTAAATCTTAAAAATAGTAATAATAGGAAGTGCTTAATACTTTTCTGAGTACCTTACATGTATCAACTGATCCAGTACTCACAAAGGAAACTGAGGCACAGAGAAATTAAATTAAGTTGCCAAGGTCATACAGATAGGAAGCAGAGGGCTGGGATTTGAATGTAGGCAAGCAGTTCAGAATCCATGCTCTTAACCAGACTCTATATCGTCTCCCAATAAATGTTTTCAGTTCACTTATAATATTTCTTCTGTGCAAAAAAAAAAAAAAAAAAAAAAAAATTGCTTTTGTGCGCTTAAAAAGGAAGAGAATTGCCATACAAGTAGAGCTACTGACAGGAAGGGTCATGTAGTTCTGTCTTAATAGCACTTGCTTTTGGCAACGAAACTTCAGAAGGCGATGTATTCCCTCTGATTTGAAAAACCAGGTGTTTCTATCCCACATAATTTCTGTCTCTTCTGTTTAGATGTTCCTTCTTATGTAGCATCCCACGCTCACCATGTCGTCAGTGCCAAACAGCTGCCTTGGGTGGACTACAAGTGTGAACATGATTGGACACCTGACAGCCTTAGTATCTTAGCCATTGAGCCCTCCTATAGTCAGACCGCTCTTGTCCATTCTCATGGGAAAAGGGGGATATTGGGCATGGTTCTGAAGTAGTTCTTCACTTATTTGTTGATACCTTCAACAGCTGTTTATTGAGCACTTACTCTATGACATTTATAGGGACTGCAACCAAGCTGTGTGCTAGATGGTGGGGATCCAGCTGTGAACACAACAAAGTTCCTTTCCTTATGTGGCTGATGTTCTAGAAAGGGGAGGTGGGTCACGAATAAGTAAGGAAGTAAATAAATATAGACTGCGTCAGATGGAGTAAGTGCTAAGGAAATGAATCTAGAAAGGGAAGGGGCATAAAGGGAACTTGTTATTGTATGTGAACTTGGATGAACAGGAAAAGCTTCACTGATGAGTAACACCTGAGGTAAGACCTGAAAGAAGGAAGGGGCTGGTTGAGACAGATACTGGGAAGAGAGCATTCTAGGTGCAGGGAGCAACAAGTACAAAGGCCCTGGGGCAGGTGCATGCTTCATATAGCACTGAACAGCAAGGCCAGTGTGTCAGAGAGGTGATGGCAGTCTTGATGGAGCCTCATAAGGAGTTTGGCTTTTACATTGAGTGAGTTGGGAAACCAAAGCAGCAGAATGAAATGATCTTATTTTTTTTAATTACTATGTCATTCCCTGTGACAGTTCCTTAAGTGTCCCATGAAAGCTCTTAACTCTTTTGTAGTATGTTCTGGTGGAGGAGGAACTTGGGGGAGACCGGCCTTTGGCTGCAAACTGAAGGAATTCTCTGTGAGCATTTGTCATGTTCCAAGTATACTGGAGCATAGAGATGAAGCACACGGTCTCTTCTCCCAAGGAAATCTCAGTAGAATGGGAAACACAGAAGAATGAATAGACACTGGACTAGAGCGATATGACAGATATAAGCAAAAGGTGCTGAGGGAACACACAGCTGGGACCCTCAGACTTACCAGGGCAGCAAGAAGTTTACATTGATCAAGTGTCAGGCAGCAGAGAAGAGGAGGGGTGCAATCTGTTTTGGTATAAAATTGAACAAACCACCATCGTCTCTTCTAACATGATCTGACCTGGGAGGGCTGTAGCTGTAACTATTGGGCATCTGAAGAAAGCTGTCCTACCTGTTGGGTGGTCCAGATTTGGGCACTGTCTATTCTTGATGGTATTTGCTGGTAGGGAAGGAATATAAAAGATAGGATCAACCCCTTCAGTCCCTGTGCTGGAAATTCAGGTTTTTCCTCTCTCTTGATGTCAAGATTTAACCTGTTTGGAGAGCATTGTTATTTCTCCCTAATTCTCCTTATTCTTGTTAAGAGCTGTGGTGCTTGAAATCAAAACTTGATAGGCATTTTCACCTTATCGCTCTCCCTGGAAAGTAAACATGATGGAAGGGAATCACAGCGAGAGGCCCATCCTCAGTACAGCAAGTAAAATGTGCCCTAGGTTAGAAGTCCATAGGGAAATCCACTTTTAATGTGGTGCCCAGAATTTCATAAACCTGAGCTTTCCAGGTCTGATCCCAGTGAATGATCCGACTGGATTACCAGTTTCGCCATGACTGATGCAGTTCCCTAAGTACACATTGAGGCTGCGTGGGCCCATGAGATGAGGACTGGAGTGCACATCCTAGGAGACCCTCCAGAAGCTAACAGACTCACCATGGTTCTCCTTCATGGCAGGTTAAGTGCGCAAGCTGAGCACGTATGAATTGGAGACTGTACCGCCTTTGTTCTTAGGTTTCTTAGTTGATGAAGTAGAAGGGTAGATGGTCTAGTTTCACCTAAGTAAGTAGACCAACTGAAATTTTACCAAAGAAAGTATTAAGAAAAGGGATGAAAATGCAATTCGAAAATTGAAGTCCTGCTTTCTAGATACATATCTCAACTCTGGTACCTTCTCTCCTGGAATTTTCCAAAGTTGGTTTTTGGCAATCTTGTTATTTGTATTATCTTTATTGATGTAGTTCCGAGTATGCTTGGTATGTGTCAGCTATTTGGGAAGTGATGTTTTTCCTTATTCCTGTTGGTTCCCATCAAGTGTTAAATTGCTTAAACTGACTTATAGTGTCTGCAGAGGAATCATCGTCTTCCTCTTTGCAAGGTTCTCAGAATGGATATGAGGTATGTGTTTTAGGCAGTGACGACAAGAGAGCCTTCCACAGTGTGGTTTACTAGAATAGATACACTGACCCTGACGGCAGGCAACATGAAGATCACATAGGATGGGTTTCGTCCTCTGGGAGGATTTAGGAACAGAACAGAATAGAAATATCACACCAATTCATAAATAAGTAAAGACCTTACATCATCTATCTATTTCCCAAGTTTTTTAGAGGTGAAAAGCAATGTTAAGTGTGTCCTTGGGGTTGAAGGTGAGAGAGTCTAAGTATGGGAGTGACTTGTTCCGACTGGGTAGATGGAAGACAGTGGCCATGCATCCTCCCTGCTTCTAGGGTTTGACAAGGGGTCTGCCTCTGTGGCCTGCAGGAGAGCAACATTACAAGTTCGTTATGGGACCATGACCTGAACAGAAGGCTGTTCCCGTCTCTAGATGGTATCTGCAAGACCTTATTAAAATTCTGATGCTTTAAAAACATTTTGCAAAGGGCGTCGGGGTGGCTCAGTCAGTTAAGCATCCGACTTCTGCTCAGGTCATGACTTTGCGGTTCATGAGTTCGAGCCCCGTGTTGGGCTCTGTGCTGACAGCTCAGAGCCTGGAGCTTGCTTTGGATTCTGTGTCTCCCTCTCTCTGCATCTCCCCTGTTCAAATTCTCTCTCTTTCAAAAGTAAATAAACTTATAAAAAAAAAACACAACATTTTGCATAATTGACCATCGTATGTTTCATAGGATTTGGTCTTTGTGACAGAGGTGTTGAGGAAGGTTCATAAACACACTTCCTTTTATGGGCCTCTTCCTGATCATCCTCGATGGCTGGTTGCAGATGGACTGGGTCCTTTCCAGTGCATAAATAACAGTCTATAGCAAGCAGGAGCCCATTCCAACTGATGTCACCAAAGCTTGCAATAACCAGCTCTTCTCTCAGCCATGACTTAAAGTGGCACAAGGATTACACCACTGGCCTTATAGGGCAAGCCCTTTTCCAGCCAGAATTCTTATGCCTCTCCTGATTGTGGGATTAATATCTGACAGCCAGAGCTGGACTCATTGGGAGCTGAGGCACAACGTGCTCAGTGTAGTGTGGGAGCACAGAGGTGGCCAAGCCAGAGTCCAGGAAGTCTTGGTCCACCAAATGTGGAAATGTGGGCCCCAAACTAAACCCAGAGGGAGACAGGCAAAAGGCTTGGGAGCATCTGCACATTATGTGGCTCCAGGCTGGTTTTTGTACTTTAACTAGACTGAATAGGCTAAACCTCTTTGTGTCAGGAAGGACTCAGACCTAGCTCTAACTTGTCTCTCTGATTTCAGCTCTTACCTTGTAAATACTAAGCCTGCAAGTGGAGGTAGCTATTATATTGTTACCTGTTTGGAGGTTACCCAAGGAATTCCTGCTAAGACTGAATTGCTTCCACCGTTAATGCCACGGGCATAGAAGCCACTGATGGCCTTGGGTCAGGGTGTCCCAGGTCGAAAGCAGAAAGAGCTTGCTGGATCTTACTGAAACACAGCCCCCAAAGAGTTGAGATTTCCTGGGATTTCCCTTCACTTGCAAGATGCAAGTTTGTCTAATAGATGTACAACTTGATTAAGTGCCAGTACATCACAGATGCAATTATATTTAAGAACGAGCTACTTCTTCTAATCTCTCTGCCATCACTGATTAATTAGACACTTTGAACTATGCCCAACTGTTTGAAAGCTGTGAAAAATACAACCTGCATAGTTAAAATTTCTGCACAAGCCTATTTCCTCGTTCGTGCCTGTATTCTTTTTTAAAACCTTTTTAAAGACCATTCTTTAAACATAATATGTATTTATACATGTTTCCAAATACACAATCTGGCTATTTTTTTTTTTATCATGGTTAGAAATCCTTCCATGGTTGGCCAAGAAATACACTCATTCAGTAAACAAAGTATGTGAGAAGCCAGTTGAAGAATTGAGACTTACCTTCAGATTGTTGTTCCATTGGTCACACTTTCAAAATCTTTGTTTTTAATTTTTAAATCTTGCATGAATGCCTCAGAAAGGTTTTTTGCCATTGTTTTTAGTAGTATCTCTTTATTGAGGTTTTAAAATATTTTTGTTCTCAGGAGTGGGATGGGGGCAGGGTAGTAACAGGGTCTAGAAATGTTCTTATTTTACGGCATATAATTATTAGCTATATATCTGGCACCATGTTGTGCTAGTAATCTATACTCTTTTCTGTTATAGAGCTCTTTTAAAGTAAATGAGCACTGAAAAACCTATTATACACATGAAGAAGTCCGGGGAGACTCTGAAATTGGCCCTGGGTGGCTCACATGGTGGGGTATGCTAGATTTGCAGGACCAGGACACCCCAGACATGCGGAAGAAGATCGTTAGAATATTTATGTATTTCTCTGTCCCTGGGCTATAATTTTTCATTAGCGGCGCATTCCTATTCATGCTGGGCCTTGAACTCTGAAGCCTACTTAGCTAAATCCCCATAGTCCCATTCCCTAGAAGCCACTGTGTTTTGGACCATCTTTCCTTCCTTTAATTTAGCATCCCCAAAGGGGCACAAGTAACGTTTCCTCCCACTTTTGAGGAAATACTTGACCATCCCTTTGTTTTATACACATATCCCTTCTGACTCCCTAATTTTCCTTCTGAATTCCAAACCAGATTTTGCCCTTTTCTGGAAAAGCTAGACTAAATCTCTCTCTCTCACTAGATCTCTCTCTCTCTCTCTTTATTGAGCATGAAGAAACTATCCACCTCTCTCTACACCAGATTGTTTGTGGTGAATGTGTAGAAAGTGGAACATAGTTGAAAAGCTTTAGGTAATTGGGCAACCCTGAATTTTATTGACTTTTCTTCTTGCCCTCCTAGGTAACAGCTTGCCTGATTGCTGTGGCTAAAACAGACCACGAAGTTCAAGTGCGCAGAGCTGCCATCCACGTGATTGTGCTGCTGTTTCGGGGTCTCAGCCAGAAAGCTACTGAAGTAAGTCAGTTTCTTACTGTATGCAGTTTCCCTACCTTTTTGGTTTTTTCTGCTCCCGTTTCACCACAGGAGGCCTCAGACCTTTTCCCTGGGCAGATCCGTGCAGGTGAGTCCATCGGCACAAATTTTATTTTGCAGTAGGAAAGTTATATTGTTTATATCTTTAATAGGAGTCCTTATTTCCTCTGAAATATTAGGCAAACTACACCCTCACTGCTGAAGCAGAACCAGAGCCCAAGTTTCTAGATTGCAGCTCGGAGTCCTGGTGAGGGCAGGCTCCAGGTGAGCTGACGGGAACACACTCATCTTTCCTGTGTAGCCTGGACTTTAGCAGCTTGTCTCCCTGACTCATTTCACTGTTCATACCGAATTACTAAAGGATCTCATTTAAAATGTTTCCTCTCTAGCCATGAATTCAATCCATGAGATGAAACTTTTTTCCTCCTCCAAATGGGTTTGGTTGGATTTCTCCCGAGTGTGTGGCCAGTACGGGAAGAAAGTATATGTATCCATATGTGTGCTAAGAATGAGTGACCCCTAAATTAATTTGCCTCTTGATTTTAATGGAAACTCATTCCCAGTTGGGTTTATAGAGAGAGTTTACATTAATAATTCACTTCCTGGCATCCACAGTGCTCATCGGTGGCTGGCGTATCAGTATTTAACTGTCAGTGAAGCCATTAGAAGAGTGTTTGTTTTGTCAGACCCACAGGCTTTATTCATGATAGAATTTTGCTGTATTGAGTTCTTGACACCATTTTTGTGCAAGCATGGACTCATCCATCACTTGTCCCCTAGTTATTATCTAGGACCTTGATGGTGGTGTGGGAGACACAGATCACAACTCAGTAATGCAGATTAATTAAATAAATTGCTATCGGGTACAAACTGCCCTTGATGAGAATCTGCTCTACAAGCAGGAGTCGAGAAAGTGTTTTTCACCCATCCTCAAGACCTACAAAACCCTTGACAAATACAACCATTGATACGTAAGTTGTTAACAACAGGGGAAACTGGGTGACAAGTATACAGGAATTCTCTGTGCTATCTTTGCAACTTATCTGTAAATCTAAAACTATTCCAAAATAAAATTTTAGTTTAAAATATGAATTACAGGGGCGCCTGGGTGGCTTAGTCGGTTAAGCGTCCGACTTTCGCTTAGGTCATGATCTCGCGGTTCGTGGGTTCGAGCCCCGCGTCGGGCTCTGTGCTGACTGCCAGCTCAGAGCCTGGAGCCTGTTTCGGTCTGTGACTCCCTCTCTCTCTGACCCTCCCCTGCTCACGCTGTCTCTCTCTGTCCTAGAAATAAATAAAAAAATATTTAAAAAATAAAAAATAAAAAAAAATAAAATATGAATTACAGTGCCATTAAAATAAGGCTGTACAACCGTGTTAAGTGGGCCGTGGTAGCCAGCACACCTGGGTACTTAGCCCTACGCACTGCTTGTCTTGCACCGTGGCCCCGGCTGCTCCAAACTGCTGTGCCGGGCGGCAGGGGATAAGACGCAGCCATGCTGCACCGAGGTCACCTCCACAAAATGAGGGAGGCGTGGGTTCGGGTGGGGTTGCTAGCCCTGCCCCTGTTTGTGGCCTATCTGCGTTTCCCCGCACACCAGCTTTCTCCGGCTCTTTGCTCGTGGCAGTTGTCAGGCAAATTTTTCACCTGCGAGAGACTGCGCATCTTCTTCCAAGACTCTGGGAGTATGGTTGGAAATCCTGAGACGGTTGTGCTTTTACCCAGGCTTCCAGCTTCCAGCTGTGATTCATACAAGATTTGGGAAGGTCTGATCCTGAGGTTTTAGCAAGTGATTGCCCTTGGTTTCTCGGGCTTTGGTTGCAGTGACGAACCAAGACTGCATCACTGCACCGTATTTGAGTGGGCCAGCATTACAGAGGCACTTTTGTGGCATCTGGGGCTCCAAAACCAGAGGATCAACCTTTTGTCTCATGATTACAAAGATATTGTTGCTCAGAAGGTACTCTATAGGTTCAAGCAGAAATGATCTCCTCAACTTACCATAAAGAGTCCCTGACAAATGGAGGTATATTTCACCATCTGCTCTTCCAAAAGCTGCTCAAAAATGGAGGCATGCTGGGGCACCTCGGTGGCTCAGCTGGTTAGGCATCCAACTTCGGTCAGGCCATGGTCTCGTGGTTCGTGGGTTCGAGCTCTGCATCAGGCTCTGTGCTCACAGCTCAGAGCCTGGAGCCTGCTTCAGATTCTGTGTCTCCCTCCCTCTTTGCCCCTCCCATGTTCACTCTCTGTCTCTCTCAAAACTAAATAAACATTGAAAAAAAATTTTTAATGGAGGCATGCTATCACCCATTCTCACATGATTGATGAACTATTTGTATTCTCCCAAGGTCTCACCCCAGTCTATGGGCCGTACATCAAATGCTCTGGGGAGTGAGCTGTGGGATGTGGGCAGCAAGGATACGCAACAATGATGGGAACTTAGTTATCAACAGTCTCTTTGTGGTACATCACGCAAAGAAAGAAATTTAGAACACGCTGAGTGGAGCTCTTGCTTCTGTGACTTTCCTGTTCATTTTATCTTTGAGCCATTGGATCCCGTGAATCTCTATCCAGAGTTTTTGGAGCTGTGCAGGAAAATGTTCCCATGGTCCACAGTCTCAATTCTAGATGGCCACTCTCTAGAGCCTGAGGATTCCATGGGCTTCTTGAATGCATATATGGGCTTCATCAACTCCACTCCTTCTGAGCTGGAAAGAGTAACTTCCCTGTGTTACCTCCTCTACTCCCTAACCTGTTGTGTATTCCATTTAGGAAGAAATGTACAAAGAGATCCTGACCACCAAGCACTGTTCTCTCACTGAAGTCCACCTGACCCACACTGGCCGTCAGCATATAGTTAAAAGCCTGGAGAAGCTCTGGCTAAGGGTGACCCAGTAGTCACCCCCCCATTCTTCTAACATCTGAGCGAGTGTGTGACTTGCCTTTGTCTTGGCTCTATTAGGAAATTCTGAGGAGCACTACTGCTCACTGATATGAGAAGACAGAGAGTCTTAAAAGTCTTTTTAATATTTCTATGGACTTTCCTGAAATATTTAGAAATGCTAATTTCTGGACCATCCTCGATTGGAATCCTATGGTAAAAAATGAGGAGAGGGTGTGCCCTACCTGTATTTGAATGGCTTTAAGGTGACATGCCTTTTATTTATGTTTATGTTTTTATTTTTATTTTTATTTCAGAGAGTACAAGTGGGGGAGAGGGACAGAGGGAGAGAAAAAGAATCTTAAGCAGACTCCACACTCAGTGTGAAGCCCAATGCAGGGCTCCCTGCCGGTCTGGATCCCAAGACCCTGGGATCTTGACCTGAGCCAAAACCAAGAGTCAGAGGCTCAACCGAATGAGCCACCTAGGCGCCCCAGGGCACATGCTTTTTAAAGTTCTCTAAGCAACACAGCTTATTGAGAGTGAGTCTCCCTTGTCATAACTTTGGATTTTGTTTCATCAGCTACTTTTAATTATAGACATTTTGTTAAAATAGGTTTTGGTTTGAATAATGCAGTATTCTAAGTATACTTTAAGACTATGATTTACCTGCAAGTATTACACGTATTTTATAAGGATACTAAACCAGGAGATACTCTGGCAGAGTGGTGAACCTTATTACATAGGTTTAATTTCTTTTTTTTTTTTAACTTTTAAAAAAAATTTTTTTTTAATGTTTTATTTATTTCTAGGAGAGAGAGAGAGAGAGAGAGAGAGAGACAGCATGAGCAGGGGAGGGTCAGAGAGAGAGGGAGACACAGACTGAAACAGGCTCCAGGCTCCGAGCTGGCAGTCAGCACAGAGCCCGACGCAGGGCTCGAACCCACGAACCACGAGATCATGACCTAAGCGAAAGTCGGACGCTTAACCGACTAAGCCACCCAGGTGCCCCACATAGGTTTAATTTCTGAATAAATTGAATTAAATGCAAACTATTTATAGAATTTCCTAAAATCACAGGATATTGAGGACCAGTAGCATCTGAGCCAGAGGTTTACTGTTATTAGCTAATTCTAACAGCAGATAACAGTAAGACTCTTCATCCCTCAGTGCTCAGGAGCACGCCCCTCCTGAGCTGGAGGAGAGGGGATCGTATCATCTAGGCTACCGTGCTGAATGTACATGGGTTCCTTTTATGACAATTGCTTACATTCTCATTGGTTGTTCCAGAGAGTCCTTCTCATGTAGCTCAGTAATTCCTGTACTCTACAGACAGGAAAGTTCCAGAAACATTAAGAACAGATACTGAAAGGCCTATGAGCAAATGGTGCTGAATATATTTTTTAAGCCACAGTTTCAATTGTTTCAGTCAAAACAGGATTAAGTATTTAAAAATTTTTTTTATTAGCAACATCAGGTATAACAACTGAAACTGGAATAAATGTTTATTTTCTATGAATAAAAATGAATTTTTACTAAAGTAGCAAAAAAGAAAACCTCTACAAGTGCACACACACCCTGAGTGAGGAAGGGAGGGAAAGAGAGAGAATGTGTCTGATTTGCAAAGTGAGAGAAGAAATAGAAACCCTGGTACTCAGATATCTCACATCTGTGTGTAGCCAATGAAAGCAACACTCCAGGTCTCACCGGTGCTAACATAATTTGTGGCCGTGGAAGATGATTGTCACTTTCAAAAAGCCATGTGAATAGAAAACCTCTCTCCTGTTCTCCAAACCAGCTCTATTCTGCACTCACAGAAATTTATAAATTGTGCTTACTCAGTGACTAAAGAAAAGGAAACGGGACGAGATGAATGTATGATTCCTCTTCCTGGTGCATCCTGAAGACCAGGTGTGTTAAATCTTGTAATCGTGGGTGTGATTATAATCAGGGGCACTTTAATGAGAAACGGAGATAACCACAAAGCTTTCAATCTATAGGATTTATCTTTTCTGCTGTTTTGCCCCCAGGAACAGCTGAAATGAAAGTGCCACTTTGTTGATGAAGGTGTGTATGTGTGTGTGTGTGTATGTGTGTGTGTGTCCCTTCTAATCACTAGTTTTCAAGTTATAGAGTGTCAGACAGACTTCCAGGGTCCCATGAGTTTTCTCTTGCCTTTCGATGTGCCGCTAAGGGCCTCTGTGGCTCTGGCAGCTTAGAAAGGGGGTACAGGGTCCAGGAAGAGGTGGATATTCAGAAGATCAGAAGACAGATTGGGATCAAAGAGGGAAGACATCACTACCCCAACTCAAGAGATAGCTTTTACCTCTTTCTCATTCAAAAGTAGCCAGAATATGGGGTGCCTGGGTGGCTCAGTTGGTTTCTGTTCAGGTCATGATCTCATGGTTCGTTGAGTTCAAGTACCACATTTGGCTCAGTGCTGACAGCTCAGAGCCTGGAGCCTGCTTCGGATTTTGTGTCTCCCTCTCTCTCTGCCCCTCCCCACTTGTGCTCTGTCTCTCTGTCTCTGTTTCTGTCTCTCTCTCAAAAATGAATAAACATTTTTTAAAAAGTAGCCAGGGGCCGCCTTGATGGCTCAGTCAGTTGAGTGTCTGACTTCATCTCAGGTCATGACCTCACGGTTTGTGGGTTCAAGCCCCGCATCGGACTCTGTGCTGACAGCTAGCTCAGAGCCTGGAGCCTGTTTTGGATTCTGTGTTTCCCTCGCTCTCTGACTCTCCCCTGCTCATGCTGTCTCTCTCTCAGAAATAATTAAAACATTTTTTAAAAAAGTAAAAAAAGTAGCCAGAATTTTGTGCAGTCAATACAATATCCACATTGGAGGGAGATTTCGCATACATTCTCTCTTTTTTTTTTTTTTCCAAATAGTTTATTGTCAAGTTGGTTTCCATATAACACCCAGTGCTCATCCCCACAACTGCCCTCCTCCATGCCCATCACCCTCACCACACACACACCCATCAGTCCTCAGTTTGTTCTCAGCATTCAAGAGTCTCTCATGGTTTGCCTCTCTCCCTCTCCCCCACTATTTCACCCCTTCTTCTCCCCCATGGTCCTCCGTTAAGTTTCTCCTAATCCTCCTATATGTGCAAACATATGGTATCTGTCCTTCTCTGCCTGACTTATTTCACTAAACATAACACCCTCAAGGTCCGTCCATGTTGGTACACATGGCCAGATTTCATTCTTTCTCATTGCCATGTAATATTCCATTGTATAGATAAACCACATCTTCTTGATCTATTCGTCCACTGATGGACACTTAGGCTCTTTCCATGTTTTGGCTTTTGTTGAGAGTGCTGCTATGAACATTGGGGTATATGTAGCATGCACTCTCTTATTGAAAAACTTACTTTCTCTGCTTAGCCTCGTTTTGGCCTTACGGCCATATATGTTAACTCTTAATTTATTCCCATTATAGCCTGAAGCCTAGGAGAAGCCAGAAGGAACTCCCATTTAACTGATTCTACCTTACCCTTGCTAAAAGTTAAATTTACTAGGAGTACTAAGGGGAGGAGGTATGTTTAGATATGTGCCTTCTGTTGGCTTCCGGTTTCAGAACAACCCTTCTCCACATGCAGAGGGTAAGCTGAGCAACAGAATGAAAAACTAGTGCTGAACTATCCAGACCTTCCCAGATCTTTGCACAGTGACTTGTTTAAGTGTTGTAAATGTTTAGAACATCCATTTTCATAAATTCCTTCCAAAGACAATAATGAATAATTGGGGTAGTAATGGCTGAGTAATAGCCTACGACACTGGCCCTCCTTCAGCTAGAACTCTAAATTCTGGACATAATATAGTAAGCAGCTACCTTGAGACACTGGAGAGTGGTCACATGCAGGCACATTCTTATGGGGAGTCCATGCCCAGACGACAGGCATTGTATGGAGTAAGTTTCTGTTTTCTTGGCTTTAACTTAGGAAAAAGTCTATCTGGGAGCAACTGCAATGCAGGAGGGGTGCTGGTGGAGATACACAGTCTTTCTAGCCTGGGAAACCAGAACATTGGATCTGGGGAAACGGCAGTTTCAGGACAGAGAGGGGGACATCCTGGAATGGATAGTTCCAGAGAAAGGATTCCCAAATTCTGTCTCCCTGAATCTCTGCCTGGACCTTTGGCCAAGTGAGATACATGCTTGCTTTAAACAAGAAGGAGGAGGCTCCTGGGTGGCTCAGTCAGTTAAGCATCTGACTCTTGATTTTGGCTCAGGTCATGATCTCACAGTTTGTGAGTTCAAGCCTCATGCTGGGCTCTGTGCTGATGGTGTGGCTCCTGCTTGGGATCCTATCTCCCTCTCTCTCTGCCCCTCCTCTACTTGCATTCTGTTTCTCTCAAAATGAAATAAAACATTAAAAAAATAAATAAATAAAAATACCAGAATGACCAGAGGCTCTCAGAAACCTAAGCCTATATTTCCTCTAGGAGCAATGTTTCAGTCTCCACTAATTCATTGTTCGTGGCAACTTTATAGAACAGAACTACCATGAATAACGAGAATTGGCTGTATATAATAGGGGGGGAAAGTTGATGATCTTAGAAAAAAAGAATGAGTACTTTGGGATTGACTATTCTAGATTTATTGAGATAACCAATACTACAGCCCTCTACATAGTCTGCAGAAAGCTGACTTCTAAGAACTATGAGGTACTTGAGAACTTTGCATATAGGTTTACAGTGACTATGAATGTGGCAGCATTATATATTGAAACTTTCTCCCTTGCATTTTTATTTTTAATGTTTATTTATTTTGAGAGAGAGAGTGAGTGAGCATGTGTGAGCAGGGAAGCGGCAGAGAGAGAGAATCCCAGTCAGGCTTCCCATTGTCCGCACAGAGCCCAGTGCAAGGCTCCACCTCCCAATCCATGAGATCCTGACCTGAACTGAACTCAAGAGTCAGATGTTCAACTGACTGAGCCACACAGGTGCTGCATTCTCCCTTGCTTTTTAATATTAAAAGGTAATTCTTGGAGCATAGCTTTTCTTTCTTCTAATCACTAATTTTAGGTGACAAAAACCTAATCTATATTCTGTTTAGTAGGAGATAAGTAGTAGCCTTTAGAACCCATTCCTTCAAGATGATAATTTATTTTTTATTTTTTATTTTAAATAATCTCTGCATCCAACATGGGGCTTGAACTCACAACCCCAAGATCAAGAGTCACGTGCTCTTCCATCTGAGCCACCCAGGTGCCCCAAGATGATAAACAAGTGTTAACACTGTCTTTAAAAATAAGCAAACCCTGGAAACATCTTCTGGAGGAAGAGTTTGGGATTAACTGATGGCTGAGTCAGGTTCTGAGCCAAACCCAGGTCTCCACCCAGGAATGACTGTTAATTCCTTCTTCAAGTCCAGAGTTGGATTCTGATGACAGAAGCCTCTTCCTGATAACATAATGAACCGTGGCTTCACGAACATTTATGTAGTCAGAGGTTACTCTCCTACGTGTTTGTGAGAGAGAAAGGAAACCCTGGCTTAAAGAAAAAGAAATGGCTCATGTGTGATGTCATGCTTTTTGGGTTACAGCAGTTACCCATGGTCCATCTGAAAGACTGAGTGCATGCATCCTGGGTTCACCTGGTTTCCTGTTTGTCCAGACCAAGAACTGGGACCTGAGGAGGGTATGACACTTAATCTCTGACACAGCACAAATGGCAAGTTATAAGTAAACGGGCAAGCTGAATGGAAACTTTCCTTCCTTTTATTGGTTTTGTTCTGTCTTGAAAGTTATTTTGGCAACATTTGGTGTGGTTTTGGTGCTATGTGTACAGTAAACGGGCCCAGTTCCTTCCCAGAGCCAGTTTCACACATTGCTCCTTTTAACAAATCGAAGGCTCTGTGTGAAGAGTAAATGAAAAGAACATTTATGTAAACATGACTGGGATCCAGGTAATAATTATTCCCCTGTAAACTTTGAAAAAGTTCTGGGGAGAGAGTGCCCTTCCAGGACTGAAATGAAAGAGACTCTTCCCTTCCTGGGAGCATAGAGCTATAGCCAGTTGATCAAGGCAGCAGTTCTGTTGATCGTCTGCCAATGGCCAGGGCTTGCTGTTTACAGTATTGATATTATTCATTAAAGACATTTAATAACAATTCAGCATTTGAAGGGGCGCCTGGGTGGCTCAGTTGATTAAGCGTCTGACTGTTGGTTTCTGCTCAGGTCATGATCTCATGGTTTGTGAGTTCGAGTCCCACATTGGGCTTGGTGCTNACAAGAGAAGCAGTGTTTCTGATGTGCTTACCTTGAAAGAACTTAATTCTGACACTTCACTTGAAAGAATAAGGAGGAGCATAGGATAATTCTTTGGGCTACTGGACTGGGTGCAAGTTCTGGCCTTGGTGCAAATCTCTTACCCCCCTCCCCCAGCCTCATTTCTCATCAGTCCCATCCCCCTGACACGGGTGTGGCAAGAATTAGATGGGATAACCTGTGAAACTCTTCAAAGTGTAAAGGGTTGAAAATATAAAAGATGACAGTAATGATGATTGCTATTCATCATTGGTGGTGGTGGTGGTATTGTTACTACGATTACTACTACCATCACCGCCATCACCGCCACTACTACTATCTTATCCTTAGATTTGCTGGGGCTTTGAATGATTTTTTTAAAATCCACCAAAGGTAATTTTATATTTGTACTGAATGAATAGGCAATTATTTCATGGCTGGAACTTTTAGAACCTTATACTTTATCATGCCAGGCTCACACCATTGGTCATCTCAGATTTTGGAAGCTGACAAATTATGTGGAATCTAGCCTTCCAGCTCTGTACAAGGATCTCTTGATTGCATATGCCACCTTGTTCTTCTTCATGGATACCAACTCAACTGGAAAAGTATAAGAACCTAGGTGCTTTGGGGGCACCTGAGTGGCTCAGTTGGTTAAGCATCTGATCCTGGAATTTACCTCAGGTCATGATCTCACAGTTTATGAGTTCAAGCCCTGTGTCAGGCTCCACACTGACAGTGAGGAACCTGCTTATGATTCTCCTCTGCCGCTCCCATGCTCATATCCTCTCTCTCTCAAAATAACTGAAAACTAAAAAAAAAAAGAAAGAACCTAGATGCTCTGTAGTTATTGAGCCAAAGGCCTTAACATATGTCTGGACATGATTTGACCTCCGACATTATCATTCTTTCCCTTTCTTCTTTATCACTATGAAGCAGTGGATATAGTATCACAAAATAATAATAATGCTATCTGCTTTCATAAAGCAGACACTGAGCTAGGTGCATTACTGGATTATCTCAGTTGATTCTCTCAGGAACACTGAGGGGTAGGTGTTATCCCCATTTTACAGAGGACTAAAGGAAGACCCTCAGAGATTAGCCTGTACTCTACCTGGCTCTACGGGGCGGGGGGGCGGGGGGAGAGCAGGTGGACAGAGGATCCAAAGCTGGCTCCATGCTGACAGCAAAGAGTCCAATGTGGGGCTCAAACTCATGAAACGTGTTATCATTACCTAAGCTGAAGTCATGCTTAAGCAACTGAGCCACCCAGGTACCCCCGGGCCACCGACTTTTTAAAGAAGGAGCAAATAGGGGAGCCGGCTGGCTCAGTTGGTAGACCATGTGACTCTTGATCTCAGGGATGTAAATTCAAGCCCCATATTGGGTGTAGAGTTTACTTAAAAATAAATAAAGTTAAATTAAAATTAAATTAAATTAAAATGAAGGAAAAGATTATTTTATTTATTTTTAAAAAATGTTTATTTCTGAGACAGAGAGACAGAATGTGAGCAGAAGAGGGGCAGAGAGAGAGGGAGACACAGAAACCAAACAGGCTCCAGGCTCTGAGCTATCAGCATAGAGCCTGACGCGGGCCTCGAACCCACGAACTGTGAGATCGTGACCTGAGCCGAAGTCTGGCGCTCAACCAACTGAGCCACCCGGGTGTCCCAATAAAGATTATTTTAAAGCAAATAATTACACCAGTAGTTGATGAAAATATCCATTAAGCAATCACCAGCTTCTTTACCATGGTGAGAATATTTAAAGTAACATTTTAGTTAATCAAGACTTGTACCAAGTTCCATTTCCTGTTCAGCCATCTACTTTTTCTGTAAATAGCAAAGTTCTCATCACTTCTGTGTGGCAAGGGGTTGCCAGAAAAACTGTGATGATTTTTTACACCTGTTATGTATATTCAGAAGCTTGTCTTATTCTGTTAAAGCCCAATATAATTTGCTATCTTTTCATTTCTAAGACCCAGTCAGACCAGAAGCACAACTTCTCAAATGTTCATTCCCACACAGTAACAATCAAATGTTTAGTCATTAATGAAAGCCTGTTTTTCTAAGGATCTCTACCATCTGTCAAATATAAGATTTGTATGTGGATGGTAATTCAGAAATCATACCCTTACACCACGGAGTTAAAGAGGGTTTATAGCCAGATAACCCTGGAGAGTGTCCGGGGCATTTTTCAGAGGCGTATTTGTCCCAGGATCTGAGCCAGCATCTGAGAGAGCAGGGCTAGAAGGTGTCAGGCGAGGAGTGTGCCAGGCTGGAGTCAGAGCCAACCCAAGAGGAGTTGAATGGCAGAAAGGCAAGGCCAGGTCCAGGCAGATGAAGACATTCCCGCCAGGCTGCTGCTGCTGACCTACAGGGAGGTCAATGAGTGCTGTGTTCATTGTTAGTGTAATAGCCCCACTCCCCCTTGTCTCATATATATATATATTTTTTTTATCTCATTTAGTTTCTTAAATGGAGGTATAACTCATATCTATAAAATTCACTCTCTTAAAGTGTGCATTTCAGGGCTTTTAGTATTTTATAAAATTGTTCCAACACCACCACCATCTAATTGCAGGGCATTTTCATTACCCCCCAAAAGAAGGCTTGTAGCCAAGACAGTCATTACCCCGCCATTTCCCGCTTTCCCCAACTCTTGGCCACCACAAATCTACCTATTGTCTCTGGAATTGCCTTTTCTAGACATTTCATACAAAAGGAATCACATAATATGTGGCCTTTTGTGTCTGTCTCCTTTCACTTAGCATAATGCAGTCAAGGTTCATCTTGTATTGTAGCCTACATTAGGATTTCATAACCTTTTATGAATGGATAATATTCTATTATATGAATATACCATGTTTATCTGTTCATCAGTTAATGGACATTTGGGTTATTTCCACAATTTGGCTATTTTAAATAATGTTGATGGAGCGCCTGGGTGGCTCAGTAGGTTGAGCATCCAACTTTGGCTTAGGTCATGATCTCACGGTCCATGAGTTTGAGCCCCGCATTGGGCTCTGTGCTGACAACTCAGAGCCTGGAGCCTGCTTCAGATTCGGTGTCTCCCTCTCTCTGCCCCGTCCCCTGCTCACGCTCTGTCTTTCTCTGTCTCTCAAAAATAAATAAACATTAAAAAAAAAAGTTTTTAAATAAATAAATAATGTTGCTGTGAACATTTGTGTGCACGTTTTTGTGCAAACATATGCTTTCGTTCCCATGGGTGCACGCCTAGGAGTGGAATTGCTGGGTCATGTGGTAACTCTACATTTAACTTATTCAGGAACCAGACTCCTTTCCAGCTGCGTCGTCTCTCATTCACAGCAGCAATGTCTGAGGGTTCCAAATGCTCCACATTCTCGTTAGCACTTGTTATTGTCTATCATTTGCTAGGATTATCGCCACCCTAGTGAGTGTGAAGTGGTGTAGTTTAAATTTGCATTTCCTTGATGGCTAAAGATGTTGAGCATTGTTTCATGAGTTTATTAGCCATTTGGATAACTGCTTTGGAGAAATGTCTATTCAGAATCTTTGCCCATTTTTTTTTTAATTGGGTTACCTGTCTTTTTATTGTTAATATGTTTGTTTTTTAATTGGGATTTTTATATCATTGTTTCATAGTTTTACAAAGCTTAATTCAAAGATCCACAGCCCCAGATCCATAGCCCCATCCTCCTTTTACCCTCCATTCTCTCTTCCCATTAGCAACTGTTTTCAACTTGATTGGCTGTTTCTTTAAGTATTTACTTCCATATTTCTTTTTTTAATGTTTATTTATTTTTGAGAAAGAGAGACAGAGAATGAGTGGGGGAGGGGCAGAGAGCCACCAAGACACAGAATCTGAAGCAGACTTCAAGCTCTGAGCTGTCAGCACAGAGCTCTATGCGGGGCTTGAACTCATAATCCCAGAGATCATGACTTGAGATGAATTTGGATGCTTAACCAACTGAGCCACCCAGGTCCTAACTTCCATATTTCTTTCTTTTCTTTTTTTAATTTTTATTTTTAGAGAGACTGTCTACAAACCAGGCAAGAGGGGCAGAGAGAAAGACAGAGACAGAGAGAGAGACTTTTAAGCAGGCTCCATGCTCAGTGCAGAGCCTGATGCAGGGCTCCATACCACGACCTTGAGATCATGACCTGAGCCAAAATCAAGAGTCAGATGCTCAAAACTAGGGACTACTGGGGGTGCCTGGGTGGCTCAGTCGGTTGGGTGCCCGACTTCGGCTCAGGTCATGATCTCACGGTTCGTGGGTTCGAACCCCGCGTCGGGCTCTGTGCTGACAGCCAGCTCAGAGCCTGGAGCCTGTTTCAGTTTCTGTGTCTCCCTCTCTCTCTGACCCTACCCTGCTCACGCTGTCTGTCTGTCTGTCTGTCTCTCTCTCTCTCTCTCTCAGAAATAAATAAAATATTTAAAAAAATAAAAAATAAATAAATAAAACTAGGGGCAACTGGGTGGCTCAGTCAGTTAGGTGTCCAAATTTGGCTCAAGTTGTGATCTCACTGCTCGTGAGTTTGAGCTCTGCATTAGGCTCTGTGCTATCAGCACAGAGCCTGGAGCCTGCTTCAGATTTTGTATGTTCCTCTCTCTCTGCCCCTCCCTCATTCATGCTCTGTCTCTCTCACTCTCTCGCAAAAATAAATAAGCATTAAAAATTTTTTTAAAAAAATTCAGATGCTCAACCGACTGAACCGCCCAAGTGCCCTTACTTCCATATTTCTAAGTAGCATGCTTACACTGCTATTTCTTGATTTTTCAGCACACTTACTGACTTCCTGCTAGATCTAATATGTGCAAGTGGGACTTACTCACTGATTATGTTCCTAAGGTGGAGAAAACTGGCCTGCAGTGAGAAGCAAAGAAGCAGCATAGTGGCTTAGACTTAGAGTGTTAAGTCTAGAGCTAGAATGTCTAGGATTGAATCCCAGCTTTACTACTTACTGGCCATGAGACCCTGCACAAGTTAGTTGACCTCTGTGCCTCGATTTCCTCATCTATAAAAATGAGGATAATCATAGTACATAGGGTTGTTTTTAAAATTAAATGACCAGAGGGCATCTGGGTAGCTCAGTTGGTTGGGTATCTGACTTCAGCTCAGGTCATGATCTCACTGTTCATGAGTTCAAGCCCTGGTTTGGGCTCTGTGCTGACAGCTTAGAGCCTGAAGCCTACTTTGGATTCTGTGTGTGTCTCTCTCTTTCTCTGCCCCTCCCCAGATTGAGTTCTCTCTCTCTCTCTCTTAAAAATAAACATTTTTAAAAATTTTTTAACTAAATTACCTTAATTATATAAAGCATTTAGAATGTATAGTTTCTGAAAGCTCAATATGTATTAGTTATTATTATTAATATGCCCCAAATATATGCATTCTCCTTCCCCATTTTCCCTATATAGTTATAGTTATATTCCAGTTTTTTCTCTGTCAACATTTAGTGTTTATGTTACCATAACTGTGACTATTATCCACAGCAGAGCCATATTATGCACTATGATTACGTTTCCTTTCTTGTATGAATTTTGGCTTTCTCTGAAGTTAATAAATGTCTCAGGTTTACATTTGTTACTTTTCTGTGAACCTCTTACCAATTTATCCCTCATGCTAAATGTTTATAAATCCCTTAAAAGGTTCAAACATATCAAGTTTCACCTTCTGAGAGACATGTCTCCTCTAACCTTTCATTCACTTGCTCTTGAATGGACTAATTACTTTCTAAGACTACTGTAAGACTTAAGAACATGGCACTTAAAAGTTAGCGATGCTTTGTGTGCATAGGCAATACTTATGGACTGGGGAACTTTATAGGAAGTGATGATATGGCCAAGTCATTTCATCAGGAGACTTTCTTTCACTGGTAGACTTCAAGACTCTTTAAAGTTGTTTTCTTTGGGGCTGGTCAGAGAAGAATTATCTGGTCTCCTACCTAGAGGGTGTGAGCCCAGCTGCCAGGGTTCTAGAAGATGAGTGAAAGAAGGAGGATGGCAGTCTCACCATTTTGTGTGTAGATTTTCACTTAATCTTTCTGTTTTCAACATGGTAGCCTCATCCTTATCGATACTGATGTCTGTCTATCTAGAGTCTCTTTGGTGGGATCCTCTAAAGGGTAAACTCCAAGCTTCTGCTGTGGTTGGGGAAGGGCAGTCACCTGGGTACACAGAATGGAAGACATGAGGCAACCTCCTTAGTACAGACAAACTTCTGACCAGGGCTTCTGTTCACCTCCATTTTAAGAAATGTGACTGACCTATCAACTCCTGAACTTTTTTGAGTTTTTGTTGTGCATTACGCTTGCTTCTGGGTTTAGTGAATCAATTTATTATCCAACCGAGACACTTCTGAGAGAGAAAGGAGACAATTATATAAGTGTAACAGCTGTACAAATTAACCTGGGAAAATCAGAATTATGACCCTAGAATTCATCCAACTGCTTTCTAGCATCAAAACTTTTGTTGCTATTGACTTATTAGTGCTTTTTGTTCTGATAGCTTAATGCCATTTTTTTTTCTCCTTTGGCTGTCCTTTCAGTGGGGTTCCAGGAAAGAACGGTGATGTGTGCGTGTATTCAGTCCACCAGCTTTCAGATGGCAGCTTCCATTCTCTCCTCTTCTAGATGGAGAAAGTAGATATGTGACTATAGTCAGAACTCTTTTGGTTTTAGGCAACAGAAACCTAGTTCGTTTCTTTTTTTTTTTTTTTTTACCTAGTTCATTTCTTTAAGCAACAGAAAGTAGCTTAAGCAGAGAGCTTTTTAGCCTGCAAGATCCAAAGAAGGGCTAAATAGTCATGTTGTGGGAAAATATGGGTTGGAGCTGGCTATCAGTGACTCCCAGAATCAGGAATTCAAACGCTCCATATCTTGTCTCTGTGTCTTCTATATTTCATCTTTGTTCTTTTAAACCAGCGTCCAGCTTTCCTCCTGTGACAGCAATATGACCACTGACAGTGATCCAGCTCTTACATCTAACACTCAGAGATTCCCTACCTGGTCCCAAATGCAAAAATTCCAGGGAGGAAACTTAATGTTCCAGCTAGGGTCTGATGCCCATCCTCATATCAGCCAACTTAGCTGAGCCAGGGAGGGTATATGGAAATGCTGTTTTGTGTAAAACCACCTTCAGCTTCCATGGGACCCATCTGTGAGAAGAGCTGGGGTCAGTACTTGGGTGTAGCGGGTAGTCCCATAGATTTCCTCAATAGTAACTTGGCCAAATCCTATGACAGTAGTGATGGGTTTGAGAAATAAAGCCAGAAAGATTACAACTCAGTACCTTACTGTGATTGCTAAAATATCAACGTTCAACCTTTTCTAGTGATAACAGATATGACAGTTTGGAAGCCCTGACATTTAACACTGCTCCCTTTCTGCCTCTTCTGCACCATCATTTACATAGATCTACATATGTTAGAACTTGGTTTGTCTTCCTCTTCTGCATCAGACATACTACTTTATTTTCTGTAGGATAGCCTATTCCTTACCCTTCTTATCCTTTTTTTAAAAAATTGTATTTGTATATAATCTCTACACCCAGTGTGGGGCTCAAATTCACAGCCCCAAGGTCAGGAGTTACATGCTCCTCTGACTGAGCCAGTCAGGCACCCCTTTACGCTTCTTATCCTGATCTAAAAAGGCCCAGAAGAAAGTATTGTCATTCAAACTCAGAATTTATATACATACGTACACATATACATATTTCTATATGTATATATAGATTAAAAGTTATTATTTTGAGAGAGAGAGAGAGAATGAGCAAGGGAGGGACAGAGAGAGAAAGAGAGGGAATCCCAAGCAGGCTCCACACCATCAACGCAGAGCCTGACTTGGGGCTTGAACTCACGAACAGCAAGATCATTACCTCAGCTGAAACCAAGAGTCAGATTCCTAAACCTCCGAGCCACCTAGGCACTCCCAAACTCAGAATTTTAGAATGTTAGAGGTAGAAAAGGACTTAGAGACTACTTAATTTTATTTCACAAGAATTTTCCTTGGCTCATGAACTTGCTGAGTTCTTCTTCTAACATGAGGTCTTCATGGTCAAATAAGTTTGGAAAATACTGCATATGACTATATGTTTTCCTCTTGGTGATTAGGTACATGGTTACCTATTAAAGAGTCTGAGGAGGCCTGCAGCAAAGAAAACTAACAATTTCCTCCAACTCATTTACCAAGGAACCTTTTTTTCATTATAAGTATGCCAAGTAATAATGCTCCATGGAACATACTTTGGGAAATAATCCAACTGTCTTATTTTATGAATGAGGAAATAAAGTTTATGAAAAGACAGTGGTTACAAATTTCCAAAGCAAATGACAGGAAGAACTAGCACTCATTTCCAGTTGTTTCTGGTTGCTTACGTTGGCCAAATGCTAATAAAAAGATAACATCTCTCCCTCTTCCTGTTACTTAATTCACTCATTCACCTGGAACAAGGTTCATCTTATTCACCAGGGTATCTTAGGTGACATCATAAAGGGAACATAAGTTAAAGCACCAGATTTGGGATATCTACTGTCAGCTCCCTTTCTTTTTATCAGACCCAAAACACTTTTACTATACTAAATTATTATACCAAATATTTTTGTATTTCCCCTTTATTCTCCTGAAATGAAATTTGTAGCCTCTTAACCTACATGCATATTTTAATTTTTTTTAATGTTTATTCATTTTTGAGAGACAGAAACACACAGTGTGAGTTGGGGAGGGGCAGAGAGAGGGAGGCACAGAATCCAAAGCAGGCTCCAGGCTCTGAGATGTCAGCACAGAGACCGCCACGGGGCTCGAACCCACGAACCGTGAGATCATGACCTGAGCCGAAGCCGATGCTTAACCGACTGAGCCACCCAGGCACCCCAAAACATAGCATATATTTTAAATATAAATGTCTAGGCCGACTCTAGGTATAACGAACTATTATTTGGTTGCTCTTATATGTAGAGTCATCATGAATGTAACACAAATGCAAAATCACACAGATATCATAGGAGCAACTCAAAAGTACATTGTAGCGCTTGATTTTCCAAAAGAGTAAACTAATCTCTATAACATTCTAAACAAATGAAAATATTATCTTCTCTTAGTTTATATGGTAGTTGCAGTCCTGAAACTTCATTAAAATACTTTGAGCATTTGCCATCTGATAGCACTTATATCTAAGTGCTTTACATTAATTCATTCACTTAATCTTCATTATCCATTGAGGTATGATTAGTATCCCCATTTTACACATGAGGAAACTAACAGAGAAGATAAGTAACTTCTGCAACAACTAGCACGTGGCAGAGCAGTAGCAGGTAAGCCCAGGCAGCACGGGCAGGACTGAAGGTCCAGTGAGTGTCGTCTGAAGGACTCAGAGACCCAGTCACTTGGGCATGTTCTGCACAAATCATGGCCAACAGAGGGCTGCTTCAGATCCTGGAAACCTGATACCCAAAAGGAAAACAGGCCAGACTACCTCCTGACAGCTTATTTCCTGTCTGCCCTGGAGAAGGATGGAACAGTGAGAGGACAGTGTTCGGGGCTGGCCTTGGACCCAGGTGCCCTGACCTCCCAGGACCTGCCAGAGTGAACGCCTCACAGAGCAGAGACAGGAAGCAGCCCTGGCTTCCTTTTATTCCACCACATGTTCCACGATCCCTTGCCAAAAGGTCAGGCCAACCATGGACTACGCCATCCACCAACTTCCCCTAAGGGACCCAGAACTGAAAAAAGCAGGGAGCAGACCAAACACCTTCAGGGCTGCCAGGCTGGGGAGTAGGAGTCTGGGACTTTCCTTCCGCCCTGCAGCCTGATTGGAATCGTTTCTTCCTCTGATAACCAGATGGGCCTCTGGGTTGGAAAACCCACTTCTCTTTGCTTCATCCTCTGAAGGGGAGGAGTTGTGACCATACCCTCCTTGGGGTGATGTAAAATGACAGTTAGGATCGATGCTCTCTAGTCTGTTCCAGCTCATTGCTCACTGCTCCATGGTTTGTTTGCTTTTAGCAGATCTGCTCTGAATAAATTGCATGTTCTCTGAGGCTTAGTATTTAATAATAGTAGAACATTTATTAAGGGCTTATTGTATGGCAGGCAAAGCACCAGCTTCTTCACATTCATGATCTCCTGGAATCCTCCCAACAACCCTTGTGAGATAACTATGCTTAGTAACTCTATTTACAGATAAGAGAATTGAGGTCCAGAATACTTACATTTAGATGCGCGGGTCACACGGCCAGTAAGAGGGACAACTGAGTGCACACCCAGGCTGCCTTATTGCCAGCTTGGCTGTTGTGACGGAACTAGTCAGAACTGGCCTGAGATGACACTTGAGGAAGAGGTAGGCTGTTACAGGCGTGTTGGGACAACCTTGCATTCCTAGGACTTCGGCTTCCTTAACCACTCCACTTCCTTCCGCTCCGTAGTTCGGAGTTCGCTGGGGTTGATGGGTGTTCGTGCAGTCGGCACGGTGAGGGAACTGCAGCTAGAAAGTGCTTTCTGAAATGCAGATCTGCTGAAGTCCAGTCCCCAGCTGACATTTCTACCCTGGTCCCTGAGATAAAGACCAGGCTTCTTCACATGACACAGAAGGCCCTTTATATTCTGGACCCCCTGACTTCTCTGTCTCCTCCGTACTTCTCCTCAAATGCCCTGACAGCCTCATCCACAGACTGCTGCTTGCAGACATCTTGGTCTCTACTCTTTCTTTTTAAACATTTATTTAGTTATTTTGAGAGCCAAAGTGCATGGGCAGGGGAAGGGCAGAGAGAGGGAAAGAGAGAATCCCAATGAGGCTTCTGTGCTGTCAGCACGGAGCCTGACCTGAGCCAAAATCAAGAGTCAGATGCCTCACTGACTGAGCCACCCAGGTGCCCCAGTCCCTACTATTTCCTATGCCGCAAACGCCTTCTTTTCCCCTCACCTGTCCATCTGATTAGCTTTTATTCATCCTTTAGGACTCAACTTACATTTTACACTCTGTGAAAAGCCTTTCCTGACTTCCCAAGTAAAATCAATCCTCGCTTCTCCAGGCTCCAGAGTACTTTATGTATCAGCTCTGGACTAGAGTAGTGTGATGATTTCATCATGTCTGATGCCAACAGGGAACTGCGAGCCCCTGAACACACCAGCCACTTTTTTCTTTCATTGTGGTAAAAGATACAGAAGACAAAATCTACCATCTTAACCATTTAAATTTTTTATTTTTTTTATTTTTAGAAAGAGAGCATTAGTAGGGGAGAGGGGCAGAGGGGGAAAGAGAGAGAATCTTAAGCAGGTTCCACCTCCCTCAGCCCCTGGCAGTCACCATTCCCTCTGTGTGAATTTGACTACTCATTCCATTCACTTTTATATTCCCCAAATCTCGCACATTGCTTTGCACAAAATAAGCGCTTAATGAATATTTGTTGAGAGAGCGCACAAAGTCTTTTCTCTAAGAGGCATGGAACACATCTCTTAAATTTCTTTGTACCTGCCTTTATGATAAATAGATTTCCTAGATCTTCAACTGGAAATTCTGGGATTTCCAAGCTCTTCCAGTATTCAGGTTTCCCAAGAGCAGAAGTCGTCCAAACAAGTTCTCATTAGGAGGGAATTTTACCCTCCTTTACTTAGAAACTCCTGAAGTTTTCATTGCATTTGGGCTGTAGACATACTGTCCCCAAATCAGCTGGGCGATGGAGAACTGAGGCAGTGACAGCATGCATATGGATGTTCTGCCAGAACCTTCTGCATTTTGCAACTTGGCTTCTTGACACACACACATACACCATTGATACACTCTGTGTGTGCTATGTATATAGCAGTATATATGTATGGGCATATATGCAGATATATATATATATATATATATATCTTTTCAAAGTTCTAACGCATGTATTCCCCTTAATCCCTCCCATCTGGGCAGAGGTTTCTGCCGTAATTCCAGCTAACCTAGCAACAGAGGCTGCTGCGTTTGTATTATCCTTTCATTTTCTTAAAGAACGTGTGTTGGTACCCTGTAACTCTCTGTCTTCAGAATCGCACTTCACATACACATATTTAAGAAGAAATTTTTTAAATGTTTTGGGGGGAAAATGCAGTGCCAATTTGTGGATCAAAAATGATTTTGAGGGGTGCCTGGCTGGCTCAGTTGGTGAAACATGTGACTCTTGATTTCGGGATTGTGGGTTTGAGCCCCACATTGGGTCTAGAGATTACTTAAAAATAAAATCTTNCAGCACAGAGCCTGATGCAGGGCTCAATCTCTTGACTCTGGTATTATGACCTGAGCCAAAATCAAGAGTCAAATGCTTAATCGACTAAGCCACCCAGGTGCTCCTAAAAATAAGATCTTAAAAATGATTTTGACCCTGTCCCCTTTGGAAAATAAAAACCTGATTGTTGATACTTAAGAAAATTCCAAGAAGTGTAATAGGTTATGTCCAAATCACGTCACCCTTATTAAACATGCACTTAGGTTTTTCCCAGGAGAGTTGTTACTTTCGAAACCATGGTGTAACTAACTCCTACTCTCCCACCCAGTGTTTTTTCCTAACCTCCCACACTACTGCATCCTGGCTGCTTATTAGAGTCACCTGGAGAGCATAAAAATTATAAAAATAAATTAAAACATTTTGTGAAAAGTCCTGGATCCTAACCACTATGAATCTGGTTCTTAGGTGTGAGGTGGGGGCCCAGCCATTTTAAACCTTCTCCAGGGAGTTGTAATCTGCAGCAGGGAATCCCTATGCTAGAATGATAGCGTTGCACAGAGGCAGCCTCTGGGCTTTGTAGCCGTATTTTGGAGTGTGTAGCAGGGGTTCTTCTTTCTGGTCTAGTCCACACCATGTACATATTAGCACATGACACAAACCCCACCAGGACCTCTGATGTGTCAGTGCCTGGTTTTCTCTGGCCTTTGCTTCCCGAGGCACCTTGCACAGTGTCTAGAATTCCATTGACTAGATGTCCTCAAGAGAGTGTCTTGTCCTTCCCCTATGTGCGATTCCAGCTAGACCTGAAGCTGTGCGACCCGAGTTTGCCTGGTGATGCAGGGTGCCCCAAAGGAAACCTTATGGTCAGCCAGTGGCCCAGTTATTTATTGCTCTGCCTCCTCCCTGCCCAGGCTCCATCCAAATAAACAACTTTGATGGGACAAGGAAAAAGGTCAAATCTTCTCCATTGCTTCCTCTTACGTATTGGATTTCCTAGTAATTGCACATATTTAAAAGCAAGGTTTGGGGGTGCCTGGGTGGCTCAGTCGGTTAAGCGTCCGACTTCGGCTCAGGTCATTATCTCACCACTCATGGGTTCGAGCCCCGCATTGGGCTCTGTGCTGACAGCTCAGAGCCTGGAGCCTGCTTCAGATTCTGTGTCTCCCTCTCTCTCTGACCCTCCCCTGCTCACACTGTCTCTCTCTCGGAAATAAATTTTTAAAAAAACATTAAACATTTTTTTAAAAATAAAAGCAAGGTTTTCAGAGTTAGCCCTAACAGATGCAGGTTTGAACTCTGGCTGTATCCCGGAGCAAGTCACTGAAACCACTCTACATTCCCTTTCCCTCATTTTAAACTGGACCTAACAACACCTGTCTCATAGGATTAAATGAGATACTGTGTGCAAAGGGCTTAGCACAGTGACTGAAGCGTCAAAAACACTCAGTAAATGGTAGTAGTGAGCCTTTTGCAGGCACTAATCCCGCGTGGGAGGCGTTAGGCACAGGCAGGGAGCAGGACTGGGCTCCCTCAGTGGGGGGTTTGCACGGGAGAGCCTCCTCTGACGGCCAAGTGGAGCCCTTTCCCCACGCAAGGTCACGGTCACAGAGTAGAGTTTGAAAGCTGGGATCATAAACACCTTTTAAGGACAAAGCTCCCCATCTCCTCTCCCACAGCAGCAGCCTGCTGCCTTTGCACATACTCCGGCCATTTTTCCTGCCTTCTTTGTTCTATTTCCGTGCCTGTGGGGGTGAAGGAAGGCTGCCGCCTTCCTCAGGTTGCTATTTAAAGACATTCCAAAAGATGCTGTGGCGATTGCTTGCGGCCCTGCCACCGAGAGAGCCGGCTGCAGCCCGGTGGGCGCGGTCCGCTGGCCCCTCGAAGCCCGGGCAGTGCGCCTCAGCCTCAGCTGCCGGCAGTGGGCAGGTGTTGTGGGTGAGTCCCATCGCCCACTCTTTGTTTAGGACTCCTGAACTGTCACCCCTGCCAGGGGCTAACCGTAGTGTCTGTCTTGGTCTTTGTCCCTAAACTGCCAACCTGCCTACATCCCTGAAGCATTTTCAGCACTCGACCAGTTAAAAATTTCCCCTTTATTCTTCAGTGAAAATCATGCATGATACTCCCCTCATCCCCTCCCTACCCTTTCTCCAATTTGCACTCAAGATACCCTCCGCATTTAACAGCCAGACACGAACCAAGAAGGGCAAAAATGCCATTTATCTCTAGAGCTAGCAGAGAAAAATACTTTGGAAATAAAAGGGTTTTGAAAGGCTCAGTAACCTCCAGTTAATAATAATAATGCTTCCCTGAACTTCAGCATGTTTGAGATTCTCTGTCAGGCATGGATAGAAAGCTCTTAGGCATTAGTAATCCTGTCTTTCTTTGCCGACCTTCCCATCCCATCGCTTTTCAGTGAGGTGTCTCAAAAGCCCAGTCTTTCTATTTGAATCAGCCTTAATTTCTTTTTCATACACCCATCAAAGTAAGGGCTTGGGTTTTATCAGGAAAGCATTTATTCTTCTCCAGGCCAGAGCTCCCTGAATGATGTCCAAATTGTCTACCTCCATTCTGCTTCCCCAGTTTATTTGTTTCCTGCCCATTATCTTAGCTACTCGCTTCCAAGACCTCAGAGCCTGGCTCCTGTCTGATTGCCCAGCAGAGTTGTTTCTGGTGCCCGCAGCCCTGTGAACTGGCAGTTGTCAGGGACCCTTTGTCCCCCGACCCGCTCTGGCCCTGATTCTGCACTCAGACTGCGTTAAGTCCCTTTCCCCCTTCTTCCACCTGTTCTAATGCCCCTCTATTTATTCGCCTTCCTAACACTTTTTTTTTTTTGGCCTCTGCTCGCTCCCTTTCAGTTTCAGAGCGGTGCCTTTCCCCTCATTTTCTTAGCCCTGTGGTGGTACATCCAATTATTTCAATATCAGAGTAATAATAGCAACAATACTTTGAATTATGTACTACTTGGCTTATCATAGCAGAGTACTGTCACATGCATGATCTCTTTTGATCCCACAATCAACTTGTAAGGTAGACAGTGTGCTGTATGCTTCCCGCTTCGGCAGAGGGAAATAATAGCCACTTCGAGAGGAGAATAGTGTAGTCATCAATAAAGAACACTGGCTCCAAGTCAGGCTGCCAGGGTTGGAATCCTGGCTCTGCCTGTTACCAGCCGTGTGGCCGTGGGCACATTGGAGATAATAACAGTACCTCTCTCATTGTGTTGTTTTGAGGATTAAGTGAGTTACTAGAGATGAGATGCTTAGAACCATACCTGACACATAAAGGTATTATGTAAGGATTAGCTGTTGTTATTGTTCATTCGTTTGTTCGTCAAAAATTTTCTACACACCAAGGGCGCCTGGTGGCTCAGTCGGTTAAGCATCTGAGTCTTGGTTTTGGCTCAGGTTATGATCTCATGGTTCGAGATTGCGAGCCCCAAGCACAGAGCCCTGCTTGGGATTCTTTCTCTCCTTCTCTCTCTGCCCCACCCCCAAAATAAGTAAATAAACATCAAAAAAACTACTACACACCAGAGCTGTTACATGCCAGGCTCTGTCCTAAGCCTCAGTGATAGAAGAATAACAAGGACACAGAGTACAGTATTAGTGGGGGAGACTGACAACCCCTCACTTACTTAACACCCACCATACGCAAGTCTTTGTGCTTGGATCTTGATAGACATTAACTCTCATTCTTACCACCTTAAAAAGAGGCAGTATTATCCCTATTTACAAATGAGATCACTGGGGTTCCTAGAGCTGAAGTTTGCTCAGGATTCCCTAAGCTAGTGATTAGGAGCATCAAAATTCACCCCCACCTGATTCACCTGCCTCTGGACCATGAGGTTCAGCTCTGTGCGTTTGTCTCCCCCACCCAGTGGTGAGCTCCTGAAGGGCAGGCACAGGTCCTCATTACCCAGAATGCTTAGCAGAGCCTCCTACACACGGTTTGGAAAAAGGTGGCTCAGTTGTGGTCTGTTGATGATCCTTGACTCTATGTACTTGGCCCCATCTGTCCACTCTCACTGCCCTCAGCCACCAAGTCATAGACTTGTCTTTTTTATTTTTCTTTTTTAAATGTTTTTTATTTATTTCGAGAGAGAGAGAGAGAGAGAGACAGCGTGAGCAGGGGAGGGTCAGAGAGAGAGGGAGACACAGACTGTGAAAGGCTCCAGGCTCTGAGCTGGCAGTCAGCACAGAGCCCGACGCGGGGCTCGAACCCACGAACCGCGAGATCATGACTTAAGCGAAAGTCGGACGCTTAACCGACTAAGCCACCCAGGCACCCCCATAGACTTGTCTTAACATGGAGGCACAGTCATCAAAATGAGGGCCCTTAGCATTTGCCTATGGCTTCCTGACAGATTCATCCTATACCAAATGCTTATTCCAACATGCTGTAAACAGAACTAGTCAGATTCTGGGGTCTCCTCCTCTTCTGGGCCTCAATCTGGAGAATCTGTTTGCCTGCCAGGCCAGTTTCTACCTGCTAATCCAGTCTCCACACACACACATACACGCACACACACACACTGCCCCATTCTCCTGTCTGCCCCCGCCTTTTATTTCAATGTCTAAACTTCTCTGTTTCTGTCTTTGTGCCCAATATTTATTTCTCAGCCACAATGGTAGGTTGATGGGATTGTATGGGATTTAGTTTTCTTTCTATCTTCTTTGCCTCATCTGTTGGTTCTATGGGAAGATTGAATTTCTAAGTACAATTAGTGTATGCTTGCATTTAACTTTTTTAGCCTTTTATATTAAAAAAAATTTTTTTAACATTTACTTATTTTTGAGTGAGAGAGCTGTCAGCACAGAGCCTGACGCGGGGTTGAACTCACAGACTACAAGATCATGACCTGAGCCAAAGCCTGACACTTAACTGAGCCACCCAGGCGCCCCTATCCTTTTATATTTAGCAACCCATTTTCCCTTAAATATTAAGAAATTATAGGTGGAAAATCCTCTGTTTGATAACATCTTTCTAGAGTTTTTATTTCTGTAAATGTCTTACTTGTGCTCATTTGTGTTGTGTCCTATCCCACATAATAACAGAAGAATACCAGTTTCATCCACCTAAATTCCATTTGTAAAATCACCTTGAGACTTAAAATATTAAAATAACTTGGGGTGCCTGGGTGGCTCAGTTGGTTAAGCACCTGACTTCAGTTCAGGACATGATCTAATGGTTCATGAGTTTGAGCCCCACATCGGGCTCTACGCTGATGGTGTGGAGCCTACTTGGGATTCTCAGTCTCCCTCTCTCTCTGCCCCTCCCCATCTTGCACTCTCCCTCTCTCTCTCAAAAATTAATAAACATTAAAATTTTTTTAATATTAAAAAATATAAATAAATAAATTTTTAATACTAAAATAATTTGTGAAAAATGTAAATGAGTCTAATTACTAAATGTCTTTGCTAATAGAGCTTCTATTAGGTAGTTTTTCACTTAGAGACTTGTTTTCTTCCTCTGTTCCAGATACTCTGGGTTGTGGTTCTATTGCTTTTATGATCATGTGGTATATTGCTTTTATAATCAAATAAATATATATATTTAGGAATTAAAAAGAAGAAAGATACTTGCCATTTATTTCTTCTTTTGATCTTAACTCAAAGATACAATGACCACTTCAAGGATGTTCAGGGTCAAGGTCATTGAAAGAGTCAAACACTGTTTTCCTGGTTTTCCAATGAAAATGCACCTGTTTGCCCAAAGCAGTCTTTTGCTCACACCATTTCCATATTAGTATTCCCTGCCTCATCTGGTCTTTTCTTTCTCTTTAATGTTTTTTATTTATTTCTCAGAGAGAGAAGGAGAGAGACAGCATGAGCAGGGGAGGGTCAGAGAGAAAGGGAGATATAGAATCCAAAACAGGCTTCAGGCTCTGAGCTAGCTGTCAGCACAGAGCCCGACGTGGGACTCGAACCCACAAACTGCGAGATCATGACCTGAGCTAAAGTCGGTCACTTAACCGACTGAGCCACCCAGGCGCCCCTCATCTGGTCTTTTTCTAAGCCATTTCTAACCTTAAAGACTACCCTTGTCCCTGAAGCATCAGCTCTGTGTGCTTTAAGGAACTGAGAGGAAGGGGGAGGAGAGGGGAGAAGAGAAGGTGTGTGTGTGTGTGTGTGTGTGTGTGTGTGTTGTAGACGCCACTTTTAGGCAACAGGCTTGAGCAATGGAAACCTGAGAAAGGTAAAAGGGCCCACAGTGACCACTGGGCTGAATGCAGACAGGCTCATTATGTGATCCACCTGTCTGCATATGGTCAGGAAATATGGCCTACTTACAACCAGGCACAGGTACCAAAAAGAGGAAAATTCCATATGTTCCCATACCTTCTCTCCTCCCCTCCTTCACTGCACCCCCACCACTGCCTTCTGACTGACTGTCTCTCCTTTGCTGTCCTGCCCCTTGTCCCTTGCAGTGTATTCTATAAACCTTTATCTCCTTTGTTCTGCCTCTGTTGAACTCTCTCACCGCCCACATTCTGATCAGGCCTCACCACATGTATGTGTGTGTGTTGCATGCAAGCTCAAAATTCTCTTAATAAAGCACCTGAACCCCATCCCTCTCCAAAGAGTTTTCAGACTAAGAACCTAGGTAAGATATCCCTGTTTAAGATAATCCCTGGCCAAGAGCTTCTCAGATGGTGAAACTGTTTATTTCAACCATCAGCTACAAAAAGCTAAGCTAGGTCTCCTTTGGATGAGATGCACCCACCCCCACTCACACCTTTACACACACACACACACACACACCCACCTTTCCCTGGAGTCCTTGGGCCTTGATGCTTGGGGTTGAGGGGAAGAGCAGGTGTGTTGAACTCTTAATGAAAGGTTTCCTCCATGGGATTGCCTATATCCTGCCCACCACAGTGGCTCCTGGGAGTAACTTTACCTTTGAACTCTCCTTGTATTCAGCCCCTGATCCGTGGGATTTGGTGACAATCCCTGGCTGGCAGGAAGCTTTGATCCTTGGGGAGTCCAGAGGAAGTCCTGTGATGTGTGGGATCCCCAGCGACACAGGGAATGGAAGGAAGCCTTGCCAGGGTGGGCTGCTAAAATAGACCCATTAATTAAGAAGAGCCTTTGCCTAACACTCAGTTACCCAAAAAAGGAGATCCGGCAACTGATAACAAGGAACTCAGCACCCCTCAAGTATGAAGTGGTGTTTGCACAAGTATTATTGTTATTTTAGGGACACAGCAGTGCCAAGGGGAAAATTCCTACCCACACCAGGAAAGAGCAGAGTACCTTAGCAGAACAGAATGCCTCAGAAGCTCCCTTTTTAACAAGTAAAAGCTAACTTTATTTTGAATGTTAGGAGGCTCTAGCAAAAATTCTCAAAGATATTTCTGAGTAGGTGAAAGATTCCTCCAGAAGAAGAAACAAGAGGACCTTGTGATAAACACTCACTGGGAGCTCTAGAATTTCTGTGTAAGAGACACTTTGGGCTTAATGCCATTGTAAAAGAGGGTCAGGAGACTTTTTTAAAACTGTATTTGCGGGCCACCTGGGTGGCTCAGTCGGTTAAGCATCCGACTCTTGATTTCGGCTCAGGTCATAATCTCGTGGTTCATGAGTTCAAGCTCCGAGTCAGACTCCACACTGACAGCCTGATAGCCTGGAGTCTGCTTGGGATCCTCTCTCTCTTTCTCTCCCACTCCCCCCACCCCCCTGTTCGTGCTCTCTAAATAAATAAATAAATAAACAAACGAACGAACTTTAAAAAATAAATTAAATAAGCCCCACATAGCAAGCAGGCAGGCTGGGTTTGCTTAGAATCTGCATCAAATTGAGGTGGCCTGAGGCTGAGGGGACTTGATAAAGCTTCCCCTTTGGCTACGAATAGAAGTCTAGAAGTCTGAGTGAAGCCCCTAGCCCCTGCTGGGGAAACCGTCTCCCTGCACCCACCTCCACAGGCAGAAATCACTTCCTTTGCTTCCGCAGAAGCGCGGAGCTTATCTCTTGGAGAGGAGATCTGTCTGGTGTGCGTGTGTCTACCTCCCCACTAGGCTGTGGCTGCCACAGGGTAGGGTTCGTGCATTATTCATCCGTTTATCACCAGCACGCTGCCTGGGCACGAAGTAGGCCCTTCATGATGATTATTGAATGAGTGAGTAATCATGAGGGAGTAGTTCTGGGGAGTCATCCTCTTTCGGGAATCATCTCTCCTTTTCACGCTGCCAGCCTCGAGGAAAGAAAGAGAGGTTACCAAAGGGCAGTGGGAAGGGCGCCCCAGGCAGCACTAGACATGCCCGCGCCAGAAGACCCACTCCTTTTATGTCTCAGCAGCTCCCTAAGAAAACCCAGGAAACAGCTGCACGAGACACAGGGTGGCATGTCTGCGAGGTAGGCCCAAGGTCCTCAGGCACCTGATGCAGTGACCCAGGGCCAGAGCCCTGGGAGCTGTCTGCAGGGCCCGCTGTGCGACATGTGGCGCCAAGCTCAAAATGAGAATGTGGGGTCCCTGGTTCAAAAAAATAAGGAAAACATGCCCTTAATGGTATATAGATATAAAGTCGTTTCCTTTCTTTCACAATCTTTCTCTCCTTCGACTTGTCATGTGTTTATTATTTGCTGTTAATGCTGTTCTAGGTAGAGAAACATTTTACATGTGAGCTTACTAGCACAGATCTTGCAGTTCCTCTTTATATTGTGCAATGTCGATTTTAAATGCAAGTAGAAGACCATTTACCTCATATGTAGAATCACCAGATTGACACGAATTGTGTTCTGAGGTTTGTGCGCACATGTGTGTTTCTGTCTTCGCAGAACAGCAGAACCCTTGCACAAAACTAACTCACCTGCTTTTGTTTCACTTTTGATATGTGCGTATCCTGCCAGCACTCGTTACCTTCAGTCTGCTGATGAGTAAGAAAGGACTGAAAGGAACAAGAACTGTGTACTGTCATCGTTTTCGGAGCAAATGGTTGGATAAAACAGAAGAGCAACATGAAGGATGTAGTAGGGTATCTTACTCATCCATGTGTCTTAGAAAGCCATTGCCTTCTTTCTGTGTTTGAAGCAAGTTCTGGTTCACAGGGGAAGTGCAGCCTCTCTGGGCTATTATTGCCTCCATTTGCTCAGTCACCAACATGACAAGCATGCTGCCCTTTTACTGCCTTCAAGTCTTGCTGAACTCCCACACATTGTGGGTCCATCAGATTTCTGTGCCCAGCGGCATGGCCGACGCTGTGGACAGAATGCCCTGGCAAAGAATGGTGGACACACATATTGGGTGTATCTCATCTGCTCACACTGAGGCTCCTTTGTCCCATTGTACTTCACTTTCAAAACACAAAGTCAAAGATAAAATTAAGAATTTTAAGGGGCGCCTGGGTGGCTTAGTCGGTTAAGCGTCCGACTTTCGCTTGGTCATGATCTCGCGGTTCGTGGGTTCGAGCCCCGCGTCAGCCTCGCCAGCTCAGAGCCTGGAGCCTGTTTCAGTCTGTGACTCCCTCTCTCTCTGACCCTCCCCTGCTCACGCTGTCTCTCTCTCTCTCTCTCCTAGAAATAAATAAAACATTTAAAAAAAAATTAAGAATTTTAAGACAATAGGGGCACCTGGGTGGCTCAGTCGGGTGAGTGTCCGACTCTTGATTTCAACTCAGGTCATGATCCTAGGATTGTAGGATTGAGACCTGTGTCAGGCTCTACACTGAGCATGGAGCCTGCTTAAGATACTCTGTCTCTCTCTCTCTCTCTCTCTCTCTTCCCCCCTCTCCCCCTCTACTCTCTCTCTGCATTTTATACTATATTCTTACAATAAAGCAAGTTAGAGAAAAGAAAATGTTATTAAGCAATAATAAGGAGGAGTAAATACATTGACAGTACTGTATTTATCCAAAAAAATTACACATAAGTGGACTCACACAGTTTAGACCTTTATTTTTCAAGAGTCATCTGTACTTGTTAACTCACTGAATTAAACATTTCCTGTCATTTCTTTTCACCATCTCCAGTTTACTTCCTGTTTCTAAAATGTGACCTCTCTTTCCTATAACCTCTCATTGTACTCTTTCTGTGCTCTTTAGGACACTTACTGTGTTCTTTATTTATGTGTGTAACTTATCTTCCCTACTAGACTGTAAGCCTTTATTTTTTTTTTATTTTTTTAATGTTTATTTTTGAAACAGAGAGAGACAGAGAGTGAGTGGAGGAGGGGCAGACAGAGAGGGAGACACAGAATCTGAAGCACGCTCCAGACTCTGAGCTGTCAGCACAGAGCCCACTGCAGGGCTGGAATTCATGAACCATGAGATTGTGACCTGAGCTGAAGTCGGACGCTTAACCAACTAAGCCACCCAGGCGCCCCTAGACTGTAAGCCTTTAAAGTTGGATTCTAGGGGTGCCTGGCTAGAATCTGGCTCAGTTGGTTGAGCGTCCGACTTCAGGTCAGGACTTCAGATCAGGAGCTCAGGTCATGATCTCACTACTTGTGGATTTGAGCCCTGCATCCAGCCCTGTGCTGACAGCTCAGAGGCTGGAGCCTGTCTTCGGATTCTGTGTCTCCCTCTCTCTCTGCCCCTCCCCTGCTCACACTATCTCGGTCTCTCTCAAAATTAAATAAAACATTAAAAAAATTTTTTTAAATAAAGTCAGATTCTATATCTCTTTTATCTATTAAATGGCATCATGGAAAACCTTTGCCTAGTGGTTAATTCAGTTAAGTAAAAAGCTTATTTATTCTTTAGTAGGTAATGTATTCATAAAGTATAATACTAAAAAGGTATAAAAGAGTGTATAATTCCCCCATGTTCCTCTCCATTTACTCCAGTTTTTAACAGAGTTTTTGCAGAGGTGGTCCATGTTTATAGCATATAGGTTATTATAAATATTTATTACATGATTTCTATGAAAAACAACAAATGTGGAAAAATGGCTGAATGTCTATATGCTATTTCTTTCTTTTTTTTTTTTTTTTTGATCTTCCTCCTTTTTGGAAATTATACATTGGCATAGACTTCAGTGTACAGCCAGTGCTTGAAGTTCCAAAACACTGAGAGGGAGGGGTGCCTGGCTGGCTTAATCAGTAGAGCATGTGCCCCTTGATCTCAGGGTCGTGGGTTCTAAGCATGAGTTGGGCATGGAGCCTACTTTATCAATCAATCAATCCTTAAAAAACAAAAGTAATGAAAGAAAAAAATTTTCTAAGTTTATTTTGCAACAGACTGAGCACAGGTCAGAGGGGCAGAGAGAGAGGAAGAGAGAGAGAATCCCAAGCAGGCTCTGCACAGTCAGTGCACAGACCCTGATGCAGGCTCAAACTCACAAAACCGTGAGATCATGACCTGAGCTAAAGTCAAGAGTCAGTTGCTTAGCTGACTGAGCCACTCGAGTGGCCCATGAGAGAAAAAATTTTAAAGCCTGTTTGAACCACTTATTGTCAGAGATGCTTGCATATAGTGAAATAAACCCAACTTGGTACTACATGTTAGGTGGCATTACTAATAAATAGAAACAATATAGCATAGCACAGTGCTTAAGATTATAGGCCAACTTCTAAGCAAAATACAAACTCCAAAAACCATAAAGGAAAAAACTGACAAATTTACCTACATCAAAAACACAAACTTCTCCACTGAAAAAAAAAATTCACAAAGAAAAAAATGTGAACTATGACAAAGAGTATTTGCAACTTATATGGTAAATAATGGACTTTTTTTCATATACAAAAAGCTCTTGCAAATCAATAAGGTAAAGTTCAATTACACACATACCAGAAAAAAATATAGTTTATGTATCTGTTAGAAAGATGCAGGGGAGCCTGGGTGGCTCAGTCGGTTAAGCGTCCAACTTTGGCTCAGGTGACGATCTCCTGTTCCGTGGGTTCCAGCCCCATGCCAGGGTCTGTGCTGACAGCTCAGAGCCTAGACCCTGCTTCGGACTCTGTCTCCCTCTCTCTCTCTCTGTTCCTCCTCCGCTCATGCTCTGTCTTGCTGTCACTCAAAAAGGAAGGAAGGAAGGAAGGAAGGAAGGAAGGAAGGAAGGAAGGAAGGAAGGAAGGAAGGGAAGAAAGAAAAGAAATGGAAAGGGAAAATATATATGCTTGTAAACATCTAGCACATGTCTCAGAATTAAGCATGATATTTCTCTGAGAAAGGAAACTAAGAGTCTGGAGTAGAAGAGAAACTAATTCTTTAATACGTAATTTTTGTGCTGTATTACCTTTTTTTCTTAATGTTTATTTATATTTTGAGAGAGAGAGGAGAGAGCGAGAGAGAGAGGAGAGAGAGAGAGAGAGAGAGAGAGAGAACACAAATAGGGGAGGGGCAGAGAGAAAGGGAGACACAGAATCCGAAGCAGGCTCCAGGCTCTGAGCTATCAGCACAGAGCCTGATGCCAGGCTCAAACCTACAGACTGAGAGATCATGACCTGTGCCAAAGTCAGATGCTTAACTGACTGAGCCTTACCTTTTCAATAAAAATAAATAAGAACACAGACACTGGGTGTTTAGAATCTGGCTCTACCATTTTTTAAGCTGAGTAATCTTGGGAGGTTCCTTACCCCTCTAATCTTCTATGTTCTCATCTGTAAAACAAGGCTAACAACTTTCCTTTATATGACCAGCATAAAAATTAGATAATATACGAAAAATACCTAGTACAGTACCTAATACAAAAATAGTAGCTTTTGAGGCACCGAGCCCAGACCAGAAGTAATTTCGCAAGTAGCTGCAGACAAGTCATGTGACCCCCTGTGACCTAGTGTCTTTAGTCCCTAGTTTGACCAGTTGAACCCTAAGGCCTCTTACTCTGAGTTTCCCTGTTCTTTTGAAATCTGTTTGTTTTTCTTTTTCTTTTTGAGAGAGAGAGAGAGTGTGTGTGTGTGTGTATGAAGGGGGGAGAGGGGCAGAGGGAAAGAGAGAGAGAATCTCAAGCAGGCTCCACACTCAGCATGGAGCCCAACATGGGGCTTGATGCCACCACCCTGGGATCATGACCTGAGCTGAAATCAAGAGTGGGACACTGAACTGATGGAGCCACCCAGGCACCCCTGAAACCTGTTTCTTTCTAGAAGCTCTGACTGCAGAGCCAGGAGGATTTGGGAGGAAATTAGGAGCTCCTGGGAGTAGTGCTTTGGCACCCTCCCAATTCCACGTCAGAGCTCAAGATGAGAACGTGGGACGTGAGGACCGGGTGTGGCTCTGTCTACAGAGGCCTCTCTTGTCTCCTGTTACAGCGTTGCAATGGAAAACCAAATTGTGACTTGAGGAAGGACATGGAGATGGGACTGTTGTGGAAAAAAATATTTTATGTTTTTAATGTTTATTTTTGAGAGAGAGAGAGAGAGTGAGAGAGCACCAAGAGGGGGAGGGGCAGAGCGAGAGGGAGACACAGAATCTGAAGCAGGCTCCAGGCTCTGAGCTGTCAGCACAGAGCCCGATGCGAGGCTCTAACCCACGAACCACGAGATCATGACTTGAGCCAAAGTCAGATGCTTAACCACCTGAGCCACCAGCTGCCCCTGTGGTGGAAAAGTTTTAAAGTAGTGGCAAGGAAAGGCATGCTTGTTGAAAAGAGAGCCTTCTGGGTTTCATAAGATAGATAACTGCAGATGGTGTCAGCAGAGCGCTTTGCGGGAGCTGGAGAGGAAGATGCTAGTAACTGTGTTCTAGTAGTAACCAGGTCTGGGCACTAGTCCCTGTCTGTGGCTGTAAGGTTTCTGCTGTGCTTTGGGACTGAAGGAAGGGGTCTGGGACCTATACTGTGGCCTGGAGATATAGGGGAGTGGCAGCCCTCAAGGCTAGTATACTGAGCTGTCAGAGTCATGAGAAACCCCAGAGGAAGACTCTCGCAGTACAGCTGCTCCTCCTTCCATCTGAGAAGGCCATGCACAAGCTTCTGAAGGGAGCCTGCGAGTTTTCTCACAGAACTTCTCAGACAGGAGAAGGCACATAGGTTGTCCTGAGCAATTTTGGCACAGCAGACAGATAGTCATGACACACTCTCTCTCTCACAGGTGCTGAGGGATGTCCTTAAGGATCTCTACCACCTGCTGAAACACGTGGTGCGTGTGGAGCCCGATGATGTGGCCAAGCTCCATGCCCAGCTGGCCCTTGAAGAGCTGGATGAGATAATGAGAAACTTCCTCTTCCCACCACAGAAGCTGGAGAAAAAGATTGTGGTCCTGCCGTAGACCTGGCTCAAGGGACATCAAGGAGGTAGAGGACCAAGCAGCCAGAGCAGTGCCCACTCCTTCCAGCAGGTGGCCCCGCTGCCTCTTTGGTGCTGGCAATATGGCTGACCCTGGCTGGCTCTCTGTCTCTGGTCATTTGTGCCCTTAGGCTGACCTTCCTAAAGCATTTCTTTAGCCATCCTGTGTCCAGCCTGAAGCATGTGTCATTCAAAGACAAGAGATTACAAATCTCATTTATCTGCACATTTTTTACTTCCCTGCCTCGTTTAGAGAAGGAAGTCTACTAGATGAAAGTATATTTTTAACACAACTGGTAGAATTTGATTAATTGACCATTCTCTTACTGTGACTTGAACAGAAGAGGTTGACCACCCTCCTGTGTGGCACATGTGTCACATACCTTGACATTCTTTCGTGGCGAGATTGTTCTTCCTTGTGATAGTGAGGAGCAGCCCGAGCTACTCATCCTTGGCGGCTCAAGAGGTTTATCAGAGTAGAGACATGCAGTTGGAGGTAGGGAGAGGAAGGAAACTTACCAAAACATGCAAAATGGAATAAAATTATTTTGGCTGGAAAGAATAACAGGTCTGAATCTGGTCTTCTGCCATTGAGATGAAGAGCTGTGGCATTGAGGAAGATTTGATCTCTAGAAAAGAGTCAAGCTTGCTGAATGTTCCAGAGATAAAGAGTAAGCCCTGTATTTGTCTCCCCGGACCATTCTGTTAGCTCTCCCTGCTACTATTTGCCTAAAATGGCCCTGATTATAGGAGAAGAGAGCCATGAACATCTCAGATGAGAGAGTTTATATATTGCATTTGGTCATCTGCTTCTTTAGGAAGGAGTGCTTAGACCATGGGCTAAGCGTGTAGCATATTGGTGACCTGATGCAAGGTTCCTCAAAATCACATCAGATGTAGCACTGTGGGCTCCTCTTTATTTATATATTTGGGCCACTGAATTTTGATTGTAGCTAAAAGAGAAGAGAAAAAGGGGAGATTGGCTGAATGCTTCGGACGAGCCCTCCCCATTGTCAACACCTCAACAAGGCTGACCCGGAGCTCCTTGACCAGCCCTCACCTCTGCGGGGCTAGGTGCGGATTCTGTCTCCAATCTCTGCGGTAGCCAGGCGTGAGACAACCAAAACACCGCTTCCCAAAACTCGTAGGTGACTGAAGGAGCCCTGTATTGGCGTGCCCATTTGCCAGGTAACAGGATATTTCTCTTCAGCAGGATTACAGATGTGGTTCTTAGCTTAGAACCTTTGTGGTAGGCATTCCTTTCCAGAGGCCATATTCTAGATAGACGAGTTAGGTTAGTAGGCAAAGAATTAGAACAAAGGCAATTAGATGCTTTTAGGAAATATTTCCATTCAGCTAGTATAGCTAGATTTGTTTACCTTCTCTGAATTAGGGTGTCTAGAAAGTCAGGATTGGAGTTTCAAATCAGAGAAAAATCTCCTTTGAACCAGCTGGATATATACTAAAAATTCTTGTTTCTTGGACTTCCTTTAACTAGACTCCATACAGCCTACTTCATATGATTAGATTGGATATGTTGGATGATTGAATTCACTTACAACTTCATTTGCATTAAATGCATTCCAGTTCTGAAGATATAGCCTAATTGATCACCTTGATTAGACTGAACTCTAGTCTCCAAACCTAATCTCCTAAGGAGCACCTCACCAAGCATTCCAGTTCCTGTATCTCCATTTATAAATTGCCTCTTAATTTGAATTAATTGGCAAGTGGCTAAAAGTATCTGTTCTTTATTGATTTTGATGGATTCCATTTCAGAGAGTGACTTTATCTGAACTTGTTACCAAATTCAAGGGAAAGACACTGTAATATAACCCTCCTAAAGATAACCATATAGTAAACGTTTCCAAATGTATGTATATAATTATTTTATATACATAATATATAATATGATTATATAATATTAATATTATATACTAATATATATTTTATATAATATATAAAGTGGAATAATATAAAATATATAATAGTATATAATAATAATATTATATAATAAATATAGTCTCCATCTATCTTTGGGAAAGAGAATGAGAATTAAGACCTTTATTTCTTTTTAAAAATTTTTAATGTTATATTAAAAAAATTTATTATCTCTTTTTGAGAGAGAGAGACAGAGACAGAGCATGAGCAGGGGAGGAGCAGAGAGAGAGGGAGACACAGAATCTGAAGCAGGTTTCAGGCTCTGAGCTGTCAGCACAGNCAGCAGCAGGGGCCTCCCTGCACAGGCCTGGGAGGTGGCTGTGAAATATGTAATAGCACCGTACTCAGGCTTGCCTCTCACCTCTGCGCTTCCTCCCAGGCCACTTCCCTCTGCCGCCCTTCCATTCCGCTCCCTTCTTCGTCCCACTGAACTTCCCTGGGCCTCTCACCTGTGGTCCCTTCCACTGCCCAGCGCTCTGCCACCCACGCTCGCCTGGATCGCTCACGGGGTCTCTTACTCGGCCCCATCCTGCCTTCTCTCCCTCCTTTTCCTTCTGGGTTTCTTCCTCCTCCTGCCAGGCCTCCTGTCCACACAGCACCTTGGCCTACAGAGGATGTCCCTGGAGCAGGACACGGGCAGGGGCCTAGAGCCCCGGCTGCGGCCAGGCCCAGGCCGGCTGCCCGAGCGTCCACTGCTTGCTCCGATTAGACTTCCCAGAACTCTGGAGAGTTTCCCCCTCTGTCGTGTGTCTCTTCTTCCTCGGCACTTGCCGTTGTGCACGTCCTCTCTTCTTTAATTAGAAGTCTCCTAACCTTCACTTTGCTCGCTGTCATCCCTCCACGCACATACTTATCCACATGTCCTCATAGTCTTCTCCTTTCTTCACCTCCCGTCTCCATTCTTTCACTTTCCTGTGGCTCTGCTCAGCCATCCACACAGGGGCCGAGCTGCCAGGGACTGGAGATTAGGAGACCAAATCACAGCAAGAGTGACAGCCGTTTGTTGAGCACCTAGTATGTGCCAGATGCTCTGCCATGCCCTAAGGACACAGCAGTGAATAAAGCAGACAGAACCTTTACCCTCAGGGGAAGCTTACATTGTATCGGAAGGAGACAGACAATACATAAATAATAACATAGAAGAATGTCAAGTGAGGTTAAATGCAATGGAGAAAAATTAAGTCAGGAGGGTGTATGCAGAGCGAATGCGGATGGGAGCTGTAAGTGGAGATCAGTTGTCTAGAGAAGGCCGCACGGAGAAGCTGATATTTGGGTAAGGATCAGAAGTGACCATGAAGATATTTGGGGGAAAAGAATTCCAGACAGAGGGAATGGCAAGGGCACGGGCCTGGAGCCGAGAGCGTGTCCTGCAGGTTTGAGGAAGGGCCGGGAGGCCAGTGTGGCTACGGCAGAGGGAGCCAGAGGGACGTGGAGAGGATGGGGTGGGGTGTGACGTGCCGGAGCCCTCGAGCCTTGCGGGGCACTCTGAGCAAGGGGGGCAGCCACAGACCTGTTTTTCCCTGAAGCCCCTTCTGCTTCAGCGCTTTGAGGCTGAGTGTGGGAATGCTGTAAAATGGGAAATGGCGTGTAGCCCAAAGGAGTTTCATACCCCGCCACTTTTTTTTCTCAGTTGGAATGAAGTGGTGAGCCCCACTCTTCACCATCCTCCTTCCCTGGAAAGCAAATGTGTCAGTCTGTCCTCATCCACCCGCTGCCCCCACCCTTCCTCAGTGTGTCTGGGGGGGACGCGGGTAGCGAATGGAGTCTTGCCCGCCTCAGCAGCGCTTTGCTGAGGTGGAGGGATGGCTAAGACATGTGAAAGTGGATTGTTTGGGAGGAATAAGTTGGGGAGTGATTCTGACCTGTGCAAAACCAGACTGGCTTCTGGAGTCTTTCTGCACAGAGATCCGGGATCTCAGCTGGAATGTCATTGGCAAGGCAGAGAATGAGAAAGGAGAGTGGAGCTCCAGGGTGGGCTGTGAGAGGTCGCCACTATTCCTCCGACCACGAGGCGTCTCCATTGCCTGGCCCCTGGGCGGCAGCAGGCGTGACCCGTGAGAGCCTGGCCGTGTCCTCCGGCAAGTTCTGCAGCCGCAGACATTCTGCAGTCACATGCAGCAGCCTCACTGCAGTGCGCAGTGCCTGTGGCTTGCTTGGAACTGAGACCTGTGCTGCTGGGGGCTGGGAAGTTGTCTTCCAGGGAACCGGCTGAAGCACTCTTNTGAAGAATCATCCCCTGTCATTCCTCTCTACTGTTCTTCCGGAATCCCAAGCTCCGTGCTACCCAGAGGGCTCAGGGACTGCCCTTCCTCCCTGTGACCCTCTGCAGTCCCCGTGGGGCAGAGAACAGGAGGATCAGTTCCTCTGCGTTCCCTTTCTTCCCTTTTGTTAGGAAAGTCGTTTTGCACCCAAAACCTTGTCTGATTCTCACAACAGCCTCGTGGAACTGGGAGACAAGCAGTTGTTACTTTGGTGGGATTTGGCCGCATGTTTCCTGGGTCTCAGCCAGACTCTTGAACATCTGTTAAATACCATAGAGCCTCTCCCCATCCTCCCCCCACCGCCCCAAAATGAGTATGGGAGCAAAAACTTTTCGACTAGAGCACAGTTTGAGAAGAAAACTCAGGGGTTGCAGCATGGGTGTCCCATGAAGCTGTAGTGTGATTTGTGCTGACACAGGCTGCCACATGCCTACTGAGACCCCCGCGCTCGCCCCACACCACCACCAAGACCACCGGGGAGCGACAGAGCCCTGAAGTGCAGATACCTGGGTTGCGCACGTGCGCGTGAGTGCGTGTGTGTGTGTGTGTGTGTAATACATATGTAACAAAAATAAGAAAACTTCCCACAACTTCACCTCTACTCCTACCCCAAGATTACCACCGACAGCTTGGTGTATATGCCTTCAGATCTTTCTTTCCTTTCATACTTTCCACAAACAAATACAGACATGCATTACTGCTTTCAAAAACAAAAATAGGATTGAGCCATAAATAGTGTCCCACATATTTTTTCTTAATTGTGTATCTTGGAAACACTCTCCTGCCAGCACCTATAGATCTCTCTCTTTTGAGATGGGGCATGTCTTGTACTATAGGTGAGCTACAGCTGGTTTAAGCTTTTTTTTTTTTTTAGAGAGAGAGGGTGGGGAGGGGCAAAGGGAGAGTGAGAGAGAGAGAATCTCAAGCAGGCTCCATGCCATCAGCGCAGAGCCCCACATGGGTCTCGAACTCACCCTGAACTGTGAGATCATGACCTGAGCCAAAATCAAGAGTTGGATGCATAACCGACTGAGCCACTCAGGCACTCCTAAGCATTTTTTTTCTAAGTAGGCTCACACCCAGCACATACCCCAATGCAGGGCTTGAACTCAAGGCCCTGGGACCATGACCCTGAGATCAAGACCTGAGCTGAGATCAAGAGCTGGACACTCAACCAACTGAGCCACACAGGTGCCCTCAGCATTTGTTTTTTGATGGTCCATTGGAGTTGTTGCTATTTTCAGTGATTCTTCAGTGATTCTCGACATAATTGTTTGCATACTGAAGTGTTTCTATAAGCTAGGTCTTAAGAGGTCAGAACGTTGGATCAAAATGCTTTGAACATTTTTAAATATTAGTACCAAAATGTCCACCAAAAAAGTGTGTGCTTTTTGGATGCATTCCTCTATGCTCAGAGGAATTGTTGACATTGTTGCTCAGTTAACATTGTTTTAATATCTGTGAAATACAGGTTCAGTCTCCACAGCAAACGGTCGACACCATTCCCTAAATAATTCAAGGACTGGTAAATCTTCAGGGGCTAGAGTTTTCTGTATACCAAACCACTAGTGGGAGCACATAACACACTTGGCAGATACACTCACCAGCTTACAAGTCCTCATCCTGGAGAGAAATCCTGAGGCCGTGCAAGGCTTCCAGAAAAGCCTTACCAGGGACACCTGACCTCCTAAGTCAGTAGAGCATGTGATTCTTGATCTAGGGGTTGTGAGTTCAAGCCCCACGTTGGGTGTACAGCCAGCTAAAAAAAAATAAAAAACAATTGTTACCAGGCTTTCAGTTCTGAGATTCTGTCCTGAGATTTAGGGTTTGCCCTCTCAAGGGGTTTGGAGTCTTCCCAGGATAATGACCATGGTTCCCAAACCAGACTCAGGACATAGGGTCTGATGGGACCTCAAAGTATGAAGTTCATCTTGTAAAACCCAGGATAAATGACTGCTCTCCAGCACTGCGCATAATAACCAGTTAACACTATAAAGAGCTTATTGTATTCTTCTGCACATTTGAGGTATATTAATTCACTAAATCCTCCCACTTTGCCTGTGAGGTCGGTATTATTATTATCCCTGTTTTACGGATGGGAAAAGTGAGGCACACAAGAGGCTAATTACTTGCCCCAGATTACATACCCAGTGATAAGTAGCTAAACCAGTATTTGGACCCAGGCAGTCTGGCTCCAAAGCTGGGCTTTTAACCAATGTGCTTTGCTGTTACCCAATAGATACTATGTTTCCAAATGTTTTTTTTTTAAAGTGTTCTTAATATAGGTGAGGATAAAGAAAGATTCCCTGCTTGTTTAAATGGACTACCTTTGGGGTGCCTGGATGGCTCATTCGGTTAAGTGTCTGACTTCAGCTCAGGTCATGATCTCACAGTCTGTGGGTCTGAGCCCCTTGTCAGGCTCTGTGCTGTCAGCTCAGAGCCTGAAGACTGCTTCGGATTCTGTGTCTCCCTCTCTCTCTCTGCTACTCTTCCACTTGTGCTCTGTCTCTCAAAAATAAATTTTAAAAGTTTAAAAAAAGTTAAATGGACCACCTTTGTCGGCCCTGATTCCCTCCAAGTAGTGTCCTCATACAGCAACCCCAGCCTCAGCCTCAGACACCTGAACTTCTGTCTGAACTTGTGTCTGATCTTGTTGTTTGCCCAGCAACTAGAGATGAGATTTGATAAAACTCCCCAGCCTTCTTGCTCCTTTACTTCGAGAGCTTTCACAAATTGCTTATTTAAAGCCTTAATATTCTTTCTGGGGGTGGCTTAGGTAGAAGGCACCTGAGACTGCCTTCCTGGGAGCAGAGGAGGCAGAGAGCCATGGTGTGTGTGTGTGTGTGTGTGTGAGATAAAAAACATAGAACGTCTTTCCATGAAATCCAATCAGAGCCCAGAAATGTCCCCTTTGAAGTTTGGCTGTTTGTTTTGTTTTATTTTTTACCTTTTCATCTCCTGGAAGCAGGGTTTCAGTTCTCAGATTCCATTTTCAGAACGACCACAGTGGATCCCTTTAAACTATTATCTGTTGTGTCTATATTTCTCGCTTAAATACATTGATAGTTCTATCCCATACCATCCCTGAGAGAGAAAAAACTGAGACTGGAATTAACAGCCTTCCTTTGCAGAAGGGAAAAATAAGGTCCAGACAGGTAAGTTCTCACATGTGGGGAGAGAGAGAGAAAGAGCGAGGGGAGATGAGAGTGTGGTAGGGCAGAGAAACTCTGTTCCTGGGTGCTTAGGCTTAGCCACGTGGCCAGCACCTGCCTCCGTCCCAGGTCCCAGAGCAGCTGGCCGAGGAGCCAGGGAGCCGTGATCTCCGTGATCTCCGCTGAGAGCAGTTGGCAGGGAGCTCGGAGCTGCAGCAGCGCCCTCTCTGCTGGGGAACTAGGTAAAGCTGCGGGGCCTTTAAGTGGCTTATTAAATGATGTAAGATTTAATCTTCACTGTCTGCCTCAGAGCTGAAGCCTGCTCAGAACAGTGCCTGGGTGCGGCTTTTCTGATGTACAGCCCTAGTCATCGCACGCCAAGATAGCCTGGCCCTGGGGAGAACAAAGCCACCTGCTCCACACTTCCAGAGTCTCTAGAACTCCAACAATCGTTCCTGCCCCGCCTCCACCACAGACAACACACACCTTTTATTAGACCACAGACCACTTTCACAACTTCAAACCTTGTGGTGACCGTATTAATCCTAGGGAAGGGCCAGCATGAATGAGACTGGCTTTACTGAAAGAATGGTGGTGCTGATGCTTCAGAGAGCTGGAGGGTGGGATGAGCTTCCCCGCCCCCGCTAAACTCCCCAAAGAAACTGTAGCAGTGTTGGGGGCTCCAGCATCAGCCATGTGGGAATTTCTTCATGGCCAAGGCCAGGACCAAGGGAGAGAGATGGTCATGGGGACTCCATGCTCCCAAAGAGAGCAGCTCAGACCCAGTACCGTAACCCTTCCTTTGGGTTGGTAGGAAAAGCCCCCAAAATGCAGAGGTTCTGTTTAGAAACTGAAAGCTGATCCAAGGCGGGTTTTGGCAGCTCTGTCCTGCCATTGACAGAGGGGGGCTGCTTTCCCCCACTCCCCTGTTCTCCTAGAGAAGTCAGGCAGCCCCTGAGCCAACGAAAAGGCTGTTGATCCAATTCCAGGTGTATTGCGGAGATGTGGGGACCGATCCTCCCATCTGGTCCTGTCCCCCTCTGTGTTTCTCCCTGGCTCTACCTTCCTAACTTCCAGTTCGGATCAGCATCCTTTTTCATTTTTCTTTTTTTCTTCTGCCTTAGTAGCTCATTAGTTCATTGTTCAGTTTTTAAGGGCAGTTAATTCAATCAGGTGCGGCAGGCAAGGTGCTAGAGGGAAATGGGCAGACATGTCTATGCTCTGGAGCTCCCGTCTGGGATCGGGGTCGGCTGGCTCTCTGCCGTCCTCCTGGTGCCAGAAATGCATTTGCAAATCTCAGCCGAGGAGAGTCCTCAGATCGTGTTCTCCACCTCATATGCTTAATAGAATCAATCGCCTAAGGAATTAAAAAAAAAAAAAAAATTCAAGCCTGGGGCTCACCCCCAGTGATTCTTACTAAATTGATCTGGGATTGGGTCCAGGCATTAGTGTTTTTTAAAAAGCTCCAAGGTTTTAAAAGTCTCTTGTGCAACAGCCAGAGCCCAGAACCGATGTGTTAGTTTTCCTTGTGAGAAAAGAATGGGGGGG